>NC_090744.1:69291717-69309217 GCF_036898095.1 Palaemon carinicauda | reverse complement strand
GAATAAAGTTGAATCCTAACAAAATTCAAAGTATGGTTGTAATTAGGCCAAGGACAATGGCTCCTCAAACTCCAGATCTCAGCATTGATAATGTTTCTTTGACTATGTTTCTTGATTGCAAATCTTTTGGGAATTACATTTGCTCTGTTTCTTTTTCAATTGTTCAAGATAATGGCTTGTTGAGAAAGTCTTTAAAGATTGCAAATTGCATATGATATTTCATAATTCTCACGATTCTTTGCAGTCACATCTTCCTAGCCAGTGGCATCCTTATTTACGGCCGTAATTTCAAGGGTTCTTGTCTCTACTCACAATTTGCGGTCAGTAAAAATGTAATACAGCAACTTGGGAACAAAAGAACAAATACCTCAATAAAAGTTACAATATTTATTTACACACTCAAAAAAAAAGTAATGGTTGGTAACGATAATAACCAAAATAAATTAATATACAAATCAAGGGAAAACCAACCTTAAGTTCTTTAAAAGATCACCTACAACTATATTAAACCCTAAACTAAGAAATAGGAAAATTTTAAATATGACATTTCAGGCACCTACCTTTCAAATTACTGGCCAGAAAAATCTAACCTAACAAACTGAGATATGTAGAAGGAAGAAAGAGAGAATAAATGGGAAACTTAATATTATTTTTACCTAACACAGACAAATTAACTTAAACGTTAAACTTAACTTAATAAACAATGAATTACAAAAAAAAAAAAAATAATAATCTTATAAATTTATACAAAGGGAATCATCACAAGAAGCTCAGTAGATTGTCTCATAGGCGATACAAGGCCCAGAAGACCGTACTGCAAACAAGGGCGTGCACATCTACAGGTACTCGTCAATCCACGATCGTCGTAAATAACTATAGAAATATTTCATACCTGTAGAATGCCGGCCTACTTATCACCACGAGTTCCAAGAACTCACTGACGCTGATGAGCAGGTCAACTGGATCCAGCTGCAATGCCTGCAGGCAATCCAAAATGCCAGGGGAACACTAAGGGTGGTAGCCTCCGGGAATCCGGGAGGTCAACGGATCTCGCACGCCGCAAACCGCACCGTTCTAACTAGATACGGGCCAACTCGTTCGAAACTCTTCCGACGAACGAGGGAAGGGACATGGCTGATGAATGCCGCGGGTGACAAACACCAGCGACCACACACAAGGTAGCGAAGGACGTGATTCCAAAACTCCGAAAGTGACCAAAAATGAAGTGGCAAAGCATCAGGATGTGAGGAGGAACTCGAACTAACCGTCACTTATCACCACCATACGATCAAACCTTCCACTAGAGTCAACACAGCTCATAGGAGAGAAAAACAACGATCGTTAATAAGGCATTTCAGTGGTTCACTAATACCGGGGGAGAAGGTGGTAAACAAAGCAAAACTGCGAAGTCATATGACTCTCTTACAGAGTTCAACAAACTAAGAAAAAGCTTAAATATACGAAAAACATCGCTAGCTTGTTAATAAACTTAAAACTAGAACAAGATTAAAAGGTTGGACAAGTATTAACAACTTATAATTAAATTATAATGAATTTACATTAATCTAATACCTTTCTCCCCTTACAATTTTTTTTTATATCAACTAGAGTAAAAAAAAATTATACAACCTAAAGAATCCATTAGATCTAAAAATAGCATCAATCTCAAAAGTAATGATAACCTTAATATAAACATGCATATGATTATCTAATGAAGTACACACAATTGTGCATTACACATCCTGAAATAAAAAGGTCAGCATTAAATATTCCTCAATTAAACATACCAATATATAAACAGTCTAATTAAACACAAAGCCTGGAAAATAATAATAAAAAAAATAATCAAACAATTTTAAAGCCAAGAGCAAAATGTACTAAATCACAGAAAATGATAAAGTTCTGAAATTCCAAAAGTTCTTGCTACAAATTAAAGTCATAACAAATGGCACAAAGAGCTACCTATCAGCTAATAAGAAACTAGGACTAATATAGAACTGAATATTTCTTACAGCTAATACTTAAACTAAAAACAACACTGGCAAAAAAAAAAAAAAGAAAGAAAGATCATATAAATAAACGAAACAACCGAACAGCGTCATAACAAACCATAAAGTTAGCACTTGCTTTCACTCTAAATGAACACAAAGGGAACGAGCAGGGCGAAAGAGGCAGGGAAAGACCAACAAAAATAAACACTTTACATCCGAGACAAGGTATCCGGGATCTTATTATCAGATCCTTTAATATGTTTAATTACCAAGTTGAGCTCTTGCAGTTGCAAGGCCCAACGTAAAATTCTTTTGTTAGACCCTTTCATCCGTTCAATAAACACTAACGTATTATGATCCGTCCATACCTCCACTGGAAAACAAAGATTAGTTAAGTATGGTTTAAAATGAGATATGGTACGGATCAGGGCGAGAGCCTCTTTCTCAATAGTTGAATACTTACGCTCTGCCGTTAACAACTATTTGCTGGAGTAGGATATTGGGTACACCTCCTTGTCTTCACCCTTTTGAAAGAGAACTCCTCCAATACCTATATTACTGGCGTCAACATCAATTATAAAGGGAGCTTGAAAATTCGGAGAAATCAAAATAGGTTTAGACATGAGAATAGTATTAATTCTAATGAATGCTTCTTCACACTCGCTAGTCCAAATGAATTTCTTATTTTCTTGCAAAAGATCATTCAAGGGACGAGCGATGTCAGAAAAGTTCCTAACGAACCTTCTATAGTAGCCCATCATACCTAACATCTTTCGAACTTCTCGGACATTGCACGGTCTCTTTGAATTAGTTATAGCCTTGACGTTAGCCTGTTTTGGGGCTATATGACCCAGACCAACCTCATGACCCAGTTACAAAACTTTAGCCTTACCAAATTCGCATTTAGCGAGGTTAATGACCAAACCCGCAGCACGGAGAGCTTCAAAAACATTACGTAACCTGAGTAAATGAGTTTTCCAATCATTACTGTTGACAACAAGATCATCTATGTAAATCTCAGTACCTTTTAATCCACGGACCACACGGTTCATTAATCTTTGAAAAGTACAAGCAGCATTCCTCATCCCAAAAGGCATGACCTTGCATTCATACAAGCCGAATGGGGTGACAAATGTTGAAATTTCTCTTGCTCGATCCGACAAAGGAACTTGCCAGTAGCCCTTGAGCAAATCTAATTTTGTGATATACTTTGCTGAACCAATGCGGTCTATGCAGTCATCAATTCTATGAAGAGGAAAGGAATCATTTTTAGTATGCGTATTAACTTTACGATAGTCCACACACATCCGATACTGTCCATCGGATTTCTTCACCAATACCATAGGGGAGCTCCAAGGACTAACAGAAGGTTGTATTAAATCATGCTTCAACATATATTCTATTTCCTTATTGACTATATCCATTTTAGTGGGATTTAGTCTATAAGGGCTTTGTTTAATTGGTGAAGCTTCTCCTACTACCACATCATGTTCAATTAAACTAGTCAATCCGGGAGAGTCTCTAACCAAATCTGAAAAAGAATGAATTAAACCTTCCATTTCCCTTCTTTGATTTAGATCAAGATGCTTCAGATGCTCATCTAACCCATTCAAACATTGCACATTCTTGGATAGAGCATCTGAAGGTACTTGATTAATTATTTCCTCAGACCCATCAGGAAGCACCTCTGCCACCAAAGAAACCGATTCATACCCGGTTTCCAAAGGATCAGATCTACGTAACTAGAGACATAAGGTTTCAGTCTGTTAATGTGAAAAATTCGACACATACGTTTGGTCCCGGGAGCTTCTATTTCATAATCAAGATCGGATAACTTCTTCAACATCTTCCAAGGCCCCTTATACCTGGGTTCAGGGAAGTTATCCGAATCAGTACTCAACACCAAAACTAATTCCCCAGGCTCAAATGACTGTGTTTGAGTTTTCTTGTCATAATTACTTTTCATAGTAGCCTGAGAGCTAGCTAAATTTTCTCTAGCAAACTTCCAGGCGCTAGAAAGTTTTCCTTTAAGGTTATCAACAAATTCACCCACGTTCGTCTCCTTTATTTGATCAGATTCCAAAACTTCATGTACAATTTCTAAAGGGCCACGTATTTTATGTCCAAAGACTAATTCAAAAGGAGCCACGCCCGTGGATGAATTTGGATGACTTCTAAGAGCAAAGAGAGCAAAAGGAAGACCCTTATCCCATTTCTCTCCATGCTCATAACAAAATCTCCTTAAAACTGATTTAAGAGTTTGATGGAATGTTTCCACCACTCCCTGACTCTCTGGATGGTAAGGAACACTAGTAGTGTGCAGAATGGCCAGATCTGCACACTTACTTCAAAATTCCTTACTAATAAAATTAGTTCCACGAACAGTTTGTATCTTACGAGGGATTCCATACCTCGAAAAGAAAATTACCATCTGGTCAAATACAGCCTTAGATGTGATTTTCTTCATGGGAATGGCTTCGGGAAATCGCAATGCCCGATCCATCACAGTCAGTAAATAGATAAAACCTGTTTTAGTTTTAGGCAGAGGGCCTACTATATCAACTACTAGCTCATTAAATGGCTGGCCAATAGCTGGTAGAGGATATAAAGGTGCTTTTACAATTGTCTGATTAGGTTTACCTACCACTTGGCACACTGGACATTCTTTCACATATTGTTTTACTGACAATTTCATTCCTGGCCACCAAAAACATTTAGCCAACCGACGGAACGTCTTCCAGACACCGAAATGACCAGAGAATGAATTATCATGAGATAAATTTAATATTTGTCTCTGAAATTGAGAAGGCACCACTATTTACTCAATACGGGACATTTGGGGATCATTAGCAACCAGGGGACAACTCACCCTATATAACAGGCCCCTTTTTACCCAGAATCGAGGCTTTGTCAAGTCAGAAGTATCACCCAAATTAGAATTAAACTCTCTTTTCTGGGCTTCAATAAAAGCTGCTCGATCCCAATCGGGAATTACATTATCACTACTTACTACACTACTTACTACTGACCCGGGTCTTCCTACATCTACGTCTACCTCTTAACTACTCAAATTTAACTCTTCGTCATTATTTAAATAGTCTGCAGCTCTTGCTGCAGCTCTAGTGGTAACTGCCACTGGACACTTATTGATTGACAATATTGGAAATAATTCCTGGCCATCACTATTAATCATATCATTTCCTAATATGCCATCAATACCAGCTATAGGAAGACTCGACAACAGCCATCTCGATCTTTCCATAATACCCAGGGAATGAAAACATTACCTCTGCTAAAGGAGCCGAAACTATTGTGTTCGGGAAACCTCACAGAACAATAAAGTTCCCTGAATACATCACCAAACCCTTCAAACTGCTTTCCAGCACTAACGACCGAGCAGACCCTGTATCTCTCAAAAACTTAACATCAATAATGACAGAATTATGTATTACTTTACCAGGCCATATGTATTTATCATTTTTCAGTCATTCCTGTGGATTATTATTTCCATCTCCGGGCGTACAATTACCACCACTATCACTACCAATTATGGGTAATTTTACGTCAGGAGATGCACTTGGCATTAAAGCCACAGGATTATTTCTTTGAAGATAGTTTGTTCTGGCTTGACACCGAGCTTGGAAATGACCGGTTTTTTCACACCAGAAACAAGTCTTCATATTAATATTTCTTGTTCCAGAACTACCTCCATTGGAAAATACATGAGTACCAGGTTTACTCGGGAATTTTCCATTCTTACTAGCATGGAAATTATTCTGAACCACAGAATTCTTGGGGTTATTATTATCACCTCTTATTCCTTTATGAAAATTCGCTGACTCTACTACATTATTACCTTTATCTTTGGTGACGAAATTGCCTGAACCTGTTCTATGGGTCAAGACAAATTCCTCAGCCACTTGAGCTGCCTTACCTAAATTAGTGACCTTTACTTCTTCCAAATAAATTCTTAGATTTTTGGAGCTAGTATGAGTTCTCTCAAGGAAGAAAAAGTGACAACTTGACGACTTTTCAACCAGTCGTCAAACTGTTCTTTCTTGAACCTAGCAAATTCTACATATGATAAGGAAGGATGTTTATTAAAATTTCTAAACTTTAACCTGTATGCCCCAGGGACCAAATCATAGGCTTTTAAAATTAGTGCCTTTACCTTGTGATAATCCCTGGCTATAAATTCCTCCAAGGCATTATATACCCGGATAGCCTTGCCTACCAATTTACACTAAATCAGCACTGTCCACATCTCTGGTGGCCAAGACAACCGTGTAGACACCCTCTCAAAGGCCTTGAAGAATTCTGGAACATTTCTTTCATAAAAAATGGGGACCAATTTTAATGCAGCCTCAATATTAAACCTATCAGGCTGACTACCTCGTGGGGTACTAAATTGGTTAGGAGCCCCCTGTAACCTAGCCATTTCCAAATAAAGGTTGGCCATCTCTATCTCTTGCCTCCTCACGCTCTTGTTCTCCGCATATTCCAATTTCAACAACTCTATCCTTTTACAAATCAAGTCATATTCCTGAATTTCCTTTGAATTAGAATTTACAGGAACAGTAGGAACTGCTGGCCCTAAATTCTCTTCAGACAAGAAAGGGTTTGTGGATATATTTCCCTTTGGCAGCAAATTGGCCGGACCTTCATAAATAACTCCAGTCTGAGGAGGATCATCAAATAACAAAAAACCTGCACCACCACTAATGCCATTATCATCTGCAACTACCCTATCATCATTTCCTAATTCACTACCTCTATCACTAATATTTTCATCAAGTAACCCTTCAGCCTCAGCCAAACTTTGCATAACACTGTTCTTTACTATTATTAGTAACTTCCTCTTTGTATCAGTCATTTTGAACGGAATACCCAACCATCTAGCACAACTAACCAGATGTTCCTTACCTAGTATTGGTAAATGACTAATACAGTCGGCTGACACTAAGAACTCTGCAGGACTAAACTCAAATTCTTCCAAATTATCCATAGTGGTAGGAGGGAAAGGTATTTCCAAAAATAAATACTTTAACCCCCACTGAGGAGCGTTCCAAAGTTCCAATTACTATGTACACCTGAGCGCAAATCTTGTCACGGTCCCCAGATTGTTACGACCTTATTTACGGCCGTAATCTGAAGGGTTCTTGTCTCTACTGAGAATTTGTGGTCAGTAAAAATGTAACACAGCAACTTGCGAACAAAAGAACAAACACTTCAATAAAAGTTACAATATTTATTTACACACAAAAAAAATAAGTAATGGTTGGTAACGATAATAACCAAAATAAATGAATATACAAATCAAGGGAAAACCAACCTTAAGTTCTTTAAAAGATCACCTACAACTATATTAAACCCTAAACTAAGAAATAGGAAATTTTTTAATATGACATTTCAGGCAGCTACCTTTCAAATTACTGGCCAGAAAAATCTAACCTAACAAACTGAGATAGGTAGAAGGAAGAAAGAGAGAATAAATGGGAAACTTAATATTATTCCTACCTAACACAGACAAACTAACTTAAACGTTAAACTTAACCTAATAAACAATGAATTAAAAAATAATAATAATCTTACAAATTCATACAAAGGGAATCATCACAAGAAGCTCAGTAGATTGTCTCATAGGCGATACAAGGTCCAGAAGACCGTACTGCAAACAAGGGCGTGCACATCTACAGGTACTCGTCAATCCACGATCGTCGTAAATAACTATAGAAATATTTCATACCTGTAGAATGCCGCCCTACTTATCACCACGAGTTCCAAGAACTCACTGACGCTGATGAGCAGGTCAACTGGATCCAGCTGCAATGCCTGCAGGCAATCCAAAATGCCACGGGAACACCAAGGGTGGTAGCCTCCGAGAATCCGGGAGGTCAACGGATCTCGCACGCCGCAAACCGCACCGTTCTAACTAGATACGGGCCAACTCGTTCGAAACTCTTCCGATGAACGAGGGAAGGGACATGGCTGATAAATGCCGCGGGTGACAAACACCAGCGACCACACACAAAGCAGCGAAGGACGTGATTCCAAAACTCCGAAAGTGACCAAAAATGAAGTGGCAAAGCGTCAGGCTGTGAGGAGGAACTCGAACTAACCATCACTTATCACAACCCTACGTTGAAACCCTCCATTCAAGTCAACACAGCTCATAGGAGAGAAAAACAACGATCGTTAATAAGGCATTTCAGTGGTTCACTAATACCGGGGGGAAAAGGTGGTAAACAAAGCCAAACTGCGAAGTCATATGACTCTCTTACAGAGTTAATCAAACTAAGAAAAAGCTTAAATATACGAAAAACATCGCTAGCTTATTAATAAACTTAAAACTAAAACAAGATCAAAAGGTTGGAAAAGTAACAACTTATAATTAAATTATAATGAATTTACTTTAATCTAATAACTAGGTATACAATTATTTCTAATTGTCTTTCCTTTTCTATTATAAGGCTCATTACTAAACAGTATTCTAGAAGTTTTATTTCAGCTATGATCAGATTTTGGAATGATCTTGAAGCAAATATTTTAATGATGAACAGGCTGACATAAGTCTAACTTCATAGTTTATATATGACAGATCTAGTTAATGTTGTTCTCGATCTCAAAAGGTTTTTTTATTCTTTACCCACTATTCTCATTTCATTTTTTTCTTTTCTTATTCCTTTTTCTTACCGGTCTATTTACGCTGTTGGAACTCCTATGATTATAGCATTCTGATTTCCCAACAAAGGTTGTACCACAGCTAATAATAATGATAGTAATAATAATAATAATAATAATAATAATAATAATAATAATAATAACAGCTTCGACATTATTGGTAGGTCTATTACCTGTCTACAAAAAAAAAAAAAAAAAATGTGGAAGCTGCTAACAAGCATCATCAGTGAAAGGCTAGGCCTCTATCTGGAGGAAACAAGCACCATTCACGGCCAGCATAAAGAATGCAGAGGGAAATGCAGAGGCACAAAAGACTAAATGGTAATTAAAAATAACAATAGAAGGAAAAGCAAACTAAGTATGGTATCAATAGACAACAAGAAAGCCTTTGGAATTGCAAGTGAATATCAGCACTTGCTCAGCATCATGATAAGAAACAACATGATACAGTGGTTAAAGCTCTCCATTGGAGTCTGTAGAAAATATGATATACAATGCAACCTCAAATGGTACGAACATCATCCTCAATCTGTTGTATGAAATGATCAGGCTAATCTACTCTGGGGCTACATCAACCAGACGTCATTCTGGTCAACAAGACAACAGAAACCTTATCTCTCATCAATATCACAGTACCGTGGGACTTGTGACGGGCCGAGGGAAGGTTGTGACTCAAAGACAGTATGAAAGCAACTAAGTAAATTTATTATAGAACACTCTCCTTTATATACAAAAGCTCAAAGCAACCAGAATTTTCATGTTCAAAAACAGACACTGTTACAGAGGAGAAAAGCAGACATGTTTATTCTGGTTGATTTTAGTGTGAAGGAAGAGCGAAGATACAAGCATAATATATACACAAAATGAACTACGTACGATCGTGTGACACACGGTTGGTACATGGCTCCCCCCCTAAAAATAACATACTGTATATGTTAAATAGGGCGCCCTGATCTAGAGAGGCGAACTGTAGGCTGGTCATCTGGCAGGAGATAAGCAGGTTTTAGACGATCAATGGAGACCCAGTCTTCTTTGCCACGAATGTTTAGTAGTAATGCTTTCGGACTGCGTCGGATCACAAGGAAAGGGCTCGTGTAATGGGGCGATAGCGGTGGCTTGCTAGTGTCGTTGCGCCGGAATACGTGCGTTGCAGAGTGCAAGTCTGTTGGTATGTAATGCTTCGCTGGGGCCTTATAAGTCTGGCGGCATGGAGTAAATTTTCCCACGACGTGACGTATGTGCTGGAGATCGTCGGAGGAGGTTGTAGAAGGAAAAAAATTCGGCAGGGATGACCAACGGGTTGCCATACACCATTTCAGCTGCTAAGACATCGAGGGCGTCTTTAGGAGTAGTCCTTAGTCCCAGGAGGACCCAGGGAAGCTGAGTAAACCAGTTGGAATCCTTGCAGCGGGACATCAAAGCTGCTTTGAGGGTGCGATGAAAACGTTTAACCATTCCATTGGCAGCAGGGGTTGTAGGCCGTTGTCTGATGTGGGGTGATGCCCAGGAGATTCGCTAATGATGTCCACAATTGAGAGGTGAAAGTGGTACCCCTGTCAGAAGTAATATGCCCAGGGATACCAAATATTGCAATCCATCCTGAGAGTAAGGCAAATGTACATGAGGCGGACGTTGCAGTTTCAATGGGAATGGCTTGAGGCCAACGAGTGGAGCGGTTGATGACGGTAAACAGGTAACGATGTCCATGTGATGTGGGTAGGGGGCCTACATTATTGACATGAATGTGTGCGAAACGACGCTGAGGTTGAGGAAAGGTGCCCAATCCTGAATCCGTGTGTCGATGTACTTTGGAAGTCTGGCAAGAAGTACAGGTGCAGACCCAATCCTTAGCATTCTTAAAAATGCCGTGCCATATGAACTTCGCCTTCAGCAGCTGTGCAATAGAACGGCACGAGGGATGTGAAAGGCCGTGAATGAAATCAAACACCTGCCGGCGCATGAGAGCAGGAATCCAAGGTCGTGGTCTACCAGTACTGACGTCACAGAGGAGGATGGCGTTGGAGTCTTCTAGGGGGAAGTCTTCCCCACGGAGGGACGTGCAGGATGTCCTACATGCTTGATACTCTGGATACTGTCGTTGGGCTTCAGCCAGGGCGTTGTAATCCAATACCAGTTGAACGGCAGCCAACGTGTTTCTTGACAGGGCATTGGCAACAGAATTCATTTTTCCAGGGATGTATTGAAGGGTGCAATTGTATTCAGCCACGGCGGAGAGATGTCGGCGTTGCCGGGCGGACCAGGCTTCAGACTTTCGAGTGAAGGCGTGCACCAGAGGCATGTGGTCTGTGCGAATGACGAAGGGCGTACCTTCTAAGAAATAGCGAAAGTGACGGACAGCCAAGTGCACCGCCAGCAATTCGCGATCGAAGGTAGAATAACCCGATTCTGCCTTGGACAGTTATCTGCTGAAGAAGGCCAATGGGCGGGGCAAGCCGTTGACCACCTGTTCCAGTACTGCACCAATAGCAACGTCGCTGTCATCGGTGGAGAGAAGGAGAGGGGCATGTGGTAAAGGAAAAGTGAGAGATGCAGCAGTTGATAGGGCCTTCTTTGCATTGCAGAAGGCCGCTTCTTGAAGGGGACCCCACTTCAGGTCCTTTGGCTTGCCCTTGAGGGAGGCGTAGAGGGGAGTAAGAGTGGCGGCAATGGCTGGCAGAAAACGGTGATAATAGTTGATCATGCCCAAGAATTCCTGCAGAGCTTTCACGGTCGAGGGCGCGGGGAAGTCTTGAACGGCTGCTTCCTTCTCAGGGAGGGGATGGACTCCTTCAAGAGTGATGCGGTGCCCTAAGAATGACACTTTGTTGGTGCCAAAGGTACACTTGTCGTACCGGATTACAAGGCTGTTCTGTTGCAGGCGGTCGAGCATGATGCGCAGGTGATGGAGGTGTTCATCTTGTGAGGAGGAGAACACAAGTATGTCGTCTACATAACATACACAGAAAGGGAGGTCCCCTAAGATGCCATCCATGAGACGTTGAAACGTGGCCCCAGCATTACGAAGGCCAAAACAGGAGTAATTGAAGGTGTATGTACCAAACGGAGTGGTGATGGCAGTCTTGGGGATGTCTTCTGGGTTCATAGGCACCTGATAATACCCCTTCAGGAGGTCAAGCATAGGGAAAACCTTTGCTTTGTGCAGGTAGGAGGTCACGTCGGCAATGTTTGGGAGGGGGTAGTGATCCGGTTCTGTTTGCATGTTCAGGCGACTGTAATCCCCGCACGGACGGAGGGAGCCATCTTTCTTCAGAACGATGTGTAAGGGTGACGACCCTGGGCTGGAGGCCTTTTGGCAAAGGCCCATTTCCTCCATTTCTGCGAACGTCTGTTTGGCGTCAGCCAATCGTTCCGGTGCCAAATGTCTCAATTTTGCGAAGACTGGGGGTCCCATCGTCTTGATATGGTGATGAATACTGTGCTTGGCAGGAACCATGGGTATTTGGCGAAGTTCTGGACGGAAAACTTCCGGGTACGACGTGAGGATGTGGTCATAGGCATCAGTGGGTGCGCTGATTTGGAGAGCGAGGTTAGAGGGGGCGGGTTAAAGAGGTGTCGACAAGTACGAGTCTGCGTTGACCAATCGTCAGTGGGCGACATCGACCAGAAGGTGGAAACGAGAGAGGAAATCCGCACCGAGGATTGGTAATGTGACGTCAGCAACGAGAAACTTCCAATTAAATTTACCCTTTCCGAACGATAATGTGAGGTTCTCGTAACCGTAGGTGGGTATCGCAGATCCGTTGGCAGCTACCAAGCGGACGTCGGCAGATGTAGACAGACTACGTAGTGTCCTGAAGAGTTCCCTTGGCAATAGAGAACGACAAGCACACGTGTCTACCAAAAATCTCACTCCCGTTCCTGCATCATGTAAAAAGAAAAGATTAGAAACACGGGAGTCCACCGCCATGAGCGATGGCCTACTTACACGTTTTTTGGCCACTGACAATCCTTGGCACATTTCTTCGCGGTGGCCCCAAATCTGAAGTGGTAGTAGCAAAACTGCGGTGGATGGTAGGTAGTAAGTGGCTGTGGAAGTCGTTGGTTGGGGTGCGAGCGAGTCGTGGGTGGTGGGTGGCTTTGTCGCCGCTTCAGCACGTCTAGGGGTAGGCGTGTATGTCCTACGGCATTCACATCAGCTTTGGTTGACGTTGAATAGGCATCCTCTTCGTCAGGGGTGGAGGCGTTGATGGAGGTCTTGAAGTGGCTGTCCATAAGGGCGTCAGCTTTAGTCATCAAGTCCTTTGTGGGTAAACTATTGACATCGGGTATGGCAGCATGTATAGGTCCGGGTAAACGGCGTATCCAAAGGGCACGAAGTAGGTTCACCTCACGAGGAGAGCCGTCTGCGGCAGGTTGCAGGCGAGCGGTACTGGTAATTTCCCTGAGGGCAAGCGAAGCCCTTTGGTCACCAAACGGTTGTTGCGAGAGCTGGAAAAGCTTTGCTATATGGGCGGCTGCCGACGGAGAGTACTGCTGCAGAAGGTATGTTTTGAGGGCCTCATACGCTATTGGGGTGTCTCCTTGTTCACAAAGCCAATAGGATATTTCCGGGAAGGTGTCCTCGGGTATCGCCGCGAGAACATAATCTGCTTTGGTGGTTGAGCGAGTCACGCCCTTGATGCGAACCTGGACTTCTGCACGCTGAAACCAAGCAAATGCCTCTCGACTGGCGAACAATGAAAGTTTCAATGGGGCAGCCGCAGCGCCAACTTCCGTAGAGTTCGCTATAGTACCAACGATGGAGGGTAAGTGGGGGGGGGGGATGGAAGGCGGTGGTAGCGAGTCGACTTCCGGGTTCACCAATGTCACGGGCCGAGAGAAGGTTGTGACTCAAAGACAGTATGAAAGCAACTGAGTAAATTTATTATAGAACACTCTCCTTTATATACAAAAGCTGAAAGCAACAAGGAATTTCATGTTCAAAAACAGACACTGTTACAGAAGAGAAAGCAGACATGTTTATTCTGGTTCTTTTTAGTGCGAGGGAAGAGCGAAGATACAAGCATAATATATACACAAAATGAACTATGTACGATTGAGAAGGCTATGGAATCTGCATGTAGAAGTGGGGACAATAATCATAGTAACACTAGAGACTATACCCAAGTCATTGAGAAGGAATCTTGATAAGGTAGGAGCCGATATAACCCTAGGACTGGTGCAAAAGATCGTGCTACTTGAAACAGAACATAGTGAGGAAAGTGGTGGACTTCTAAGGAAGCTAGATGCAACCAGGAACCCACAATATAAACCGCCAGACTCTGTAGATTGTAATTAATAATAATAATAATAATAATAATAATAATAATAATAATAATAATAATAATAATAATAATAATAATAATAATAAAATATTTAAGCAATTGAAACAGGGGAAATTAATATACAAAGACACTAAAAAAGTACATTCATCCACAAACTTATTATTAAAGAAAATTAAGGGTACAACTCACGCCTTATAGGTGAAATTTTCAAAATTCTATTTATTGTATTTTTTTTAGGTAGTATAACGTCTGTATTCTATGTTTCAAATAGTTTTATCAATAAAAAAAAAGAAAAATCTTTTATGGCTAAAATTACCTTTTACTACATGAACATAATTTCGCCAGATCCCGTAGGTATTCTTTTCCCGACTTTATACTTATTGTTTTCTCAAAATAGGAGAGATGATATTCAAATGGAATTTTCCATTCAATTCAACCCTTTTCTTTGATGGTTTGAGCATCATAATCTACATTTCCTCTATACGTTTTGTGGTACAAGTGTGATTTGCATATATCATTATGTGTTTGTATATATGTATAATATCTTTTATTATGATTATACCAGAATATGCATAAAGTGTCAGAGGCAATAACTATATAGAGCAAAAGCGTGAAATGTATCCAGAAAACGTAACAGACGAATCTTGTGTAAATAACGACACCCCTTCCGAGTCGTATATATCTGTCCTGTTCATCTGTGTGCACGTTCGTATATTCCAAGTTTATATGTTAAAAAAAAGAAGAAAAAAAAATTATATTTTGTTGTTACTAATATTGGGTACATAGAGAACTGCGTCATCCCTGGCTAGTTAAGCACATTTGTCTTATTCATTTATGTGCATGGTTATGTATTCATAATGTTTGTGTTGTGCTTTTGCTGAAAAAGGCATAAAGTATCAGAGATGATAATTAAATAGTCCAAAAGCATAAAATGTACCCAGAAAAAGAAGCTAATGAGAATATATTTTCCTCATTAATCTTGTGTAAATAAGAGTATAATGCTATGCTAGTAATATATTGTCAATATATAAGGATTTTGTGTTTTTTATTCATAGTTTGGTACTTTTTTTGTTTGAGAACAGCTTAGAGAGTCAGAGAAGAAGGACGTATCGCAAAAAAAGGCGAACAGATGATTCACCACTCCTAAGCAAGACATTTCCTGATCACACTATCTCTAGTACACCAACTGTCTATTTTGATGCCTGTCAAGTGATTCTGAAGTTGCTGATTTAAAAATCAGTGCTGAGAATGTCTTGAAAAAAGTACAGATATTACTGGAAAAAATTAGGCGTAATGAAGGGAAAAAATTAAGTCATAGAAATTGTTCTCGTTTGATAACATTTGACGTTATGCTAAATCCAGTTCTTTATGATAATGCTGGGCCAAGTACTGAGCTAGCTTGCTTGGGAAAACTACACTAGTACTGGAAGATAATTATGGTGCTACCACTACTATATTAAGCTGTAAACTTTATATTAAGCTGTAAACTTTATAGTAAAAAAAAAAAAAAAAAAAAAAAAGCCCTAGGGCTCACAAGTACTTTGATTGGCGTAAAACTTTTACAGATTATAACATGAAGTTAGTAGGCTGCTATCAATTCTCTTTGATTGGATTCAGAAATATAACTGTTTCAAATATAAAACATTTGTAAAACCAATTTAAAGAGAGAAAGAGGCATTCTTTGAAGGCTTCGAAATGTAAAGGATCGGGACAAAATAAAAGAAAAAAAAAATAAAAGAGCAGGAAGGTTGAAGATTACCCAACTCCGGTGCTGGCACTCTCTAAAACACACACACACACACACACACACACACACAGAGCGAGAGAGAGAGAGAGAGAGAGAGAGAGAGAGAGAGAGAGAGAGAGAGAGAGATATTTGTGCCAGTATGATAGAATGTGTGGAGAGGGACATTTCCGGATTTCAGGAAATAGGTTTTTTACATGGGAATAAACATTCCTGACATATACATCAGTGGTGAGGTATATTTAGCGTAAAAGGCCCATACAAATGAAAGCCAACGTTTGGTCGATAAATTTAAAATGTATATATATATATATATATATATATATATATATATATATATATATATATATATATATATATATATATATATATATGGCTTGATTTTCAACAAACTGAAATATTCCGGGAATAAATTGCTATAACGTTCTTCAATACTGACCAACTCTTATCATTCGAATATGGAAACATATCTAATAAAATTCTTATATATACTAATATAGAGTCAACAAATTTCTTAAAAAAAACTTTGAGACCTAATTTTTGGAAACAAAATCTTTGGAGAAAATTTCCCGATTTTTACCATTTTAACTTAATAAAAAAGGTTTATACTTTGATAGACAATTAATATAGATAAACAAAACTGAATATGGAATGTAATCATGTAATCTTTTCAATTTATAAAATTCTCTTTCTAGTGGGTTTTGAGTGAAAGAAATAGGTCAATAAATAAGAAAGTAGTGAGAGTTTGAATTAACCGCAAAACAACATTGTTTCAACATTGCCTCATACATAAATATTTTGTTCTCCTTTACTTTTAATGTCTTTCTAATTAAGTCAAAATCATTTAATAATGTGACTAACCACAGGTAAGAAGATCAGTGAGGCATTTATATGCAAGGAGTTTGAGTTATTTCCAGTAGATGAAATTATTCTGGTAGGGGATTTAGGCTTGAAGATGTTGTAAAAGGGTGGCAGAAATTCAGTTGAAGAGATGACACAGACATATAGGCTTCGGCTCGAAGACATTGCAAAAGCTGTATCTTTAAAATAGGATAGAAAATGTTTTCTTGCAGAATTCGTGAATTGTCCAAAATGGAGTGCAAGAATAGCTGGTGATTTCTCATTACTCGGAGGAAGTGTTTGTACTTTCTGTCTCTGGCAGGACATCTCCCCGTCTCGGACTTGACAAGATTTTGGAGATGGGTGTTTGCAATTTGAGGGGGAGACTTCTGTCGGAGCCTGGCTTTCTTCAACCTCTGGATTTTGTAATACTTTCTTCTTATCATTTCTGGACAGTGACTTCTGAATTCATATATACCCGGGTATGGTAGGAACTGATGTACATATATATATATATATATATATATATATATATATATATATATATATAATATATATATATATATATATATATATATATATATATATATATATATATATATATATATATATATATATATATATATATATGTATATATATATATATATCATCATCATCATCATCACCATCATCATCTTTAGCCATTAGTAGTCCACGGCAAAAAAAAGGCATCAGTCATGTCCTTCCACATAGTCTTTCTATGCCAGTTCATATCTGCAAATTTTCTCAGTTCTTCAATCCATCATCTTCTCTTCCTTCCCCTGCTTGTTTTGCCATCTCTAAGGACTTGCTCTGTTATTCTTAATTCTATTACACACACACACACACACACACACACACACATATATATATATATATATATATATATATATATATATATATATATATATATATACATGACACTGTTCTATTGAATGAT
>NC_090744.1:69279217-69286717 GCF_036898095.1 Palaemon carinicauda | reverse complement strand
GGCAGCTTGAACTTTTATTTTACCGGCTCAAAGAACAACTTCGTTCACAGCATACACAAACAGACGTATTTTTACGCCTGACAGCAATATGTCCCATGCTGACGGCCAATGACACATCGGAGCATGGGTTTTTTTCACTTTATTATAAAAGGTTCGTAAGTACACTGTACACAGCTACACTCTCTCAGGTGAGAGCCTGGTCTACATGAGCCCCAAAGGCAATAACTAACCTCGCTATCTAAATGCAATCTTGCTACAGCAACATGTTGAATCATAGGTTTTGTGGAATTCTCAAGATTATAGAGTTCATTTACCTTGACATACAGCACATATATTCATACAAAATTTAGGACACTTTTAGTACATGACAAATACATTTACGGTAAACCTCATCAGTTGGTGACTGCCTGTATCCATCCTTTCAATTATCAACCTACAGTAATTCTTGAATCCTCTAATTGTAATTTGTTTCGCCGGTTCTTCCAACTTGTTTGCAGCATATTACATCTAGAACTGGTATACTTATTGAATAATTATTGAATTAAGGAGTTTTCATGCCACATAGATTTGGTAATCATGTCCCATTTTAATAATACAAATGATATTGAACAAAAGTCGTAGCAACCATATTACATTTAATCACATTTAAATTTCTACTTTCAATAAATAGGAGACATATCAGAAGGAGAGGCTGAAATTTACTTCAGTATCAAATCGAAAATAGTTTGTCTTTACCGATAATATTAGAATACTAGCATATTATATATGTATATATATATATGTATATATATATATATATATATATATATATATATATATATATATATATATACATTATATATAATTTATATATATATATATATATATACATTATATATAATTATATATATATATATATATATATATATATATATATATATATATATATATATATATATATATATATATACATATAAATATATATATATATATATATATATATATATATATATATATATATATATATACATATATATATATATATATATAAATACATATATATATATATATATATATATAAATATATATATATATATATATATATATATATATATATACATATATATATATATATATATATATATATATATATATATATATATATACATATATATATATATATATATATATATATATATATATATATATATATATATATATATATATATATATATAGTAACGAACTTTATCGGGGTTTTTGTTTAAATTATCATAATTGGTAAAGTAATATTTTGAGTGTCAGCTAAAGTCACTTTAATTTAATTTTCTTTTCATTGCCATCTAGTGGTTGATGTATTAGGCTCTTAGATTGGTAAGTCACCCCATGGAGTGTTTTGTTTTGTTTTCCATGTTGACTGTGGGGGAGTGTGGGGCGAAGTGACGAGGGACCTTTTTTGGAGGTAAATGGGAGTGAGGAAATAAGCTGCCATCTTTATACTTGAAGGAATCACCGTGAGTTGGCTCTTCAACTGCTGGAGACTACTAGTGGGAGTGATCCAGTGACTCCAGTGAAGGAGGCGGTGGAGGATTTGATCGCCCCCTTTGGAGGAGCAGCTCAGCAGCAGTTGAATGCTATCACTTTCTCCTGTGCATGGTGAGGGTTTGCCGTAATTGTGTGTGTTATCAGCGGGGAGAAGGACTCTCCACGGACCATAATCCATCGCTACTGAATTCATGAAATCTGAGACCTATCTTCCTTTTGGTAAGGGTAGCGATTTTTGTTTGCCTCCATTTCATCTCTGAAGGAGTAGAGGGCGGTGCCTTTAGTGATTTTTCACCGCTGTTTGTGTCGCGCTACGCGGTTGGCGTAAACAAGGTGTCATCCATGATTGGTCCTCGGACTATATTCGTCTGTTTTGTGAAAGCCTACATCAGGAGTTTTTATTTTTGTATAAATGTAGGTTAACTATTAGTGTGATTCATATGTATTGTTGGGATAGGAAGTTTTGCCTAGATTTGTATAAAGAGGGATAGAGCTAAGGTTCCGAGACTTTCTTTCTCTTTTCTATCTCTGTTAATGTAATTGTGTAATTTGTCGGGTGAATGGTAGTTTGCGAGATTATTCTTTCCTTTTACTGTTGTCTTGCCTTTCTGTGTCATTGTTGATGAATGGGTCCTATATGTGTTTGTTGTAATGTGCTTGTGGTTTAATATCTTCCCATTTAAAGTGATTTTCTGTGTTATTTTGTTTGTAAATAAATATTCAATATAACTCTTGCAGTGTTTTATGATTACCCACTCTTTTAATATCACTGTTACATATTATTGCTAGCTCTGGCTGTGAAGAAAATTTAAAGAACTTGGCCCCCACGGGGTCCGTGCATAATATTTTGGCGACCTTGCCAGGATCCTGTAAAACTAGTATTTTCAGGATCCCCGGAGCGTACATAATTGTATGTAAACAAATAGTGAAGGAGGTGGTAATTTTCAGTTTCGCTAGTTATAATATTTCTTTGACAAAATGACTGATACAAAGGAAGTGGCTGGGTTTAATGTTTCGGAGTTTTTCCATAGTCCTGATTTGGGGGAGAAGATAGGTGATCTTAGTAAGAGCCCTTTAATGATAATTGGTGAATATCTTGGGTTGCCTATTGTCGCAGGTGTGAAGAGAGGGAGTTTGTTGCTTCAGGTAATGAAGGCTATACAAGGTAGAATAGCAGGTCTTAGTTTAGCTGAACCAGAGTCAATTAAAGATAAGATAGCTTTGCAAAAGATAGAAATGGAAAAGTTGAAGTTACAGTTAGAAATGGGTAAGACTGAAGTAGCTAATAGGGAAAAAAAGAGGCTTCATGAGAGGGAATGGGAAAAGCTTAGAATAGCGCAGGAGCAGGTGAGAGTAGAACAGGAAAAGCTTAGAGTAAAACAGGAGATGGCTAGATTAGAGTACGATAGAGAACAGGAGAAGGTTAAGTAAGATCAGGAAAAAAAATTGGAAATTAGGAGAATGGAACATGAATTACAGGTACTTCGGCTGAAACGACCAGAAGCGGAAGATAGGTTTAATATTGGCAGCGCGATTAAGCTGGTACCGATATTTAATGAATCCGATGTTGCAGAATTTTTCTCTGCATTTGAAAAATTAGCGAAAAAACTGAGTTGGCCGGAATCAATGTGGACTACCTTAGTTCAATGCAGATTGATCGGTAAAGCACAGAAGGTTTATGCAGCACTAAGTGAAGAGACAAGTGCGGAGTACGAACAGGTCAAAGAGATAATATTGAAGGCTTATGAACATTTGTTGAATTTGCTAGAGAGAAAGTAAGTGCATTTTTAGATTGGTTAAAAGCGAATGGTATTAATGATTTTGAAAGTTTAAAGGAACTAATTTTAATTGAGGAATTTAAGAATCACATTGGGATGGAACTTAAAGTACATTTAGAAGACTTAAAATTTTAAACTATAGAAGCAGTAGCGGTTGCTGCAGACGAATATACTTTACCGCATAAGTCAGTACATCGCTTTTCATCGAGACTCAATAAATGGGATAAAGGTAAGAAGGGCGAAAAAGCAGCGGTAATGTCTGGTAAGTCGGATAGAGGGAGTTCTCCAAAGAAGGCAAAGTCATTACCAAATAGGGGTGAAAGTGAAATCATTTGTTTTTTCTGCAGGAAAAAGGGCCATGTTAAGGCTGACTGTACTGCCTGGAAAGGGCAGGGTAAGTCAAAGCCAGTAGGCTTGATTGGTAAGGTTGCTGGGAGCAGGTACCAGGTAAGTAGTTGCTTCAGTAAGTACGTTGCGGATGGCGAAGTTTCCGCTAAAGACCGGTTAGGGTCTGGAAGGCGGGTGAGAATACTACAGGACACTGGCGCGGCCCAGTCGGTAATCTTACGGTCCTCATTGCCCTGGGACTTCAGAGAGGAGGAGCCAGAGTATGTAGTATTAGGTGGATTTCCTAATACGGTAGTAGTGTGTCCTCTGGGTGAGTTTTGGGTAGACTCAAGGTGGATTAATGGACCTATGAAGTTGGCAATGGTGGATGTATTACCCATAGGCAATGTTGATATTGTGTTGGCTAATGATATAGAGGCAGGTACGGTATGTGATTGCCTGGTTGTGCATTGCAGGTATGCTGACCCCGTTAGTGAAATTGAACCGGTAATGGTTGTAACTCGCTCGGCAGCGCATTCATCTGGGATAGTGGATGAACGGTTAAGCTTGGATAGTCTAGAGGAGCTGTCAGAGGGAGGGGTTTCTGGGTTAAGTGCTTCTATGAGTCCTAGTCTGGTTTCTGAGTGGGATAGCTCAGTAGGGTGGGATAGGGAATCACTTAGGTTAGCTCAGAAGGAGGAGTTTGGAGAATTAGGAGTGGAGGTAGACTCTGATTTGAGTAGACCTCGGTATCTGTGGGAAGACGGCATCCTACTGAGGGTGAGCAGGTCAACTATGGTTCTGTCTGATGACTGGGAGGTGAGGAAACAGGTGGTAGTGCCTCATAAATATAGGGACAAGATTTTATGGTTGGGACACGAGGATGTGTTCGCAGGTCACTTTGGAATTGGAAAGTCTTTTCGGAAAATTGATGAACACTTTTATTAGCCTAAGGTGAGATCTGGGGTAAAAAGGTTTATTAATTCTTGCAAAACTTGTCAACTGGTTGGTAAACCCAATCAGAAAATCCCTAAGGCACCTTTAAAACCCATTCCAGAAGTGGGGGAACCTTTTCAGGAAATTTTGATTGACATTGTAGGCCCATTGCCTAAAACCAGCTGTGGTAATCAATATATACTGACTATAATGGATCGAATGTCTAGGTACCAAGAAGCAGTGCCCTTGAGGAGTTTCAAGAGCAAGCAGGTCATAAATGCATTAACAAACTTCTTTTCCAGCTTTGGTTTGCCCAAGACAATTCAATCTGATTGCGGGAATAATTTTACAAGCAAAGATTTTTGTAAAAGTTTACAGGAGTTAAAGGTCCAACACATCAGGTCATCGCCTTACCATCCCGAATGCCAGGGACAGATTGAGCGATTCCATCAGACGCTGAAATCAATGTTAAAAAAATATTGTGGGGATAATCCGGGAGGATGGGATAAAGTTCTCCTGTATTTACTCTTTGCTTTTAGGTCCGTACCAAGTGATGTAATGGGTTTTACCCCCTTTGAATTAGTTTTTGGTCACAAGGTAAGGGGTCCCTTGGATGTGAAAGAGAGAGTTGGGAGGGGAGTCACCCTAATGTAAGCTTGATAAAGTTCTTGAGAGAGTCCAGGAGTAAGTTAACTAAGGTATGGGACTTTGCTAAGAATAATCTAGTAATTGGGCAGGGGAAGACGAAGGAAAAGTACGACGTAAAGACCAAGGTTAGGGAATTTCAGGTTGGGGATAGGGTACTTGCTCTGCTGCCAATTCCAGGAAATCCCTTGACTGCAAAATTTTCAGATCCATGGAAGGTTTCAAAGGTAGTTAGTAGTCTTAACTAGCTAATAGAAACTCCAGACAGGCGACGTACGTATCAACTATGCCATGCAAATATGTTGAAACATTTTGTTGAGCGTGAGAGTAAGGAACCCATCTTATTACTCAATAGGGTTGAGCCTAATGTTGTAGATCTCAGCATTGATATACCATGGCCCAGAAATAATCTGGAAATGTTAAGTAATTTGTCAGGGAATTTGCTACACCTAGAAAGGGATCAGGGGGAGTCCTTGGTAAATTTATGTGAATCTTTTCCAGAATTATTTCAGGATTCTCCAGGGCTTACCAATGTATTGAGTCACGATGTGGAAGTGGGGAATGCTAAGCCCATCAAGCAAGCTCCCTATAGGACCAATCTAGTAAAAAGGAAGATTATTGATAAGAAAGTAGAGTATATGTTGGAGCACAATTTAATTGAAGACAGTAATAGTCCATGGTCTTCTCCTGTAGTCTTGGTGAAGAAGGAGGGAGGTGAGTACCGGATGTGCTTTGATTACAGGAGAATTAATGCAGTCTCTGAGGCTGACAGCTTTCCTTTTCCTCGAGTAGAGGACTGTATTAATGAAATAGGGAATGCTCAGTATATTAGTAAGTTTGACTTGTTAAAAAGATATTGGCAAGTTCCATTGACTAAGCGGGCTTGGTAGGTATCCGCATTTGTAACTCATGAAGGGTTGTATGCCTGTAAAGTTATGCCTTTTGGCATGAAAAACGCCTCGGCTACGTTCCAGCGTTTGATGAATAAGATTGTGGGTAGACTGGACGGAGTAGTGGTCTATATTGATGATATCATAGTGTATAGCCATGATTGGGCTACACATTTAAAGAGGATGGAGAAACTGTTTGTTAAGTTTAAGCAGGCAAGGTTGGTGATTAATTTGGCAAATTGTGACATAGCAAAGGTGAAGGTAGTTTACTTGGGACATGAAGTAGGTCAGGGTAAAGTACTACCAAAGTCTGCAAATGTAGAGGCAATTGTAAATTTCCAGGCGCCGGATAACAAGAAAGCCATTTGCAGGTTTCTGGGAATAATAGGGTATTATAGAAAATTTATAATAAATTTTTTCCCAAATAGCTAATCCTTTAACTGATTTATTGCAGAAAGGAGTGGAATTCCAGTGGTCGAGCGCATGTCAAGAATCGTTTGATAAGTTGAAATCCACCTTATTAACTAATCCAATTTTGAAAGCCCCTAATTTTCAAGTACCATTCAATTTGGCAATAGATGCCAGTGATGTGAGTGTTGGAGCTGTCTTGTCACAGGTGGAGGACCAGGTAAAACATCCAGTGGCTTTCTTCTCAAAGAAATTAACTAAACCACAACAGTATTCCACCATAGAAAAGATGACCTTGAGCCTGATTCTCGCTCTTGAACATTTTGAGGTTTATCTTTCCAGCTGCAGGACACCGATTGAAGTCTGGACGGATCATAATCCTTTAACCTTTTTGAAAAAATTTAAGAGTCGCAATCAGAGATTGTGTAGGTGGAGCTTATTGTTGCAGGAATGGAGTCTGAATATTAAGCACATCTCTGGAAAAGAGAATGTCGTTTCAGATGCCCTATCCCGCTGATTTCTTGTGATAATGAAATTTTTCTTATTTCAGGATATTGTTTTTTTTTCTTTCTTTTTTTTGTTATTTTGAGGATGACACTAGTTAAAGTATTAAAATTATTAGTGTTCAGATTATATTTTGAAGGGCAAAGTAACTAGCTAGTGTTGATAAACTAAATAGGGGTTGCTTTGACTTAGGACTTTATCTATCAATTTTTATTCCATAAAAATTTTTATTTAAGGGGGGAAATGTAACGAACTTTATCAGGGTTTTTGGTTGAATTATCATATTTGGTAAAGTAATATTTTGAGTGTCACCTAAATTCACTTTAATTTAATTTTCTTTTCATCGCCATCTAGTGGTTGATGTATTAGGCTCTAAGATTGGTACGTCACCCATGGAGTGTTTTGTTTTGTTTTCCATGCTGACTGTGGGGGAGTGTCGGGCAAAAGGGACGAGGGACCTGTTTTGGAGGTAGATTGGAGTGAGGAAATA
>NC_090744.1:69264217-69271717 GCF_036898095.1 Palaemon carinicauda | reverse complement strand
TAAATTGCTGTTGCTCCTGCTGCCCCCAAAGTGGCATAGTGTCGGTATCACTAAGGGTTTATCCTTCCATGACCGGAAGTTGTAAAAACGTACACAATACAAGAAGGAATTTGCCTGAGAACTGACTTGGAAACTCCGATCGCCTTGACAAAAACTTCCAGCTCTCGGAAAACAGCGTAAACAAGCAGTTCACCTTAAAATACAATACTAGGCGACAGATCACTAGTAACAAGGTTGTTTAGAGGAACAGTCAGCCCCGCTCAACAATTGAACATGATAAACAATATTGCGAATAATATCTAGGTACTTTGAAATTTATCTTATATTTAACAAAAGAAATCACTTACAACTTCTCCAATTTTGGTTCACGATATAATATTTTCTACACTGGGGGGAGGGGATTAAATTTTTTTATATAAAATAAATAAATTGAATACAGAAATTCATGATAAATAGGATCCCCAAAACAAGAAAAGTTGAAACACTAAATTACAAAAAATATTTAATACATTCAATATACAAAGGTATATTAAAATTTAAATATAACATGACCTTATTTACAGTTGAATGCTCAACCAAATACTCTATATACTAACTATTTACAAGTAAAGTCTCTCTTATTCACCCGAAACACAGATCATTTTAAGCTTCCAAGATTTTTTTAGTCCGCTCCGAGCTGTCAATAGTAGCCTGGCGTTTAACTCTAGTATCCTTGGGTACTTGAGACTCCTGTACATCAACCTTAGAATCATTTGGAATTTCATCTTTCCGGGTGAGAAGTGGGATAATGACTGACGAATGTCTCTTCACAAGTTCTTGGGTTTTCCCTTTAAGGATAGTGGCACCAGTAACCTCACCCAAAGTATTTGTGATAATCTCTTTTACAACGCCCATCGGGTAGTCATTTGGCTTAGTGAAATTTTCTTTAATTAGTACAATATCTCCAGGCGAGATCTTATTATGAGTGACTGGTTTGTATCTATCAGGGACATCTACAGCTTGATGTATTAGATTAGCAATAAATTCTTCCTGATATAGTTTAACTAAATTGTTTCTCACCTTTTGCAATTGACTGTAATCTTGCTTGAACTTTGACTGAGAATAATTTTCAGGAATCCAGTCAGGGTCTCTCCCCCCATGCAATTCGGGAATTATATTAATTGATATCAGATCATACCCGTGAATCAAATTTTCTGGGGTGATAGGTTCTGGAATGTCCTCGCCGATCTGATCCCTTAAAGCTTCTTTAAATGCTATTGGCCTACGATTGACTAAATGAATGACTTGTTGAATTAAGTACTCAAAATCATGGTATTCTAAGACATTCCTACCAATAGCTCCATAGATCAATCTTTTAACAAGTTTAATACATACTTCCACCATCGAACCTAACTGACTATGACCTTTGACAAATTGGTCAAACTTTAAAGATTGGATCCCATTGCGTTCAGAATATGAATGAGTCTCATGATCTTTGATGTAGTCAATAATTATATTAGAAGCAGAGACTAATTGGGAGCCTAGGTCACTAATACAATATTCAGGGATTCCAAACTGGGAACAATGAATCTGAAAGTCTCTAAGAAATTCCATAACAGAAAGATCTAAACAAATAATCAAATTAACTGCTCTATTCCACATACAAGTAATACATAGTAGATAGATTTTTCCTTTCTTACCCTGATGTTTAACGCTCAATGGGCCAATGAAATCCATAAATAAATATCTAAAGGGGACATTAGGTGGTGACACTCTCCATTTCCTGTAGGGAGACTGATTAGTACAGATGGTTCTTGACTTGAACCTACGACAAAAAACACATTCTCTAAGGTTTCTCTTAACCACTGAAAAATATGACTGTACGTAAAATCGCTTTCTCATTTCTGACAAAACAGAGTAACATCCCGGATGGTTGAGCTTTTTGTGTAGGTTGTGCACAATCAGGGAAGTTAGATGGCTATTTTTAGCCAGCAACAAAGGAAAACCATGCCTCCGAATGAGTTTGTCACACTTGCTACGTACTCGAAGCAAACTATCGTTGTCAACGTAAATATTAAGCTGACCTACTATGTTAGGCATGTCTTTTTTTCTTTGAGTAGCACAGCTGAAATATGTAAAAACTTCAGGGAAATGTGCCCGTTGATCCTGTAGTATAACTAACTTGCAAGCTCTTTCATGTATACCATTGCTCTTTAATTCCAAGTGAGCAAATTTATTGGAGTGCTTCGCTTTCAAACCACCCTTTAACTTCTCTACGAAAAGAATAACTTTCTCATAAATAGATAGAAGTAAATCAAAACTGGAAAATTCTTTAAATTTAAGAAAATATTCAAAATTATCTGACATGGCCACAACTTTGGAACTAGTACACAGACTCCTCTGTTTCCAAAATATTATCCAGCTTGCACTCTGCATAAGGATTTGGAACCATAAATGATAAGTTACCATTTTCACTGCATAGGAAGGTTTCCTTTTCCTTAAAACATTCAGGATCAGAATAAAAATTGGTTTGCATCAACTTACGATATGAAAGGCAACGAGTTATGGCATCTGCGGGATTCTCATTCCCTCCAACAAAAGCAAAATGGACTTGGTGTTTTGCAAATAAGTTCTCTATATGCTGAATTCGATTCATCACAAAAACTGACTGTTTCTGCATTTTTGACAATTTATTAGTAGAAGAATTCAACCAAGACAGTGCTACCTGACTATCGGAAAACACATGAAGGCCAACAATATTCAAAGGATTGATGCATAATGGTCCAGCTAATTCGCTATACAAATCTAAAACCACTTCCGTTGCAAAGGCTACTCCCTGCATCTCCAAAGATGGAATGCTTTTACTTTCCAACTGTCTATTTATCATACGATTTTTTGCCATCACAAAACTTGACGACATAAAATCTATATCAATGATGTACACAACAACACCATATAGTAATTTGGAGCTATCACAGCCAGCAGCCAAATGAAACTTTCCATCCCTACGTCCAACAAATCTATCAATAGCAATATCAGGAATAGAATTGGTCTGATTAGCGATATTGTGCCATTCTTTACGTAACTCTGGTGATAATTGAGCGTCCCATCCTAAATTTCTATCACACTGAAGACCATGAAGAAATAATCTGCTTCGATTTAGGATGGGTCCAGTAAAACCAAAAAGATCAAAGTGAGAGGCTGTTACGACCTCGGGTGAGGCCGTGGTGCTAGATCTTTAAAGCACTCGAAAAGAGAGGTCAGTGGTTTTAAATGTTCAATGAAAAAGGGTCAATGGAAACGGAAACACGAGAAAAACTTAACAATGTTTAATATACACTTAAAACTACAAATGAAAATTAACAAAACATAAACAAATATTGGTCAGCCTTGTGACAATAGGACCAAAAATCACGTCCTTAGAATAAACATCCGAAAGGATGACCTAACCTCTAAAATATAAATCCCTAAGATAGATGAATAAATATATAACACAATCAATAAATCAGGGGCCCAAATTTAGAACACTTACCTACAACTAAATAAGGTTAGGAAGGAAGGAGGAGAGTACAGTGAGGAAATACTTAAACTCCTACCTATAGTATAAAGCTAAACCTTATAATTAATAACAATCACAAATCCAACAAAGAAACCATTCTCCATACTTAAAGAAACTAATAAAGTATAAATATATATAAATGACAAAACAAATAAACTCTCCAATTATAGAAGGAACGAAGTATCTACAACACGGTGGGCGTCTCCCGATGCTAGGCCAATATTTAAAGCCTCAGGGAACTCTGGCATAGATTCCCGGTAAAATAAACAGTCACACATCAAAGCACTGCCATCGGGAGGAGTACTGGACAACAGATAAATACGAGGCAAAGGCACAGCATCGGCCTCTCAAAAATAAAATGGCTAGAAAACTATTACCTGGACTCAGACTCCCAACATGCCTCCTCACGAGCTATCAAGCTCCCCACACAGCTGCACAGACGAAAAAACGTGCTGCAGAGGTGCCCCTCCCGCTTCCGCTCGACCGGGAATAAATCCTGGACAACGGCCTGAGCCCGCAGGAAGTCCACACCCAACACTAGCCAAGTCAAGGCTGAAAAGCTCAGATACACAGTGGGTGGCAGTTCCTGAGCAAACTACCCTTAAAGTAATTCAGAGGATCCAAGATGAGGTAATCCAATTAACAGCTGCAGTAAAAAGGTGGGGGAGGCATTCAAGTCTAGTCCGAACTGTCTTTATACTTCTCTCCTGGCGAGGAAGAAAACATTCTCCCCTATGACGACAGCATAAACAAACTGACGGAGAAACTGCTAGTCGAACTCCATAATCCTTGGCAGCTTTGATAATGAATACAACAGGTGGCGTTAGTAATACATATCATAATTCTCACTACAATACCGGAGAGGAGGCCAACAAATGTCTCTGGCAAAACTGCCTTAGAATTTAAGATTATTACGGTAATACCTAATAGAGGCAATAGTACTTAAAATTTCCCTCTGAAATTTATTTGCTAACAGACAATCAAGTGTTCGATTCCACTGCATACCAGGAAGTTTAACAACATCTGCCGTTTCAGAACCTGTGCAGGAATCTATTTCTCCCTGTAGAAACCTGTCATTAGTAACGAACTGTTGTAAATCAAAACCATAAGGAGAAAATATAGATCCTACCACAGAATATGCCCAGTGCAGATACTCAATTTCATTTGCACTAAATGCACAATTGTCCATATAAGACAAAGAATAAATGCACCTTTTTAACTCATTCAACTGGTTTTCATCATGCTCAGCATCTAAAATCAAAATCTTGTAAAGACCTAGCATCAACAAAGTTGGGGAACATCTTAAGCCGAAGCTCAACCTAACATTTCGATATGCAACAATGGTAAAATCTCCATTCTCAACATTTTTATACCATAAAAAACAAAGTCTGTTAGCATCAACATCACTTAATGCAATCTGATTAAAGGCCTTGCATAGATCAAAGCATACTAACAATTTATCAAACCTTAAATATAGTAATGATGAAAAAAGTTTCTGATTTAGGCATGGATCTGCATGTATGGCCTGGTTATGACTTATTGTCTGACCCTTGGTCGAGTCTTTTTCACACAAATTTGATAGAAACACAACTCTACATTTGGTAATTTCACGATTCAATTTGAACATACCCATATGAGGCAAAAAAAAACTGTTCTGGGTGTTCATGTACAAACTGATCAAGATTAGGAATCCTTTCTATTATTCCAACCCTTTCCTGTTCTTTTAGGGCTTCATTCATTAACTGTGAATGCGATGGATATCTCTTATATTTTTTTTAAAGATTAGATTCCAAAATAACTTTAGCCAAATGAAAATTTCTACCAAGCATATGAGATACTTTTGCATTCCACAAAAGTGGCATAACTAATCTACCCTCCTCATTCTGAATAGTGTGATCCAAACAAAATTTGACAAGCTGATCATGCAGCTCTGAATTTTCCAAATCATAAACTTCATTGTCCAAGTGAACATATTTATTACAAATACTGGCAAGCACATCATCTGTCGCCTTATCTAACTCTGAGCGAATTACATTACCTTTTCATCGATTACACTGAATTCTGAAACCTTAATAGGATAATCAACATCACACTTATCCAGAGAAGATGGCCTATCTATCTTTACACCCAAACCAGTAACATACTGATGATAATTTATAACCGAGGAGGACGGTTGTAGATAATGAATATCCTTCAATAAGGTGTCAATTTCACCTTTAAGAAGGACACCAAACGGGGTCATGGCATACATAGACTTGCTATTCCTACCAAAAACTACTTCTGTGAGTGGTAAACAATATCCTGATTTAGTTCCCAAAATCAAATCAATATTTTCAATGCAATCACTATTAGGCATTAAAAACTCATCAACCAACACATACCCTTTCGTCTGGAAACCGTAAACCACTTTGCCCAGACCTTTTAATTTCAACTTTATGTTAATTGATGGGATACATAATGCCTCTATTTTATGAATAGCATTACCAATTATTATTTCAAATTCCACTAGTTTTGATGCATATTTCTGAGAAACATTGATACCATTTATTCTCAATTCAACCTTGGCTTGTAATACCTTTAAATCCAAAGCATTTCCTAGTTCTTCACTAATCAGATTTAACTGACTTCCTTCATCCTTCAATGCTCTTATGCTTCTGTTTTGGATGCTATAAGAAAAGGTAGGGAGAATGCTGGAATCACAGTCCAAATTACTTTTAAGAGCCTCCATTATAACTACGTTATTATTAGATTCCATTGACGAATTCTTATTGTCCTCCTTTTTCGAGGAAGTCTTAGTAGATTCAGATTTTCTTTCATCATTAGTAGATGCTAATTTTGTATCACTTTCTAATTTCATAATGATTTCAGAGATACTTTTGATGGTATTAAAAATTCTGAGGTCTTTAGATGCTAGGGCCTCTGTTAGTAATTTCTTGGCATGAACATAGCCCTTCTTGTCCGATCCTAAATTTTAGAAGTACTAAGGCTCTTCCACTGATTTGCTGCTTTAACAGAATAAATTTGTCATTCTGAATATTTGAACATAGACGTTGTGTCTTCAAAATCTTTAAAAAACTTCAATAGATCCTCCCCTTCTTGGCTACGAAATTCTGGAAGCGGAGCAGTGGGACTCTTTAACAAACTTCAGGCAGTATCAACACTAACATTAGAAGGGGTAACATTTCGTGTAAGCTCAGCAGTACATTCCCGAATTTTAACAAAATAACTTTCACAGGAGTCAAGTTCGGCATTTAGCCATGTTTCATCCTCCTCTTCAGACCATTTGAGCTTTTGAATTTCCCTATTACACTTCTTAGGACCGGGCGTCAAAAATGACGAAATATTTTGAAAAAAGTCGTTTAAGGGATTCTAAATGATCTTGTAACTCGGACTTAATCTTATTCTTTTCCAATTCAGTTAACTGACAATAATTAGTCCTTTTATTATAACAATCAGTTACTAACTTGGGAATATATTTTCGGGAATTAATCAACAGCTTTAATTCAGACGCCATGTTTAATTAGGAATTTGCTTTTACAATGTCCGATAAACAATTATAGATCCACTGAAACAGATAGTCTAAGCCCCCTCTATTTAAATGAATGCCGTCAACTTTGAAATAGCTAGGGTCATCGAGTTTTGACGAACCGTTAATCATCAAAGTCTTATATTTAAAGGGTTGACGGTCTAACCACTTATTAAAATTTCTAGCCAATTTCTTAAACAAATCTGCAGAAGGGGTGCCGTGTCTATTAGTACTTTTCAAGTGGCTAATTTCAACGTGAGCAACAACAAATAGTGAATTTGGTAACCTTAATCTCAAAATAGCAAAAAAAAAAAAAAAAAAAACAACTTTCACAATCTGCTTTAACAATATTCAAATCCACATTCTCATTTATATCGTTTCCACCCAAAAATACAACGGTCACCTCTGGATTACATTCAGCCAAATCGTCCAACGA
>NC_090744.1:69256717-69259217 GCF_036898095.1 Palaemon carinicauda | reverse complement strand
TTTCAGAATAATCAGGATACATAAAAAACTGAGTTGCCTTCTTACTTAAATTCTGTCAACAAAGGTGCAAAGAAACATATATTAGTAGAAATGTTCATAAATGGTAAATCAACAATAATGCAAGTTGACACAAGAGCTGATATATCACTTATGTCTGAGAAAAAAATGATAAAGAATTCCTAATTTGTTCTTTGAAGGCATTAATATAGTTTTGAAAGGTTATAATGGTTTTCAAATTCAGATAATAGGTGCTTCGAACGGAGAAGTACAGTATAAAGAACAGAAGTTCGATAGAATCCTATTAACAGTAGTTAAAAGTAAAGGACAAACTTTATTTTGTTTAGATTGGTTACAGTATCTTAAATTATATTTTCCAAGCATTTGAAGGTTACTGGCACATAAGATGAACACAAGAATGAAGTTTTTGTTGGCAATGTTTTATCAGAGTTTAAAGAGATATTTGGAGACAAAGTAGGCACAGTATTAGTGTTGAAACCAATTAGTGCTCCTAGATTTTTTGCTGTAAGACCAGTACCATATGCATTGAAAAGAGCAATTGATGCAGAAATCAGAAGATTAGAATGTGAAGGTTTATGAGGAAAGGCTACTCATTGAGATTGGCCTACACCATTAGCCACTATTGTGAAGGAAAATGGTCAAGTTAGGTTATGCGGAGATTACAAGGTAATGTTGAATCCATAGCTTCAGGTAGCCCAATTTCCATTGCCAAATCCTAAAGACATGTTTGCAACTATGTCAGGATGTACTGTATTTTAAAATTTGGGTCTTAAACAAGAGTTTCAGCAGCTTTCCATGGATGAAAATTCGCAGGAATTATGTATCGTAAATATATCCTTAGGTTTGTTAAGACCGACAAAATTGCGTTATTGAGTATCTAGCTCTACAGCTATCTCGCAGTAAACCACAGATAAGATTTTTGCAGGAATGTAAGGAGTAATCATTTTCATAGATGGTATTTTAGTCTCTGGTAAAGATAAAAGACAAAGATTAGGGACAGTTCAGAAGAAGTTAAGGAACATTACATTAGAGTAAATAAGAAAATGTATATCCTAGAAGTTGATTCAGTAGATTACTTAGGTATTGTAATTATTGGCATGAGTATTTCATAAGGCTAAGGATAAAATTAAAGGAGTACAATGAACAAAGGTACCAGAAAATTTGGGAATTACAATGATTTTTAGGTTTAGTAACATTTTATGGAAATTTCATTCAGAATTTGTCTACAATTGTGCATCCATTGTATAACTTGTTGATTAAGGATGTAGAGTGGAATTGGACAAATGACTCAGGAATCTCTCGAAAGAATAAAACATTTTTAGTACGTTATCAAATGGATTTACCAGTTGAATTAGTTTGGGATGCATCAAACATAGGTTTAGGTGCAGTGCTATCTCATGTAAGGCCAGATGGAACAGAAGGCAGAAAGGAATTACTCTCAAATAAAAAAATAAGGTTTAGCATTAGTGTATAGAGTTAAGAGAGTTCATATGTATCTTTATGGAATGAAAAAGTTCACACATGGTATATACTATAAACCTTTATTGGCAATATTGAGTCCAAAAGCAAGTATGCCTACATTGGTAGCTGCAAGACTACAACGTTGGGCAATTACATTAACCTCATACCACTACGATATAAAATACCGGCCTACATCAAGGATGGGGAATACAGATGCTTTATCTACATTTCCTCTAGACAAAGTCCCAGAAGAGTATGATGACAGTATTCTTTTGGTTTCAGTGTAGAATGTATCAATTATATCAAAGAATATTGCTAAATGTACAGAGAAAGATCCAGTACTTGCTAAGGTGTTAAAAAACATTATCACAGGTAGGAACTTACGTGGAAAAGAAATTGTAAAATGTATATTGATTTGAGTGTTACATATGTTTTTATCATGAACGGATCAAGATTTGTTATTCTCAGTTCAATGAAGAATAAATTTTCTTCTTCTGAAATACATGCTGATCACCAACACATTGTTAGATAAAATTCTATTTCAAAGACTTTCTTCTGGTGGCCAAATGTAGATAGAGTCATGGAATTACTTGTAAGAAATTGTATGAATTGTGTTATGCAGCAGAACAAAACCCAGTTTGCTAGAATGAACCCAGGTATCCATGGCAAAGAATTCACATAGATTGTGCAAGGCCTTTTAGGGGTTATTTTGATTGTTATACCAAACGAAATTCCAATGAAGACAGCCACATCTTATGCAACTGTAAAAGAATTAATGTATTTTTTTCCAACACATGGTATTCCAGAAAGATTTGTATATGATAATGGTCCACACTTTATTTTACAAGACTTTAAAGAGTTTTGTAATGTAAATGGTATTAGGCTTACGTTTGTAGTAATATATCATCCTTCCATGAATGGAGAAGCTGAAAGATTTGTTAAAACATTTAAACATACCATGAAATGCAAAAAAAGGAAATTCGAATAACTTTTTTTTATACATATAGAACCAAAGAGCACA
>NC_090744.1:69239217-69251717 GCF_036898095.1 Palaemon carinicauda | reverse complement strand
ATATATAGTATGCTCATTCTAAATAGGCTACAGAGAAAGATTGATGAAAAGCTGAAAGATGAACAAACAAGACTTAGAAAAGGTAGAAGTTGTACCGACCAAATATCAATTTTAACACATGTAACATATCAATGTGTAGAACATAGAAATCCACTTTTGATGGCATTTGCAGACTATGAAAAAGCCTTTGATAGTGTGCAAAGTTAATGTTAGTAGAATCCTATCAAATAAATTTCCAGTGAATAGTGGAGTACTCTAAGGGAATGTGTTGTCACCTATGTTGTTTATCCTCCTTTTGGATTTTGTAATTCATAGAACAGCTGTGGATGGTGGAGAAGGATTTAATTGGATTGGTAACAGGAAATTATTGGACCTAGAGTGTGATGATGACTCTGTTCTTATTTGCAAAAAAAAAAAATAAATAAATAAATAAAAAAAATAAAAAAAAAGAAAACACTGGACTTGCAAAATCTGCAAACCAGAGTACATGAAAAATAGATGAAAAGTGGAAATGATGAGAATGGAATGTGGAATGGAAGATGAAATATCATTGGAAGGATAAAGGATTAATGTGGTGGAATCATTTAAATATGTAGGAACTAAGATTTCTAATACATGAAATTTAGAATTTGAGTTTAAAAAAATATTGAAAAAATAAAATCAGACAATGACTAGTATAAGTAAAATATTGAAATCAAATCGCATAAAATTCCCTATAAAACTCAAGATATATGTTAGTTTGGTGAGATCAGTGTTATTGTATGGATATGAGTCGTGGTATGACAATGAAATAGTATCCAACAGATTTTGTAGATTGGAGAACAAAGCGCTCAAAAGAATATTAGGTTAAATGGCTGGACAGGATTAAACATGAAAATATAAGAGAGATTACCCGAGTGCCATATGTGGATGAGATCATGGTGATGGGTAGACAGAGATGGTTTGGGCATGCTCTTCGGACTCCCCAAAAGAGACTAGTTTACCAAACTTTCAACTGGCCTACACAAGGAAATAAAAGAGTTGGAAGACCAAGGCCCACATGGCTAAGGACTATGAAAAGTGAATTAGGTGATGATGAATGGAGAAGTATTGATTTTAAACCTGAAGATAGAGACGACTGACAAAATTTAACCACAGCGCTTTGCGTTAATAGGCGTAGGAGATGATGATGGTGATGATGATAATGATGTATATATATATATATATATATATATATATATATATATATATATATATATATATATATATATATATATATATATATACATCATTATCATCATCACCATCATCATCTCCTACGCCTATTAACGCAAAGCGCTGTGGTTAATCTGGCAGAAGATAAACAGGTTTTAGACGATCAATGGAGACCCAGTCTTCTTTGCCACGAATGTTTAGTAGGAATGCTTTCTGATTGTGTCAGATCACAATGAAATGACCTGTGTAGGAGGGCGTTAGTGGTGGCTTGCTAGTGTCGTTGCATAGGAAGACGGGCATTGCAGAGTGCAAGTCTGTTGGTATATGATGCCTCGCTGGGGGCTTGTAAGTCTGTCTGCATGAAGTAAATTTTCCCACGACGTGACCTATGCGCTGGAGGTCGTCGTCGGAGGTTAGAGATGGAAAAAATTCGGCAGGGATGACAAGGGGATTGCTATACACCATTTCAGCTGCCAAGACATCCAGGGCATCTTTAGGAATGGTCCTTAGTCCCAGAAGGACCCAGGGAAGTGGAGTAAACCAGCTGGAGTCCTTGCAGTGAGACATCAAAGCTGCTTTGAGGGTGGGATGAAAACGTTCAACTAGACCAATGGCAGTGGGGTTGTAGGCAGTTGTCTGATGTACGGTGATGCCCAGGAGGTTCACTAATGATGTCCACAATTGAGAGGTGAAAATGGTACCCCTGTCTGAATTAATATGCTCAGGGATACCAAATCTTGCTATCCATCCTGAGAGTAAGGCAGATGTACATGAGTGGACGTTACAATTTCCATGGGAATGGCTTCAGGGTAACGAGTGGAGCGGTCGATGCCGGTAAACAGGTAACAATGTCCTTATGATGTGGGTAGGGGGCCTACAACGGCGATGTGAATGTAGGCGAAACGACGCTGAGTTTCAGGAAAGGTGCCCACTCCTGAATACGTGTGTCAATATACTTTGGAAGTTTGGCAAGAAGTAAGGGCGTGGACCCATTCCTTAGCATCCTTAGGAATGCCGTGCCAAATGAACTTCGTCTTCAACAGCTGTGCAGTAAAACGGCACGAGGGATGTAAAATGCCATGAATGAAATCAAACACCTGTCTGCACATGGGAGTAGGAATCCACGGTCCCGGTCTACCAGTACTGAAGTCACAGAGGAGGGTGGTGTTGGAGTCGTCGAGGGGGACGTCTTCCCAACGGAGGGATGTGCAGGATGTCCTACATGCTTGATACTCTGGATCCTGTCTTTAGGGTCCAGCCAAGGCGTTGTAATCCAATCACAGTTGAACGACGTCCAACGTGTCTCTTGACAGGGTATCGGCAACGGGATTAATTTTCCCAGGGACGTGTTGGAGTGTGCAATTATATTCAGCCATGGCGGAGAGATGTCGGCGTTGACAGGCGGACCAGGCATCAGACTGTCTAGTGAAGGCATGCACCAGAGGCATGTGGTCTGTGCGAATGATGAAGGGCGTACCTTCTAAGAGATGGCGAAAGTGACGGACAGCCAAGTGCACTGCCAGCAATTTGCGCTCGAAGGCCGAATAACCCGATTCTGCCTTGGACAGTTTTCTGCTGAAGAAGGCCAATGGGCGGGGCGAAACCGAGGACCACCTGCTCGAGTACTGCACCAATAGCGATGTCGCTGGCATCGGTGGAGAGAAGTAGAGGGGCATGTTAGACGGAAAAAGTTAGAGCAGCAGCTGTTGATAGGGTATTTTTTTGCGTTGCAGAAGGCCTCTTCTTGAAGGGGACCCCACTTCAGGCCTTTTGGCTTGCCCCTGAGGGAGGCGTAGTAGGGAGCAAAAGTGGCACCAATGGCTGGCAGAAAATGGTGATAATAGTTGATCATGCCCAAGAATTCCTGCAATGCTTTGAAGGTCGAGGGCGTGGGGAAGTTCTGAACGGCTGCTACCTTCTCAGGGAGGGGATGGACTCCTTCAGGAGTGATGCGGTACACTAAGAATGACACTATGTCGGCACCAAAGGTACACTTGTCGTACTGGACTACAAGGCCGTTTTATTGTAGGCGGTCGAGTACGATGTGCAGGTAACGGAGGTGTTCCTCTTTTGAGGAAGAGAACACGAGTATGTCGTCCATGTAACAGAAGGGGAGGTCCCCTAAGATGCCATCCATGAGACGTTGAAAAGTGGCCTCAGCATTACGAAGGCCAAAACAGGAGTAATTGAAGGTGTATGTACCGAAGGGAGTGGTGATGATAGTCTTGGGGATGTCTTCTGGGTTCATAGGCCCCTGATAATACCCCTTCAGAAGGTTGAGCGTGGAGAAAACCTTCGCTTTATGCAGGTTGTAGGTCACGTTGGCGATGTTTGGGAGGGGGTATTGATCCGGTTCTGTTTGCATGTTCAGGGGCCTGTAATCCCCACACAGACGGAGGGAGCAGTCTTTCTTCAGGACAATGTGTAAGGTTGATGACCATGGGCTGGAGGCCTTTTGGCAAACGTCTGTTTGGCGGCTGCCAATTGAACCAGTGCCAGACGTCTGAATTTGAAAAAGACTGGGGGTCCCGTCGTCTTGATATGGTGATGAATACCGTGTTTGGCAGGACCCGTGGGCGTTTGGCGAAGTTCTCGACGGAAAACATCTGGGTAAGACGTGACTAGTTGGGCGTAGGCATCTGTGGGTGCGCTGATGTAGAGAGAAGAGTTGGAGGGAGCCGGTTGAAGAGGTGTTGACAAGTACGAGTCTGCGTTGACCAATCGTTTGTGGGCGACATCGACCAAAAGGTGGAAATGAGAGAGGAAATCCGCACCGAGGCTGGGCAATGTGACGTCAGCAACAAGAAACTTCCAATTAAATTTGCCATTTCTAAACAATAATGTGAGGTTCCCATAACTGTAGGTGGGTATCGCAGATCCGTTGGCAGCTACCAGGCGGATGTCAGCAGACTTAGACAGAATACGTCATGTCCTGAAGAGTTCCCTTGGCAAAAGAGAACGACAAGCACCCTTGTCTACCAAAAATTGCACGCAAGTTCCTGCATCATGTAAAAAGAAAAGATTAGAAGCACTGGAGACCACCGCCACGAGTGATGGCCTACTTACACTTTTTTTTACCACTGACAATCCTTTGCATATTTCTTTACGGCAGCCCTAAATCTGGAGTGGTAGTAGCACAACTGCGGCTGATGGGCGGCAGGAAGTGTCTGTAGAAGTCGTTGGTTGGGGTGCGAGCGAGTGTTGGGTGATGGGTGGCATTGTCGCCACTTCGTCATGTCACGGGGTGGGCGTGTGTGTCCTACGGCATTCACGTCAGCTTGGGTTGACGTTGAATAGGTGTCTTCTTCGTCAGGAGTGGGGGCGTTGAGGGAGGTCTTGCAGATCGCGAAATGGCTGCCTATAACGGTGTTGGTTTTGGTCATCAAGTCCTTTATGGGTAAACTATAGAGATCGGGTATGGCAGCGCGTACAGGTTCTGGTAAACGGCGTACCCAAAGGGCATGAAGTAGGCTCACCTCACGAAGAGAGCCGTCTGCGGCAGGTTGTAGACGAGCGATACTGGTCATTTCACTGAGGGCGAGGGAAGCCCTTTTGGTCCCCCAGCGGTTGTTGAGAGAGCTGAAAAAACTTTGCTATATGGGCGGCTGGTGACGGTGAGTACTGCTGCAGAAGCTATGTTTTGAGGGCATCCTACGCTATTGGGGTGTCTACTTGTTCACAAAGCCAGTCGGAGATTTTCGGAATGTGTCCTCGGGTATCGCTGCGAGAGCATAATCTGCTTTGGCAGCTGAGTGGGTCACGCCATTGATGCGGAACTGAATTTCTGCGCGCTGAAACCAAGCAAACGCCTCTCCGCTAGCGAACGACAAAAGTTTGAATGGGGTGGCGCCAACTTCCGTGGAGTCCTTCATAGTAACAGTGAGGGCATGGGGAGAGGCGGGAGGAGCGAGTCGACCCCCAGGGTCACCAATGTGACGAGCCAGGAGTAGGTTGTGAGCCAACGGCGAGATGAATGCAAGTGAGTACTTTGTTATAGACACATCAAGTATATTTACACACTAGGTACTGGCAAGGTCACAAAATACAACATGCTATTTAATGTCCAACAGGCAACCAGTTTCTTTAATAGTTAACAAAAATAAATAGTCAGACAGGTTGTTGCAAGTTGCTGTCAGTGTAAGGGGAGAGTGAAGATACAAAGGATAATCTAAACAAAAAAGAGAAATGTTGTTACCATGTATGATCGTGTGACACACGGGTGGTACAGTACCATCTTCTTCGTAATACTGGTATGCAGTTAATTGTAATAGTCATGCCTACTCCATCATAAAGCCCAATACTACACAAAATTCTAGAAGTTTTATTCCAGTTGTGACTAAGTAGTAGAATAATCTTCCTAATCAGGTAGTTAAACCGGTAGAACTTTAAAAGTTCAATCTTGCAGCCATTTTTTTTATGTTGAACAGGCTACCCTAAGTCTCGTTTTATAGTTATACATGCAATAGCTATTTTAGTATTGTTACTATTCTTAAATTCTTTCATTATTATTGTTCATTACTTATCATATAGCTTATTATTACCTTATTTCCTTTCCTCACCTGGGTATTTTTCCCTGTTAAAGCCCTTGGCCTTATAGCATCCTGCTTTGCAACTAGGGTTGGTACACACACACACACACATATATATATATATATATATATATATATATATATATATATATATATATATATATATATAAATACATACATATATATATATATATATATATATATATATATATATATATATATGTAAATGTGGAAATTTTTATATAGGACAATCTGGGTAATCATTAGATGAACGAATTTTAAATCAACTGATAATATAAGAACATATAACTAAAGTAATGTTATTTGTGTACATAATGATATAGGTAATTATCCAGTTGATTGGCAACATTAAAAAATATGGTTAAAAAACTCTGATTTCATAGAGAGAGGTGTCACTGAAGTAGCGTGTAGATTTTATAGTTATTATAAGAATTTTAATATATCTGCAGGCATATACAAATTGGATCCTTTTAAAGTATCAATAAAAATTTGAAAATATTATTCAATAGTTTATGGCATTGTTTTGTTTACTTAAGTGCTTGTCGAAGTTTCTATTACTTTTTTTTCCAGTTAATTTATAATTTCAAATTTTATTGGTTTTATCCTCATGTTAAGTGACTTTTGCCTGTTGGGTAGTAAGAGTATCTTTATTTTCATTATTTTATGATTTTAAGCCTTTCTTGTATGTGCAAACCTATATATTTATTCTTTTCACAATTAACGATCTAAGACGAGGTCCAGCGGTGGACGAAACTGTAGAGCCTTTCCTACATAGAAACCTTATCTTTCAAATTTTTTATGTGGACTATCATACATATATGTATATATATATATATATATATATATATATATATATATATATATATATATATATATATATATATATATATTCATATATATATATATATATATATATATATGTATATATATATACAGTATATATATGTATATATATATATATATATATATATATATATATATATATATATATATATATATATATATATATATATATATATATATGTATATATATATATATATATATATATATATATATATATAATAATAATAATGATAATAATAATAATAATAACAATAATAATAATAGTAATAAAAATAATAATAATAATAATATATCAAACAAAGGGTGCTCTTTTGGTCTGCGATCTCAAAGTCGTGCTTATGCTTTGGTATGCGATCTCAACTGATAGTAGCGATCTCACTTCACTTCACGGCAAAACAAGAACCAGTGGGTTTTCTAAAAAAAAATATATATATACCCAAAATAATCATCTAAAAAAAATAATCACTCATTGATGTTAGCGTAGGCAGCTCAACATTACCGCATGCCAGTACTTATGGAGCTGGATGTTTTTATTTTTTCGCGAGCGAAGTGAGAGCAGGAGAGAGCAAGAAACATTAGATTTTCTAGTCTGCTTTTTTACATATTAAGAATATTGAGCAAAAGAATAATTTCTAAGATCGGACCCCAAATGAGATAGCATACCAAACAACACCAAACAATGAATAAAGCCAAGGCACAGAAGATCCAGAGATACGTAAACATAAATAAAAGATATCAGCAAAAAGACTCTTCGACAAAAAACCAGAAATGCTTACACATCTAACTAAAAGGTAAAGACAACCATCAGGAGAACCAAGAAGTGGAACCATCCAAAAGACCCTGGGGAGGCATATGGAATAACCCCGTATCCGACAATAAACGAGCCCAATGGCTACTGGATATAAAAAAGGATGGAAATGAAAGAGTAGAGCAAATATTCTCTGATATCACGACCGAGGCTGTAAGAAATCAGCTGAAGAAAACTCTAAACTGGAAAGCATCAATCCCAATGAAGTTTTAAGGTTACTGGCTCAATAACTACAGAGCCTAACATACAAGAATGGCAGAACCACTCCAACATTGTATCTGACACCACCAAACACCTGAATGGATAACAGGGATGACTTGGCTAATTCAACAAGACAAAAATAAAGGTAATATAGAAAACAACTACGGATCAATTACCTGCCTACCAATAATGTGGAGGCTGCTAAGAGGCCTCGTCAGCGAAAGACTACATCTACCTGGAGGAAACAAACACCATTCTCAGCAAGCAAAAATTATGCAGAAGGAAATGCAGAGGCACAAAAGACTGCTACTGAGAAACAAAAATGTGATGAAGAATAGCTATAGAAGGAAAAACAACTTGAGTGTGGCATGGATAGACTACAACATGATATCACACTCATGTCTGATAGAATGCTTGAAGATACATGATGCGGAGGGCAACAGTACCAATTTTTTCGAAATTACAATGCAACACTGGAAAACTATACTTACATGATCTGAAAAGCAACTGGCACAGGTAAACATCAGGAGAGAGTATCTTCTATGGGGACTCACTATTACCACTACTTTTCATAATAACTATGATTCCCATAACAAAAGTGCTGGAAAAGACTGAAGTTAGGTACCACCTAAAGAAAGGAGGTAGAAGAATAAACCACCTGATGTTCATGGATAACATCAAGCTGTTCGGGAAAGATGCTAAGGAAATAGACATGCTAATGCAGACGGTTAAAAATGTATCACAAGACATGAAAATGAAGTTTGGAATAGAAAAGTGTGCCCTGATTATCGTAGAGAAAGGAAATGTAACAAGGATGCATAGCATAATGCTGCCAGATAGACCCTGTCATCAAGTATATAGACGAATCAGGCAATAAATACACCAGGGTTAATAAAAGGAGAAGCAATAAACCCCAGGATATGAAGGAAAAGATCATAATTGAATAAATGCAGGAAATCAGATCTATAATGCAGTAAAAGCTTAGCTCTGGAAATATGGTGAAGACTACAAACCCCTGGACAGAGCCAGTATTCAGGTACAGTGCTGGAATAATGGAATGGAAGAAGACAGAGCTATGCAACATGGATAGAAAAACTAGAACAGTAATGAATATGCATGTAGCACTGACTCAGGAGCGAAAAGTACTCATCATCATAGAAGATTGTGTTAACAGAAAAAGTAGTGCACTTGGAAAGTACCTGAAGACCAATGAAGATGAATGGCTAAAGAGTGTATGGGAGAAAACTTGATAAAAGAGGTTGATGACCCAAAAGTACACAAGGAGAGAACAGGAAAAAAAAAGACTCTAGCAGAATGGAAAAGAAAACTAAAGCAGGGAGAATTTCTGAGACAAAATGAAGAATTAACCAGTAAGAAAACATAGCTGTGGTTACAAAAAAAAAAAAAAAAAAAAAAAAAAAAAAAAAAAAAAAAAAAAAAAAAAAAAAACTGGAGGGATGATAATGGCAGCCGAATATCAGGCCATAATCGATATAAAATAGACAGAAGTAACATCTCGTTAAATTGCAAGCTGTTTGGTGAAGGAAGAAGCCATCAACTGCATCCTCAGTGAATATTCAGCACATGCTCAGAATCAATATAAGTAATGACATGATGTGGTGGCTGAAGGTCTCCATTGGAGTCCCTGTAGAAAATATGAAATACAATGCACCACCTGAGGCTGTGGCAGAATACAATGACCCTAAACGACTCTGTGACTACAGTATAAGGACGGGCAGGATGATATATGCAAATCTACCAGATGTCACTCTGGTCGTTAAGACAACGAAAAAATTTTCACTCATAAATGTCACAGTACCATGGTACTCAAAAGTCGTGGATGAGGGGGAAGACAATATAGATATATGAGTTGATTACAGTAGGCCATGGAATATGCAAGATAATGTGGTGTTTCCGTTATAGCCCCATAACTTGTGCAGAAGAGCGTTCTACTTGAAAGAGCACATGCAGGGGGGTGAAGTAATGGATTTCTAAGGAAGCGGGGTGTAAACTGGGACCCCAAACTATAAACCACCAGTCTCTAGAGAAGGTGTTTAAAAAACAACAAAAACAACAACAACAACAACAATAATGATAATAATAATAATAATAATAATAATAATAATAATAATAATAATAATGATAATAATAAAAATAATAATAGTAATTTAATGATGGCCATTATAAAACACCTTCATTTTATCAGCATGCAAGCTTGGTCACCTGTGTCAAAACCTGTAGAAAAATCATTCTGGTCTCTACAATGCTGGTCTCCCTCTTGTCCTTACTCACACCATTCCAATTCACAAATGGTTGTTACTAACATATTGACCTACATTTTCTCACTTATTGCTAATGTTATGAAATTGATATATTCTCTTGTTAAACAATTTATTATATCCCAAGTATGAGGTAGATATTTATTTCTATTTGGACACGATATTGTGTAAATTTTCATCCATATTGACTCATTAGGGATAATTCCAACTAAAAAGCTAGCAATTGTGTCACCTGGTGGTGGGAAAACTCGCTGGTAAGACACTAATGTTTCGCCAGGTAAATCCTGAACTGCAGGTAGCAGTTAGGTTCCGACTTCTTTTAGAGCCTCTAGTGGCATGGTTGGAAGCAACCGGGCCTTTCATTTGAAGGAGCTAGGGTTCGATCCTAAGTATGAGGTAGAAATTTATTTCTATTTGTACAATATATTGTGTTGATTTTCATCTACAGTATATACACATATATATATATATATATATATATATATATATATATATATATATATATATATATATATATACATATATATATATTCAAATAAGCCATATATATATTTGATACATTAATGTCTGGATTCTCTTAACGACCTCGGGATCAGAGCCCCAGGTGCGAAATCACACAAAGACAAGAGCTTGTGACCGGCCGGGAATCGAACCCTGGTCCGGCAAGCTTGTATAGACAGTGACTAAACCACTTCGTGGCCAAGTGGTTTAGTCACTGTCTATACGAGCGTGCCAGACCAGGGTTCGATTCCCGGCCGGTCACAAGCTCTTTTCTTTGTGTGATTTCGCCTGGGGCTCTGATCCCGAGGTCGTTAAGAGAATCCAGACATTAATGTATCAATATATATATATATATATATATATATATATATATATATATATATATATATATATATATATATATATATATATATATATATATATATATATATATGGCTTATTTGCAAATGAAAATCACGTCTAAATGTGCAAAATTTTTCGTGTATATATATATATATATATATATATATATATATATATATATATATATATATATATATATATATATATATATATATATATATATATATATATCTTTACCTCTAAACTCAAATATTTTTTTTCTTTCCAGTTTGACCCTTGCCATCATCCGTATAATTTAAATGAAAATATATTACAATAGTAGATCTTTTTTAGGAAATAGATCTAAGCATCCTAATAACAATTTTTATTACAAAATAAATTTTTCTTGCATGTTATCCAACTTTTATATCACCGGCCTAGAAAAAGGAGACCCTTAATTTCCCCCAGTTTATCCCAATTCCCCCAAATCATCCGTTAACCTTTTATGACCTTTGAAGGTGTTCATGACAAATTTGTAGGGCACTTAGTTAATTAGTGCTAAAAGAGAGAGAGAGAGAGAGAGAGAGAGAGAGAGAGAGAGAGAGAGAGAGAGAGAGAGAGAGATTTAATACCAATTATATAAGATAAATATTAATCTTATGAGGTTTTGAGACGTACACACACACAACGTTTAAAAACATAAACAGAAATACTAATTGTAAATACATAAAAACACTCGTTTATATATATATATATATATATATATATATATATATATATATATATATATATATATATATATATATATACATACATACGTAGGCTAATTATTTAAAGTGTATATTCGCTTGCCAATATGTTTAAATTCAATTAAAAATATATAACGACAAATATTATAGAAATAAGTACTAACAAACCTTGCGTGAGCAATATCAATAACTGATTTGATTAATATTTTCACCAATGGTAGAACAATCTAGTTTTTATAAAAAAAAATAGATAATATACATTAAGTTACAACGATAAACCTTTGAGAGCTGATTCTATAACATTGCACTTAGTATGATCAATGCCAGTCAAAATTAACTCCATGTATATATTATAGCATTTAAGGTCTGAAACGTTTTTACACCATACTGATATTGGTAAAATAATATACGTAGAAGTTGAGAGTGTGGTCAATATATTTCATTGCACAATCTCTGCATAAACTCGTACACTTCTATTTCCAATTTTAGGTTACGTTTTTAATCAATGTTCTTTTAACAAGAGTATTGTTACAAATAATCACATTTAACTTGAAAAGTACAAGATCACGTGTCTACTGACGTAAATTGTTCACTACGACATTAATGCTATTCATGTTTTAAAATGTGCTTTTTCTCTAGTAGCGAAAACGATATTCTTAGCTAATTCAAAAGGTGTCCACAATATTATATTTCGGATATCCTCTCAATTTCCGAATAATAATAAAAAAAAAAAAACGGGATTACTCGTTCGAAGAGCATAAAGAAAATTGAATTTTCTAGAATTTTTATAAACATTAACATCTAAATAGTACAAAATTCTTTCTTTTCCTTCCTAAGTAAATTAAAAAGAAGCCACTAATCTATCAAATATATACAAGAATATTCTAACATCTTCAGATAAGGGCCATATGTATAATTTAAACGTAATGAAAAGAAATTGCACCATTTAGAAGTATGACAGGCAATCATTTCTTTTTATAAAACTCCCGGTCAAAAATTCTCTTGCCCGATAAAAGAGGCATACCCATAACTCTTTCATACTTTTTAATATAA
>NC_090744.1:69209217-69226717 GCF_036898095.1 Palaemon carinicauda | reverse complement strand
AAAAGATTTATGTAAAAACAAACAGGTGAGTTTGGAACTCAGGAGGTTATGTAACTTACCTGGCAAAATATATAATGATTACACATATGTATATATATATATATATATATATATATATATATATATATATATATATATAATATATATACATATATATATATATATATATATATATATATATATATATATATATATATATATATATATATATATATATGTATATATTTATATATATATATGTATATATATATATATATATATATATATATATATATATATATATATATATATATATATATATATATATATATATATATATTCAAATAAGCCATATATATTTTTGATACATTAATGTTTGGATTCTCTTAACGACCTCGGGATCAGAGCCCCAGGCGAAATCACACAAAAAAAGAGCTTGAAAAACACGTCTAAATGTGCAAAATTTATCATTATATATATATATATATATATATATATATATATATATATATATATATATATATATATATATATATATATATATATATATATATGTCAATACAAATATGAAAAATCATATTTCTTTCTGATGTAAAATCGCTTATTATCTATTGCTGATTTAAAACTTGTTTGATCAATGACCAACCGTGATTGGGGCATAACAATGCAAGAGTAGTTTATCATTAAAAAATGTATAAGAACAAAAGCAAGATAATGATGCGACACAAATATTAGACCGAGAACAAAGAAATTACGATATAAATAAAAAAAAAAATTAACATTTTAAGGAAAGTCAAAATTATCTTTTGAAATGTACGATATTTAGTGTAATTGTGGAAAAAGATTAACTGATAAATTATTAAGCTAAATGTGGAGAAAGAAATAAGGGCTATCAAGATTAGCTTAAATGGTAATGTGGTCGACAACCTAATCCGACAAAATATCGATATCTGATAACACCAGAAACTTAGTTCAGGTGGTAATTAGTAATAATGGTCCTCAAGAACTAAAGGAGTTTATATATCAGTATATTCGGTATTATCATCATATATATTAGTTACTATATGACATGCATAAATCCCTATTGATACATTAAAAAAACTACCTTTATGAAGAACTTGGTACGTTTGAGGTATTTTCCAGAGATTAATATGCGAATAAGAGCCATGTTCCAAAACTCAGCATTCAGAATAACTGATCCTAGGACACAACAAAACGATTCAAATGTGTCTGAAATATACATACAATCTCATTCCAGCAGTAACATGATAATTGAATATCATATAACAACTTTGAGTATTTCTTGCAGATATCAAATCAATTTTACTAAATCAGTAATAAAAGTAGGAAACAATTTCTTGAACATGATATGGAAGTAAGAGTCGTCTTAAAAACTCTAGCATAATGATATAACCAATCTCTCCTAAACAAATTTAGTAATACGAACCGTTTTACAAAAGTTTCCATAATTGAATGAACCCTTTCCCGCATCCAATAGAAGAAAAATTTTGTTTGCTCGAAGCTTGAAAGCAGTAGCTTTTTGAAAATAGTTTCGGTCCATTTTCAGAATCTTAAGCCAGAAACTCAAAACATTAGTTAGGACTAATCACAAAAATTTCCTGTGCCAAATCCTTTCAATATAATAAAAACTAACAATCACATTCCTGGCCCTGGCCATTAAACCAGTATACATTTCAAGGTCCCCTAATTTTGACTTAGGGTATTGAAAATATATTAATCATTATAAAAAAATTACAGTTTTTTTTTTTATCCAATACTAGGGAAATGGGTGTTAAGAGCGATAATCCAAGATGTCAGCTGGAAATGGAATATACTGTTGTACTGCACGCTTTTCACACACGCTCGTACACTGTAACGTTATTTTATTTTCTATTGTATATCTCGTTCTACACCTCACTGTTAACAGAACCTGGTTAAGCCTGTCTTTTAATGAAATATTTTTTTTGAATTTTCGTGATCTTTTTGTTCTGAACCTTTTGTATGAAAACTTGCTATATGTTGATATAAAATTAGCTGCATTCACCTAGCCTCTCAGTTGCAGCCTAACGCTCACTCTCACATTGATGACGATTTGAGGGACCAGCTCCCTTCCGCCTTCCCTCTCACTGCTGTGTCTTATTGTTTGATGATGCCGCCCTCCGACCGTGACTCTCCTATCAATGCCACTCCCATGAAGCTACCATCCTTCACCTGTACAGAAGCATTTGCCTGGTCTCAGTACACAGAGGTCCAATTCTTTATCAAGGTCATGAATTGCTCAAGCACCAAATAGATTATGTTCTTGCGGTGATCCCCAAAGACACCTTCCTGGAAATCTCCAATAGCATAGGATGCTCTCAAAACATACTTCCTCTGAGCATTATTCTCCATTGCCAGCCACTTGAAGGGTCAAACATTTTCAGCTCTCTTAACAACTGTTGGAGGGCCCTCAAGGAAATCTCCAGTATCACTTGCCTGCAACCTACTGCAGACGGCTCTACTTGTGAGGGGAAACTACTCCGTGTCCTTTAGGGACAACACTTACCCGAACCGGTACTCGGTGCCATACACGATGTCAATATTTTACCCATGAAGGACCTAATGACAAAAATCGATGCTCCTCTGGACAGCCACTTTACCACCTTCAAGACCTCCATCAACACCACCACTTTTGCCCCCTCTACACCTCCCTCAAAGGGAAGCCAAAAGTTGGGTCCCCTTCAAGAAGCGGCCTTCTGCAATGCATCGAATGCCGTATCAACTGCTGCTGCTCTTACTTTTTCCAGGCCACATGCCCCTCTCCTTTTCTCCACCGTTTCTAGCAACGTCGCTATTGAAACAGTACTCGAGCGAGTGGTCTACGGCTTGCCCCGCCCATTGACCTTCTTCAGTATAAAGCTGTCCAAGGTAGAAATTGGAACCTGACGCTACCAGCTGTCCGAGGATTTACCTGGCGAGACATCAGTCTCTTACCAGCGAGTTTTACCCAATTTCTTTTATGGTCTCTCGTGACATGGTTGGTTTCGACCTGGCCTTTCATTAGAAGGGGCTAGCGTTCGATCCCAAGTATGAGGTAGAAATTTATTTCTATTTGAACACGATGTTGTGTTGATATTTATCCATATTGACTCATTAGGGGTAATTTGAATGAATTACTACCAATTGTATCATGTGGTGGGCTGGGAAATTGGGTAAAACTCGTTGGTAAGAGACTGATGTCTCGCCAGGTAAATCCTCGGACAGCTGGTAGCATCAGGTTCCAATTTCTTTTATGGTCTCTCGTGACATAGTTGGTTTCGACCTGGCCTTTCATTAAAAGGGGCTAGCGTTCGATCCCAAGTATGAGGTAGAAATTTATTTCAATTTGAACACGATGTTGTGTTGATATTTATCCATATATATATATATATATATATATATATATATATATATATATATATATATATATATATATATATATATATATTTTCACAGGTTCTTTATATTCAACTAACTACAACTAGACATTGACATATCAAAAATCTACCGAGAAGGAAAGGTTCAAAAAGACTATTAATCAAATTCAAATTCCTGTTTATTACATAAACCTAATTTTCCTCAAATGAAAATAAATCTCCAGTCAGGAAGGAAAATAAACCATTCGCATTACAAAAAGGCATCTAGGACCCCAACAAACTCTAGCATACCGGAAAAATAAAAGAAAGAGACAAAGAATCAACCATCAATGATGCACCCACATACACGTCAATATATATAGGGTGATAGGAAAGTAGAAGGAATAGACTGGAGACAGTTTAAGTTAATAATCGCTAACTATTTACATACATTTAATAACAGCTTAATTCCGTGGGATGATGTAAGTTCTTTTGCACCAGGTCTTTGTCACTAAATCAGGTTTGGAGGATGAACCCGTCAAGATCCAAACCATTAACGTAATGTTATGCTTGAATGATCACAATTACAGGTACCAGCGGCAGCCACACACCGATAAAACATATCAGGCTTTCCAAGATCGTTCAGTAAGGGAAACTATACAATTTCATTCTTACCCCAAGGGAAAACTGAACGGCAGTGTCACGTCTACAGGCTTCGAAGTGGTCAAAACGAGTCTGTCCTTAGACTAACAGGAGCTTTGGTATTAGCCAATGGTTGCTGTCCATCACCAAGTCACTCCACCACCACTTGAAGCAGGAAAGAGTGTCCTCTGCAGACGAATTCGTGGAACACTGACGTACATTACAAATTTACCTTTCAAGGTAAACAGTCTTGCTAACTACCTCCTGGCTCCTTCTCTCTCCCACCACGGATATGGAAAACAAAAATACACATGTATGACTTACCTGGCTACCAACAGATGGCACCATAACCACTGGAAAATACATTTTCTTAATCCTTTCAAATTATTTGCGTTAATAAGGAAAACTTCCTTACACTCCTATCCTTAAAAAAATTTTTGTGCAACAAAAATCAAAGCACGGAACTAAATTATGAGTGGAAATAAAGCAAACAAATATGAATATAGATTAATAAGTCTTATAATGAACAAGTACAAAAAATTTAATTCAAATTAAATGGAAAAAAGACATTTAATTCTGAAAAGTAAAGAAAAATTAACATTCGCACCAAACAATTTATGATTATCTAGAAAGTGTGTCAGGCACCACATTCTTTCTCCCTGGAACATGTTGTATATCCAAATCCCACCCTTGTAATATTAGACTCCACCTCATCAGCCTCTGGTTCTTATTCTTAAACCTGTTTAAAAATATTAAAGGATTGTGGTCTGTCTTGACCACTACAGGTGTAGGAACATTCAAGTAAATTTCCAAATGTTCTAGAGCTGTTATCAGACTTAAGGCCTCCTTCTCTATGGTGGAGTACCTGCGTTGAGCTTCATTAAGCTTTTTAGAGAAAAAGGCAACAGGATACTCTACCTGTTCCTCAACTTGAGATAGCGCAGCACCTATTCCATAGTCACTTGCATCGACCGCCAACCTAAATGGTTCCCGAAAATCCGGCGCTCTCAGGACAGGATAGTTAGTCAGAACTGCCTTCAATTTGTCAAATGACCTCAGACACTCTTCATTCCACTCAAAATTTACTTCTTTTCTCAATAAATTATTAAGAGGATTAGAAATTGTTGCAAAATTTATCACAAATCTCCTGTAGTACCCTACCATGCCAAGAAATCTACGAACAGACCTTTTGTCATAAGGCACAGGAAACTCTAAAATGGCTCTGACGTTAGCATCTTTCAGGACAATCTTCCCATGACCTATTTCATGACCAAGATACAATACACTAGCCTTGGCTATCTCACATTTGGCAAGATTGATAACCAGCCCAGCCTGGCTAAGTTTTTCAAATAACTTACTTATTCTTTGAATATGGGTGTCCCTGTCATTGCTATAAACCAAAATGTTATCAATGTACACTACCACACCCTCTAGAGAACCTACCAAGTTGTTCATTAGTCTCTGAAATGTAGCAGATGCATTTTTCATGCCAAAAGGCATCACATTACAGGCAAATAATCCCTCACTGGTCACAAAAGCAGAGATATCCTTAGCTCTGGGCGTCAACGGTACTTGCCAGTACCCCTTTGGAAGGTCGAACTTACTGATAAACTTTGCCTTACCTACATCATTGATGTAGTCCTCTACCCGAGGTAAAGGAAAACTGTCAGTCTCTGTAACTGCATTTTTCTTTTTTTCTTAATCTATACACATTCTGTACTGACTATTCTCCTTCTTCACCAACACCACATGTGAACTCCATGGACTGTAACTACTTTCTATCAGATTATGCTGCAACATGTACTCTACCTCTGTTTTGATTACTTCCCTTTTCAATGGATTAGTTTTATAAGGTGCCTGTTTTATCGGTTTAGCCCCTCTAACCTCCACATCATGCTGTATCACAGCCGTACAACCTGGGGTGTCCTTAAATAAGTCTGGATACACTTCTATTAAATCTAAGATGGACTCTATTTGATCCCCATCTAAGTGAGGCAACATATTTGACAAGTTATTTAATACATCGCTATTACCTTTATGCCACTTACCTTCTATTTCCAAACATTCTCTTTCCATTTCTACTTTCCCCAACACAACAATGGCTTCTTTGCTACTCTTTCATAATAGGGTTTCAACATGTTAACATGACAAAGATGGTGTTTTTGTCTTCTACTTGGGGTCTCCACCAGATAATTCAAGCTACTTACCCTCTTAGCTATCTTCCATGGACCTGAAAACCTGGCTAATAGGGGATTACCAGGGGTAGGTAATAAAACTAAAACTTCATCCCCAACTTCAAATTCCCTTCTTCTAGCTTTGATGTCAAAATTCTTTTTCATTTTATCTTGTCCAACTTTCAAGTTCTCCTTAGCAAACTCCCAAAACTTATAAAGCTTTTCCCTAGATTCTTTTAGAAATTTTACCAGGCTAACTTTTGGATTATTATTTTCCCAACTTTCCTTAACAACATCCAAAGGACCTCTTACCTTGTGACCAAATACAAGCTCGAATGGAGAAAATCCCATCATATCACTCGGTACAGACCTAAATGCAAACAATAAATAAGGTATTGCCTTATCCCAGTTCCTTGGATCTTCCCCACAATATTTCTTTAGCATGGACTTCAAAGTTTGATGAAATCGTTCAATCTGACCTGGCTCTCTGGGTGGTATGGTGAGGAAGTTACATGATTAATTTTGAACTCTTTCATCTGTTTAGCAAATTCTTTACTCATAAAATTACTACCACAGTCAGACTGAACCGATTTCGGCAATCCAAACCTAGTGAAGAAACCAATAAGTTCTTCGATTACTTCCTTACTATGAATACTCCTTAAGGGTACAGCTTCGGGGTACCTGCGACATTCTATCCATGATTGTCAAGATATACTGAAAACCACTGCTAGTCTTTGGCAATGGCCCCACAATATCTATTAATATCTCTTTAAATGGTTCTTCAACCACTGGAATGGGTTGTAAAGGTGCTTTAGCAATTCTCTGATATGGTTTACCAACCATTTGGCACTTTGTACAAGAATTAACATACCTCTTCACCTCTGCCTTCATTCTTGGCCAAAAGAAATGCTCAGCAACTTTCCTAAAAGTTTTGCTTACTCCAAAATGACCAGCAAGTAAATCTTCATGTGCAAACCTCAAGATTTTGCCCTGATATTCAAGAGGAACTACTATCTGCTTCCTTACCTCCCACATCTCAGTTGGCGACCTTTTGAAACGACTAAACCGATTCAGGATAACATCTTCCTATTTCAACTTAGGTCTTGTCAAATCTAAGCCAACCTCTCCTTCCCCCTCTTCATTAAACTCTTCCTTCTGAGCAATACTTAGTGAATTCCTATCCCATCCTACAGTATCATCCCACTCAGATACCAGACTAGGAACTTTCACATCAGAAACTCCCTTCAAGCCTATCTACACCCAAATCCTCATCCTCAACACTAGGAGACTGGACTGTAGAACGAGTAATAGCCATCGTAGGACTACTCTCACAAATCTAAGTGGCACCGTTACATTGCACTACCGGACAATTACTCCCCGTATGCGACTCAGTATCATTGGCTATCACAACCTGCACGTCGTTCACTGGTAGTTCATCTGCAATTGCCAACTTTAACGGGCCCTTGACCCAATCCGAGTTTAACCAAAACTCTGCCAGAGGACATGCTACCACCGTGTTTGGGAAGCCACCCAACAACACATACTCAAGCTGCTCCTCTACAAAATTGTCAGGCAACGCTGATCTCAAAATCAACGACTGAGCAGCACCAGTATCCCGCAATACATTTACCCGTCTCCCAAAACCATCCTGGTCCTTTGTGAACACTTCACCACTTGAGACATATTTTCCAAAGTTACCAAACTCACAGGATACACCCCCAGAAGTTCTCCCAAGTAGACCTACAGGCTTCTTGGAATCCTCCTGCCCCTTCTAGGCAGAACATTCTGACCTAATATGGCCCTTCTTTTTACAAAAGTAACACGTTACATCCCTTTCACTTGTCTTTGGAAAAGACTGAATCTTGCTTCCAGGAGAACTGGATTTAGAGGATTTCGCTCCCTGCTCCGGAGTCTTTTCAAACCTCCTATCCTTATCCCACCTACTTTGCTTATCAGCAAACTTATGCACAGACTTGTGTGATAGTGCGTACTCATCGGCTGTCACTGCAACTGCTCCGACATTATCTAACTTTAAGTCTTCTAAATGTATCTTCAGTTCATGCCCTACATTATTCGTGAACTCTTCAATAAGGATTATTTTCCTTATACCTGCAAAATCATCAACCCCTTTTGATTTCAACCATTCATCAAAAGCTGATTCTTTAGCTCTAGCAAACTCTACATAAGTTTCATTTGGAACCTTTCTTAGATTACGAAATCTCTGGCTGTAGGCTTCTGGCACAAGCTTATAAGCTTTTAATACAATCTCTCTCACCTTACTATAATCTGCACTTACCTTTTCACTCAATGCTGCATACACTTTTTGTGCTTTCCCAACCAACCTGCACTGAATTAGGGTAGTCCACATAGTCTCAGGCCAACCTAACTTTCTTGCTAACTTCTCAAAAGCAGAGAAGAATTTAGCCACATCAGCTTCGTTGAACACAGGGACTAGCTTAATAGCATGACTAATGTTAAAGTGGTCTTCCGGTCCAGTTTGTTTTAAACGAAGAACCTGCAATTCATGTTCCATTCGAACCAACTCCAATTCCCTCTCCTGTTCCAATCTAGCCTTTTCCTGTTCCAATCTAGCCTTTTCCTGTTCCCTCTCATGTTCCAATCTAACCTTCTCCATTTCCCTTTCCTTTTCCCTATTGGCCATCTCCATCTCTCCCATCTGAAACTGCAATTTCAACTTTTCGACCTCCAATTTCTGTAATGCTAACCTATCTTGCATTAATCCTGCTTCGTCCGAAGTCCCACCCATAGCACCACCCCTTATCGCACTCGCTACCTGTAGCAACAGAGTTCCTTTCTTTACACCAGGATATACCACTAACTTGAAATGCTCTGCTAGTGCAAACAACTGACCTTTACTTAAAACACCAAGACTAGCCTCCCAGTCACCCCTACCCAAAAATTCCGATACATTAATCTCAGTCATCGTAAGCTCAGACTCACTTATTTTATCAAAGTTTTAAACCCAATTCACTATCAAAATATCTGAACAACCAATCCTCTACTGAAGATTCCAACACGGCAATGTCAATATTCTAGGGATCCTGAGAAAAGAATTCAATAGGATCCTGGCAAGGTCGCCATTAATGTCACAGGTTCTTTATATTCAGTCAACTAGAACTAGACATTGACGTATCAAAAATCCACCGAGAAGGAAAGGTTGAAAAAGACTATTAATCAAATTTAAATTCCTGTTTATTACATAAACCTAATTTTCCTCAAATGAAAATAAATCTCCAGCCAGGAAGGAAAATAAACCATTCGCATTACAAAGAGGCATCTAGGACCCAAACAAACTCTAGCACACCGGAAAAATAAAAGAAAGAGACAAAGAATCAACCATCAATGATGCACCCACATACACGTCAATATATATATACGGTGATAGGAAAGTAGAAGGAATAGACTGGAGACAGTTTAAGTTAATAATCGCTAACTATTTACATACATTTAATAACAGCTTAATTCCGTGGGATGATGTAAGTTCTTTTGCACCAGGTCTTTGTCACTAAATCAGGTTTGGAGGATGAACCCGTCAAGATCCAAACCATTAACGTAATGTTATGCTTGAATGATCACAATTACAGGTACCAGCGGCAGCCACACACCGATGAAAACATATCAGGCTTTCCAAGATCGTTCAGTAAGGGAAACTATACAATTTCATTCTTACCCCAAGGGAAAACTGAACGGCAGTGTCACGTCTGCAGGCTTCGAAGTGGTCAAAACGAGTCTGTCCTTAGACTAACAGGAGCTTTGGTATTAGCCAATGGTTGCTGTCCATCACCAAATCACTCCACCACCACTTGAAGCAGGAAAGAGTGTCCTCTGCAGACGAATTCGTGGAACACTGACGTACATTACAAATTTACCTTTCAAGGTAAACAGTCTTGCTAACTGCCTCTTGGCTCATTCTCTCTCCCACCACGGATATGGAAAAAAAAATACACTTGTATAACATACCTGGTTACGAGCGCAACCAACAGATGGCACCATAACCACTGGAAAATTCATTTTCACAATCCTTTTAAATTATTTACGTTAATAAGGAAAATTTCCTTACAATATATATATATGTATATATATATATATATATATATATATATATATACATATATATATATATATATATATATATATATATATATATATATATATATATATATATACCGTATTTCCCGTGTGATAAGACGCTACAAGTGGTAAGACGCACCCTTAAATTAGCAAGGCAGTTTTAGAAAAAAAGGAGGATTTTAAAAACTTCTTAGCACAAATCCCTAGTCAGCGACTCTACCGTGATTATTGTCTTCCACAATAACTTTTCTTATTTTGGGTGTATTATGAAAGGTCTACGCTAATATTAATTAGGTATATGCCGATTATCCAGATTGTATTACATATTCATATAAGAAACTACTAAACCAGTCGTGGTTTCCATCACAACTATATGTTTAGTCATAGTGTTTGGTGTTTCAAATGTTGTTTACATGAAAGCAGGGTTGCCAAAGGTTCATAAAATTTTGTTAAATAGGTAAAATTCAGTTAATATTTCCAAAATTTCTCATATAGCCTATATATTCTCACACAAAATGTAATTATTGATTAAAGAAATCTAGACATTCTTTTAGGTGGAATAATTTTGCTACTATTTATGTGATTCTCGGTAGTTACTTTTCTGCAAATTGGTAATACTACAATCAACAAACAGAAGTATTTTCCAAGGTCGTATTCAGCAACTGTCTGTTTGTATTATTTCGTTACTCAGGCAACAGTCGTTATCAATATATTGCTTTATTACAAAATATAAAAAAAAATAAGAAAATAGGTATATACTGCATAAACAACTAATATCTCATAGCGTCGTCTGCTATGAGATCATTAGTTGGCATGTTTTCTTCTAGAAGGGGGTTAGCAAGTTACCAGCTGATAACCAACAACAACATAAAAAAAAGATAGACAGATTTGCTACTGTACTTCATTAAATGAAGTGCAATATAAAGATAAATGAATTTGTTACATATGAATGATAATTATAGGTTTATATTGTATCTCGTCAGTTTGAGTGTTTGCATGTCAATAGTTGGGTGTTTGAAGGGTGTCAAACTCCCTTATACAACTTTTTCTCAAGTGTTAAGACGCAGGGTGATTTTAGGGGGCACTTTTCGTGAAAAAAGGTGCGTCTTATGACACGGGAAAAACGGTATATATATATATATATATATATATATATATATATATATATATATATATATATATATATATATATATATATATATATATCAATATATATATATATATATATATATATATATATATATATATATATATATCTGTGTGTATGTGTGCTTCAATATTGGATCTTTGACTGGCTAGACAGTAATGCAATGGATCACTCTCTGGTTACGGCTTATTTTTTCTTTGCCTACACTTATACAGATTAGTTTGGCCTATTCTTTACATATTCTCGTCTTTCCCCATACACCTGACAACAATGAGATACTAAACACTTCTTCACCTAAGGGGTTAATTACTGTACTGCAATCTGTTCAGTGCACTTTCCTCTTGGTAAGGGTAGAAGAGACTCTTTAGCTATGGTAAGCAGCTCCTCTGGGAGAAGGACACTCCAAAATTAAACCATTCTTCTCTAGTCTTGGATAGTGCCACAGCCTCTGTACCATGGTTTTCCACTGTCTTGGGTTAGAGTTCTCTTGCTTGAGGGTACATGCGGGCACACTATTTTATCTTATTATTTTTTTTTCCTCTTGTTTTTTGAAATGGTGTGTTTGGCAGGCTTAATAGAAGGGCCATGGATGTCTGGTGGTTTATCAAGAAGTCGTCTTTTCCTTTTCTGATTCTTTTTCTTCTCAAAACCATCCTTACTGTTCTCCCTTCAGTTGAAGTGGCTATCCTGGAGGGTATTTAGCCTTGAATGGTGTATCGGCTCCTCCATGTTGACCAGTTTTTCCGACTTTTTACTATAGTGTATGGGTTTCATCAATCACTTTATTTATAATTCTGTACATATTGTTTTTGTTATAATTCTTGTTAGTCTAGTTTTCAAGTATGATGTCTTTTTTATTTCCATTAATTCTTATGCTGTCTGGAAACATTGAGCGAAATCCGGGACCAGTACGTTCTAGATTTTGTCAATGTCGTCTTTTGTATTGCAATATTCGTGGTATTCATGCAAATATCCAAAACCTTATAGTTGTGGTCAGACAGTATGATATTCTTTTGTGCTCAGAATCTTTGGTTTCTAATATGAGGCACTCATCTGAGCTCCCTATAACTGGTTTTAAGAAACCAATAATGTTGAAACATGATGCCATCCCTAGGGTCAGGGGAATGGTGGTGTATATTAGTGTGGATGTCATGAGATTCAGGTAATAAAAGTGTGTGGCAGGCATAACAACTTTTATTTGTGTTCCATCTACCGGAATCCAGACTTGGATGATTCTATCTTTGATTGTCTTCTTACCATTATGGCTAAGATACAAGAAGATAATAGAAAGGCTTTTTTGGTTTTTGTTGGTGATTTTAATGCTCACCATAGGGAGTGGTTAAGTTCTATCTCTCCTACCGATCGCCATGGCTTAAGAGCTTTAGACTTTGCCTCTGAATTAGGCTGTGAGCAAATCATAAATGAAGCTACTCACAGGTCTGGTAGTTGCTTGGACCTCGTATACACTGACTTCCCTGGCATTATAACTAGTAAGGTTGGTTCTCCAGTCGGGACATCTGATCATGCCTTGATTTCAATAGTAGTGAAGACTGAGCAGTCTGTCCCTGATATATCCTACTCTTATAAAATATATATGAAATCCCAAGCAGGCTGGAATGGGATTTTGCATGATCTTTTGTGCTTGAATTAGTCATATAGTAGTGGTTATATAGTAGTGTAGATCTAGTTGTCCCTTTGAATGAGAATCTAGTCAACATAATTGATAGGCGTATCCCTTCTCGTGTGCTAAGGTACCGAGTGAAGGACAAACCATGGTTCAATGATGATTGTAGACGTGCTTATTTGGAGAAGCAGGAGGCCTATCATCGTTGGATGGGTAACAGACCAGATTTGACCTGGAACAACTATACTCAGCTTTGAGCTTTTGCTCAGAGATTTTATGCCTCAACTGAAAAGGAGTACAATTTAACCATAAAAGAAACCTTTTCTGGTACAACTCAGGAACATAAATGGTGGTCTACCCTTAAATCTGCACTCTTTGGTGTAGATGTAACAGTTCCTCCTTTACTTAAACCAGATGGCTCAGTCACTCACTGTCCAAAGGAAGAAGCAACCCTGTTGGCTGATGTTTTTGACAGTAAACAGTAATGAAAAACTTGAACTTCCTCATTCCTTTTTTCCCGAGGCTAAAGTAATTAGTTTAGCTTTTCGATCTCATGAGATTAAAACTCTGTTGATGGACCTTGATACTTATGGAAATATAGACCCAAATGGCATTTTTCCTTTGTTTTTTATAAAGACAGCAGATTTCTTAGCTCCAAAGTGATCTGTTATTTTGTGCAAGTTAGCAAGAAGAGGAGCTTTTAGCACTTGTTGGAGAACTGGTAATGTTAATCCTCTACGTAAATGATTTTTTGGTAGCTCAAGTCCCACTGATTACCTCCTAATTTCCATAACTCCCATATTATCTAAAGTTTTTGAACGTCTTCTGGCAAAACGAATTTTTAACTACCCTTGAATCATTATACATTAAACGCCTCGTTCCTTCTTTAAACTCTAACGCCTCCGCTTCTCCTCTTTTCTTAGCATAACTGAAGTCGTAAATGGGTAAAAATTCTTACTCATTCGTTCTTCGCCTTTTCCTATGGATGGCTTGGTGAGCACTGGTTCTCTTATGTTTCAATGTTTTAGTTTTTCACGATTTTCTGTTATAAAATCAATAATGTTTTAATATTCTTTTACTATTTTGTTTTAAATTATTGTATGAATTTTAAGAATTTTATATTTATATCTTTTACAGATTGATAATGAACATTGCAATGTTCGAAACGTTTCCTAAATAAAATATGGCCTTTTTACTGATGTGTTTTGGACCCTGCTGCACACCATATATATGATCCTCACCTGTAATCCTTTGATACGTCCGTGATGTTGCATCGACTTCTGTTCGTCTTTCTCTTCGCGTTTAGGCTGAGATGTCGCCGTTTTCAGCACTTTTCGCAACTCCTTCAACATCGCTATCCACCAGTGACCCTGACCACCTCGAGAAGGTTGGAGAAATCGACTTTGAGGGAGGAAAAAAGCCAAGTGTGATTTGGATTTCTTGCAGTATTGTCTTTTGAATGGAGTACACCCTAAGTTTGTTAGGTTCAGGCTCTACAAGACTTCGCTATATCACACCGAATTTTACAAGAATGCCTTGGACGAACTACTCAAGAAGGAGATTGAAACGAAACAGAAACTTATTGAAAATGCAAGTGCTAATGTTTGTCGCCTACGAGAACAACTTTTTCAGGATTTATCTATTAATGACCGTTTTATTTATCAGAAACTTTTTAATGATTTTGTAAATAATTATGTCTCGTCTGTACAATTACGTCATAAAAAAAACTTAAAGCACTAGGTGTTGTTACTCCTAATTTTAATAAGAGAAACTATTGTATTTTTAATCTGTCAAACTATGTTCTCTCCAAAAGAGAGGAATTTTTGTTATCATTTGGCTTGGATTTCAATTTGCCCTCCTACAGACCTAAGTATGCAGACTTCTACTTTCCTTTCGAAAGGCTTTTTCAACGACTCAAGGGCTTAAATCTGATCAATGACCTAAGTGGTTTGCAACATAAGTTGTCTTTTCTTTTGCATAAAACTTACACTAAGTTAAGAGTGTCTTGGACACCGTTTTTTAGGAAGGAGGATTTAAGTATCTTACAAAAATTGGGCAAACGAGACAGTTTGGTTATTTGTAAACCAGATAAGGGTAAGGGTGTTGTACTGCTCAATAGAACAGACTATATTGATAAGGTAAATAATATTCTTACTGACCAAACTAAATTTAAGTTACATGGTGAACCAAATTTTTTGGACATTTACAAAAGAGAAGACAAAATTAACAGATTTTTGAGGAAACTAAAAAATGAAGGTATCTTAAATGAAACAACGTATCAACAACTGTTTGTGACTGGTTCCTCTTTTAGCATTCTATATGGACTACCAAAGATACATAAGGAAGGAGTTCCTATCAGACCTATTATGGCAGCCTATAACAACCCGGCTTATAAAATATCAAAACACCTTGTCTCTTTACTTGGTAATTTCTCAAGCAACCAGTTCTCACTAAAAAATGGCTTTGAGTTTCAGCAACAAATAGTTTTACAAGATGGTGATCTACATATGACAAGTTTCGATGTAGAATCTCTTTTTACAAATGTTCCACTCAATGAAACCATTAATATTATTTTAGATAAGATTTTTTATGACGATCAAATTATTTTTCATGGTTTTAACAGACATTATTTTAAGACTTTTCTTGAGCTTGCTGTGCAAGACTCCATGTTTGTTTTTAATGGCCAACTCTATTCGCAGGTCGATGGAGTTGCCATGGGTTCCCCTTTAGGGCCTTTGTTTGCAAATATTTTTATGTCATCTTTTGAAGAAATTTTTTTAAATAGTTGTCCAGACTCTTGTAAGCCAGTGTATTATAGAAGATATGTTGATGACACTTTTGTGTTATTTAAACAACCATGGCATAGTGAGATGTTTTTAAGCCATATAAATACTCAACACCAAAATATGAAGTTCACTATGGAAAAAGAAAACAACAACTCTCTACCTTTTTTAGACATTAACGTAAGCAGAGACAATGGTGAATTTATAACATCTGTGTATCGGAAAAAGACATACACTGGACTTGCCAACAATTTTTATAGTTCTTGTTTTTTAAATTTTAAACTAAATGCTATATACACACTTGTTTATAGGGCTCTGCGTTATTCCTCGAGTTGGTCACTCTTTCATAAGGAGATTTTATTTTTGGTAAATTTTTTCAAGCAAAACTCTTACCCTGAAAATATGGTTTACAAGGTTATTAACAAGCTCCTCTCACGTCATTTCTCCACTCTAGTACCATCCTATAATGTAAAAAAGAAAAATATTTTCGCTACAATTCCTTACCAATCTGACAACAAGTTTTCCATCAAACTTAAACAAATAATAGAAAAAGAGTTCGGCTGCCTTAACATCCAACTAATCCCAATCAATCCACTCAAAATTAATGTATTTTTTGGCTACAAAGACAAACTGCAGACCTTCATGAGGTCCAACATCATTTATAAATTCAAGTGCCCGGGATGTCCCGGTATCTATGTTGGATCTTGCCGAAGGTTGTTGCAGGTGAGATACTGTAGCCATATGGGATACAGCTTTAGAACTGGTCAGAGACTTGGTAACCCAGAATTTTCTAATATAAGGAATCATGCCGCCATTTGCAAAACCCAAGTAAACAAAAAACATTTTTCAATTATTGGTGGGACAAAACATAGCGAATTTTTAACTACCCTTGAATCATTATACATTAAACGCCTCGTTCCTTCTTTAAACTCTAACGCCTCCGCTTCTCCTCTTTTCTTAGCATAACTGAAGTCGTAGATGGGTAACAATTCTTACTCATTCGTTCTTCGCCTTTTCCTATGGATGGCTTGGTGAGCACTGGTTCTCTTATGTTTCAATGTTTTAGTTTTTCACGATTTTCTGTTATAAAATCAATAATGTTTTAATATTCTTTTACTATTTTGTTTTAAATTATTGTATGAATTTTAAGAATTTTATATTTATATCTTTTACAGATTGATAATGAACATTGCAATGTTCGAAACGTTTCCTAAATAAAATATGGCCTTTTTACTGATGTGTTTTGGACCCTGCTGCACACCATATATATATATATATATATATATATATATATATATATATATATATATATATATATATTTATATATATATATACCTACATATATATATATATATATATATATGTATATTTATATATATATATATATATATATATATATATATATACATATATTTATATATATATGTATATATATACATATATATATATATATATATATATACATATATTTATATATATATGTATATATATACATATATATATATATATATATATATATATATATATATATATATATATATATACATATATTTATATATATATGTATATATATACATATATATATATATATATATATATATATATATATATATATATATATATATATATATATATACTGAAGCGCCGCCCTTTTCGTGCAAGAGCAACTGTTGTGACCGGCTGA
>NC_090744.1:69171717-69204217 GCF_036898095.1 Palaemon carinicauda | reverse complement strand
ACTTTTCCTTGCTGGCGACAATAAAGCAAACAAAGAGCACTCATACTTTTTTTTCCAGATAAGCAGGGACTGCGCATTTAGCCATGTAAACTGAAAATATTATTAGTGTGTTTGTAAAAACTAACCGTATGAGGAAAAGTCAACTACTTTTGGCTTAGCTCTGTGATGACTTTCATATGATCATTGTGACAGTAGAATATTTAATATGTTGTAAAAGAGCATCTTCTGCCAGAGGAACAGTGAATAGTAGTCTGGATATTACAGTTAAAATTTTTGCGTCAACAATTCAAACAATAATTGTTCAGTGCCACCTTATGTACGAACAACTAATCACTGACAAGAACGTGTCAGCTTGTCACTGATAATCTACGACTGCATATGCTCTGAAAATAACTTCAGAGGATTCAGAGGTCTCTGTCATAAATATTTCTCTAGCTTTTTCCATGTTAGTAAAAAAATTATGTGTTATCTTTCCAAAAAAATGTATGAAATAATGTTAACAAAGTGAATTTCTCCTTCTCTAAAGACCTAGAAATATTTAACACACACATTGGTTAATGAATTTGACATTTCACGGTAAAATATTGCCAGAATGACATTTGTATCACTGAAATGAATGCAAACATAATCTCCACCTAATTCTTCAGCACTATAAATTGCATGCAGGATTATTTGGTTGTCAGCATCCTCGTTAGTAGAACCCAATGTGGTGAATTCTTTCACGCACTCTTCACCTACAAGATTTGTTTCTCACTTCTTTATTAACCACCAGGCAAGTTGGAAAGATTTGGACTGCTTACCCCCTTGACAAGACCAAAAACTTGAAAGAAATAACCATAATGCTGTCATTGCCTCTTCCTCCATTGTCAACGCGAAATCCCTAGAGGTAAGCATTAAAAGGTGATGTAATTAACTTATGTAGTCCGGGTTTTTCTCGCCTTGACCATTCCACAAGGAATCATGGAAAAAGTGATTGCATGATATGGTCATTGCTACATCTTGTATAAGGATGTTCCTGTTGCGTTCTTTACTCAGTGCTGAATTTTTTGCTCATAAATCAAATCAATCGTCAAAAAATTATCTTTCAAAAGATATCCAAGTTATGTAAAATAATTCTCTAGTATATATTAAAATAAAATAAAACATAGATATGATATTGCACTATAAAATTTGCAAGGAATGTTTATATCCGACTGTTAGTGTGGATTTAGCAAATAACTTAATAGCTGCTATGTATTGTGATGGATATCACTCAAAAGCTCTTCCTCCTAGTTTTCATATAGTATATCATTAATGCATAAATTGTCATGATTACACATCGTAATACCATGGGGAATAATGATACCCACCATTTTTTATATCAGCAAAATTGATAAATAATATGATCGTACAGCTACGTGGCTTTTTATAAAAAAAAAAAAATAATCTGCAAAGAATGTTGTAGATCATAAAATTATCTACATATCTATAAAAACAGCTATGAATGAAATCTGTTTTAGGAAATATTTTTGGATGGCAAAAGTTCAGGTTTAGATCACAAAAACTACACATCCTAAAAAACTTAGAAAATCCATACATATGCATAAACTTCATATTCAAATAACAAAAACACCGGAAAAAGCAATATAGTTACTCAAAATCTGGAATCAAGGAAATACTGATTTAAATGGCGAAAATGCGCAAAGGAAAAATAGGATATATTTTCATTTTACGAAAGAGCTAGAAAAAATCATTTAATTGCGCTTCAACTTACAAAGACATCGATGACAATAATGATACAAACACAGGTGGTGTAGTTTTCTCAGAAACTAGCGAAAAAAGAAGATTTGTGCAGTATATAAAGCCAAAAAGAGTTGTGGGGACTTTGATAGTGCTCCTTGCGTGGTGAGAGATGGACGGGAGGGGTGATAGAGGAAATGGCTTTGCTGGTGATAAGTGGAAATGGATTAAGGACGAGACGAGAGGATGTGTTGCTATAGGAGGAGAGAGAGAGAGAGAGAGAGAGAGAGAGAGAGAGAGAGAGAGAGAGAGATCATATGAACTGAATATTTTCTAAAAAAAAAAAATCATAAAATGACCCAGTATCGAGCCCCGCTCAAACTCGAGAGTCTCTTTGGTCGCTGCAGCCTCACCATCCTTGTGAGCTAAAGATGGCGTAAAATTATCGTTGTTTGGAATGCGTTTTCTTTGTAGTATTCTAGAAACTTTTGTAATGTGTAAGAGTGTGATATGTACGGTTCACTAACTGGTCTTACACAATCCGTTTATGATAGTCTACAAGATACAGTTTTGCCTACTATTCCTTAATCTACAAACTAGATTTGACCTCTCGCAAATATTGCTCTTTTCTCATTTTACATACAAGTATGGAGATATGTAATGCTTTTGGCCTTCGAGAGCATAAGTAAAGAAAACTTCTCCCACCTTTGGCCATAAGCAGTTTGCCATCATTAACAGGTCTGCATCAAGTTAACAGCCAGCACAAAACCACATATGGTCTTCATTTGGTAGAACTTTTTTTTCAACGTCCAAGCAACATTCCCTCCCGATACTGGAATGTAACTGCATGCTATGAAATGAAAATATATCTTTATATCCTATGTCTATAATTCCAGAAACTTGCTATAATTTCCATTATTGTGTCGTTTAGATCCTGTCCATCCACTTTTGGGGTTCAATACGCAGGGGTTTTTACCTCACTTTAGCAACGAAAAGTGAAAGTCCTCCGGTTTTAGGAATTGTTAGGGATATTTGTCACGAACGAAGTGCTAACAAATCTCACCCAACCCATAGCCCAATCATCCCATAGCTCAGCCATTCCCTTTTATTATTATCGCAGGGTGGTGGGAGGCGCCATGGTAAATTATTAACTCCTATCCCAATAAATATGTTCAAATTAAATTTTAAACGATTCTTTAGAAATATATAATCTTTGTTTCTGTCAATTTGTATGTTTATACCTGCTCTAAGTATGTCCTGGCTATCACTTTTGTTCCCAAGTGATGACTTTTAGCTAAAACATCGGTGAGGAGGCGCAAACTACTCCTAGATTTTTACAGATATTCAAATGATTTTCACAGGGTTTGATGGGTGTTATATGAACTACTTTCATACCAATTTTCGTATTAATATTTGCTATAGAAAAGACACCGTAACTATTTTTCTATATCCGTGGAGGCCGATTTTCGGCGGAGCTGTAAATTACTCGTACAATACTTCACAAAGCTAACTGCAATTTTCAGGGATTTGTGGGACAGATATTTACTCTGTTCATACAATTTTTTTCGTTATTATCTGCCATAGAAAAGCCACAGCAAATGTTCATTTCAATATGGGTTGAATGGTTATTTCTGGTGATGAAGTAAATTGTTCCTAGAATAATTCGAATATCCAAATGAAAATTTCAGGGATTGATGTGAAACAGTTTCTCTGTTCCTACCAAATTTCATGGTAATATCTACAATTGAAGAGACGCAACTATCATGTAGGCTTCTTAAATATGCTTTGAAATGTAGTAACATTACAGTGAACCGCTTGATACTGAGCGACATCAACGAGGGACGATGCCGATCTCATAAGCAATATCCGTACTGAGTTGCAGCTAGTGGAAATTTTATGTTTTCGTGCTTCGTAATTACTTAGTTTCTAACCTTCAATCCAACATATCTATGTTTTCTTATGGTACTAATCTTTTATTTATTTTTACAATGTTATGCTCATGGTTGTTAATTTACCTATAACCTTAATGCATTCAACACCATTGTAATTCCTCTAAATTTTCTAGAAATTTATTTATTGCATTGAAGCGTTTCAGTATAGAATGTTAAATTCATAATCACTTATTTTGTAGTTTGCACCATTAATAAGAATTGTTGTTCCCAGTATATTATGTGAATATTTAGTCTTCCTGTCAACGTTCTGTGTTCATCATAAGTCTGTGCAATTTAACTTTTTTAGAATAATCAAACTGCTATAGTTAGGCTACAGAAACTTTAAAAAGAGTAATATTTGATGCAACGAGGGTTAAAATCACGACACTTTTTAATAAAAGCAAAATAGGATGTAAAGTATGAATTGAGGATGGTACTAATTCATATTTTATTACAAAATTTCTTAGACTCAAGAAGAGAAACTTTCGGAGTAGATTTTCGACACAACCTTCCCATTCAAGGTTTTTGAGGGGTTATTGTAACTCCTTATCATTGAGGAAGAAGAAAAAACTTAAAAAAAAAAAAAAAAAAAACAATGTAGCAACATAGTTTATTATGCAATATGATTGCATGTATGATGACCACTCAATGGGGGTCTTTAATTTAATTCAATAAACGTTTTCTAAGAAAACCACAAAAAATTTGGATTCAACATTCCTCTTGTGGTGGTTTTTCCCTTGTCTATCAGCGTGTGCTGGATTGAGTGAAAGGGGTTTGATTGCCATATCAAAGGGTTCAGAGGTCAGCACAAGAGTTTTTGAGACTATATTCTATTTTAGCTCTTTCCCCTCATGCTCACCTAGCTTTAAAGGATACAAGGGTTTGCTCTGGTTAAGAGAATCTGTGCTAGGATAGCAAATGTACCTATATGAACTCTCAAACATACTAGAAAACTGAATTCTTCTGGATATACACAATACCAAAGACGTATGGTGAGTCGAGGCTTATACACAAACCTTTACCTCACTAAGTTCCTTATTCTCATCAACACATAATCATCATTTGTGAAGCCTTTTCATTGGTGGGATAGGACTCTATTAGGAGGTTTGTAACGAGAATGTCAATTCTTAACCCAAGCCCTATATGAAGAGGGATTCATGCTAGATGCAGTCACTGGGTAAATGGCAACATTTGTATTGGTACTCAGCTTTAGAAGCTGCACGTGCGATTTAGCTGCCCTTTAATGGAGCAGCATATATCACTTGTTTAATCCTTTCATTACTATTGGTGAATTAGTCAAAAAAAAAAAAAAAATAAAATAAAAAAAATAAAAAAATAAAAAAAAACTTTAAACATAACCAAAAATTAGAACTTAGGTATCCAATGAAAAGATCTTGGTGAGAGTTTTCCATTGAATATCAATCATCTAAGGTTTATGTAGGTTTTTAAATATTTTTCCTATATCAGAAGTTTCGTTGAATTCACCACTGGTAGTGAAAGGGTTAATGGTATGGGCCTAGAAAATTTGGCTTAAATATTGTCTACTTACTTGCATTAGGTTCCTAACCATATTTGGGTAGAAAACATACTTTGTGGTCACAAAAATTAATCATAAACTCAATATAGAGACCTTAAGCATGATGATGATAAAAAATCAGACTACTAACCTAACGAAACTATAAGGCCACCAACAAGAACCGCAATTGTCATTAGTTCTCAAATTATACTTGGTGTAACTCTGAAACCCTTTCTGTTCATAGGTATCATCTAGGCTAGATATTTCTAATCTAGAGTAACCTGCCCTAACTTCATTAGCCCAACGTCAGTTGTAGGAAGAGACTTTAGTCCTGTATTATGTATCTTGCAAATTAAAGGATGATTGTGGTGTGACGGCCGAGAGACGCTGTGACTCCAAAGGCAAGATGAAAGCAACTGAGTAACTTTATTACAGAACATCTATTTATATATAAATAAACTCCAGGCAAAAAGGACATAAGAACATAACAGGCAATTTCATGTTCAACCGACAACCGTTGCTGTTAATTAACAGTTAACGGTAAAAAAAACAGACATGTTTATTCAGGTCCCTATCTTTGCGAGGGGAGAGCGAAGATACAAAGCATAATATATACAAAAAAAAAAGAAATATCATTATTATGTACGATCATGTGACACACGGTTGGTACATGGCCTCCCCCCTAAAAAGAACATACTGTACAGTTAAATAGGGCACCCTGATCTAGAGAGGCAAACTGTAGACGAGTCATCTGACAGGAGATAAGCAGGTTTTAGACAATCAATGGAGACCCAGTCTTCTTTGCCACGAATGTTTAGTAGGAATGCTTTCGGACTGCGTCGGGTCACAAGGAAAGGGCCCGTGTAAGGGGCGTTAGCGGTAGCTTGCTAGTGTCGATATTTAGGAAGACGTGCGTTACAGAGTGCAAATCTGTCTGTATGTGATGCTTCATGGGGGCTTCTAAGGGTGCCGGCATGGAGTAAATTTTTCCACAACGTGACGTATGTGCTGGAGATCGTTGAAGGAGGTTGCAGAAGGAAGAAATTCGGCAGGGACGACCAACGGGTTGCCATACACCATCCCAGCTGCCGAGACGTTGAGGGCGTCTGTAGAAGTGGTCCTTAGTCCCATGAGGACCCAGGGAAGTTGAGTAAAACAGTTGGAATCCTAGCAGCGGGACATCAAAGCTGCTTTAAGGGTACGATGAAAACGTTCAACCATTACATTGTCAGTGGGGTTGTAGGCAGTTGTCTGATGTAGGGTATTGCCCATGAGATTTGCTAATGATGTCCACAATTGAGAGGTGAAAGTGGTATCCCTGTCAGAAGTAATATACTCAGGGATACCAAGTATTGCAATCCATGCCGAGAGTAAGGCAGATGTACATGAGGCGGACGTTGCAGTTTCCATGGGAATGGCTTCAGGCCAACGAGTGGAGCGGTCGATGATGGTAAACAGGTAACAATGTCCTTGTGATGTGGGTAGGGGCCTACAACGTCAATGTGAATGTGGGCGAAACGACGCTGAGGTTGAGGAAAGGTGCTCCCTCCTGAATCTGTGTGAAGATGTACTTTGGAAGTTTGGTAAGAAGTACAGGCGCAGACCCAATTCTTAGCATCCTTAGAAATACCATGCTAAATGAACTTCGTCTTCAGCAGATGTGCCGTAGAACGGCATGAGTGATGTGAAAGGCCGTGAATGAAATCAAACACCTGTTGACGCATGGGAGCAGGAATTCAAGGTCGCAGTCTACCGGTACTGACGTCACAGAGGAGGGTGGTGTTGGAGTCGTCGAGAGGGATGTCTTCCTAAAGGAAGGATGTGCAGGATGTCCTATATGCTTGATACTCTGGATCCTGTCATTGGGCTTCAGCCAAGGCGTTGTAATCCAACCCCAGTTGAACGGCAGCCAACGTATTTTTTGACAGGGCCTCGGCAAGTCGATTCATTTTACCAGGGACGTGTTGAAGGGTGCCATTTTATTCAGCCACGGCCAAGAGATGTCGGTGTTGACAGGCAGACCAGGTGTCAGACTGTCTAGTGAAGGCGTGCACGTGGTCTGTGCGAATGACGAAGGGTGTACCATCTAAGAAATGGTGAAAGTGACGGACAGCCAAGTGCATGTGGTCTGTGCAAATGACGAAGGGTGTACCATTTAAGAAATGGCGAAAGTGACTGATAGCCAAGTGCACCGCCAGCAATTCGCGATCGAAGGTAGAATAACCCAATTCTGCCTTGGATAGTTTTCTGCTGAAGAAGGGCAATGGGCAGGGCAAGCCGTTGACCACTTGTTCGAGTACTGCACCAATAGCGACGTCGCTGGCATTTTAGGAGAGAAGGAGAGGGGCATGTGGGATGGGAAAAGTGAGAGCTGCAGCGGTTGATATGGCCTTCTTTGCATTGCAGAAGGCCACTTCTTGAAGGGGACCCCACTTCAGGTTTTTTGGCTTGCCTTTGAGGGAGGCGTAGAGGGGAGCAAGAGTGGCAGCAATGGCTGGCAGAAAACGGTGATAATAGTTAATCATGCCCAAGAATTCCTGCACAGCTTTGACTGTCGAGGGCGGGTGAAAGTTCTGAACAGCTGCTACCTTCTCAAGGAGGGATGATGCGGTGCCTTAAGAAGGATACTTTGTTGGCACCAAAGGTACACTTATAGTACTGGACTACAAGGCAGTTTTGTTGCAGGCGGTCGAGCACGATGCGCAGGTAACGGAGGTGTTCCTCTTTTGAGGAAGAGAAAACAAGTATGTCGTCCATATAACATACACAGAAGGGGAGGTCCCTGAAGATGCCATCCATGAGACGTTGAAAAGTGGCCCAGCATTACGAAGGCCAAAACAGGGGTAATTGAAGGTGTATGTACCAAACGGAGTGGTTATGGCATTCTTGGGGATATTTTCTGGGTTCATAGGCACCAGATAATACCCCTTCATGAGGTCGAGTGTGGAGAAAACCTTCGCTTTGTGCAGGTAGGAGGTCATGTCGGCGATGTTTGGGAGTGGGTAGTGATACAGTTCTGTTTGCATTTTCAGGCGTCTGTAATCCCCGCACGGACAGAGGGAGGCATCTTTCTTCAGAACGATGTGTAAGGGTGACAACCATGGGCTAGAGGCCTTTTGGCAAAGGCCCATATCCTCCATTTCAGTGACCGTCTGTTTGGCGGCTGCCAATTGTTCCGGTGCCACACGTCTGAATTTTGCAAAGAATGGGGGTCCTGTCATCTTGATATGGTGATAAATACTGTGCTTGGCAGGAGCCGTTGGCGTTTGGCGAAGTTCTGGACGGAAAACCTCCTGGTGCGACGTGAGGAGGTGGGCGTAGACATCAGTGGGTGCGCTGATGTGGTGAGCGAGGTTGGAGGGGGCGGGTTAAAGAGGTGTCGACAAGTATGAGTCTGTGTTGACCAATCGTCGGTGGATGACATCGACCAGAAGGTGGAAATGAGAGAGGAAATCCGCACCGAGGATTGACTATGTGACGTCAGCAACGAGAAACTTCCAATTAAATTTACCGTTTCTAAAGTATAAAGTGAGGCTCTCGTAACCATAGGAGGGTATCGCAGATCCGTTGGCAGCTACCAGGCGGACGTTGGCAGACGAAGACAGACTACATCGTGTCCTGAAGAGTTCCTTTGGTAAAAGAGAATGACAAGCACCTATGTCTACTAAAAATCATACGCCACCAACGATGGCCTACTTACATGTATTTTGGCCACTGACAATCCTTGACACATTTCTTCGTGACTGCTCCGAATCTGTAGCGGTAGTAGCAAAACTGCAGCTGATGGACGGCAGTAAGTGGCTGTAGAAGTCGTTGGTTGGGGTGCGAGCGAGTGGTGGGTGATGGGTGGCTTTGTCGCCACTCCGGCACGACACGGGGGTAGGAGTGTATTTCCTACGGTATTCACGTCATCTTCGGTTGACGTTGAATAGCCGTCCTCTTTGTCAGGAGTGGAGGCGTTGATGGAGGTCTTGAAGGTCGTGAAGTGGCTGTCCATAAGGGCGTCGGCTTTGGTCATCAAGTCCCTTATAGGTAAACTATTGACATCGGGTATAGCAGCGCATGCAGGTTCGGATAAATGGTGTATCCAAAGGGCATGAAGTAGGTTCACCTCACGAGGAGATCCGTCTGCAGCAGGTTGCAAGCGAGCGATACTGGTTATATCCCTGAGGGCGAGCGAAGCCCTTTGGTACCCCAATGGTTGTTGAGAGATCTGAAAAAACTTTGCTATACGGGCGGCTGGCGGCGGCGAGTACTTCTACAGAAGGTATGTTTTGAGGGTGTCATTCGCTAATGCGGTGTCTCCTTTTTCCCAAAGCTAGTCGGATATTTCCGGGAAGGTGTCCTCGGGTATCGCCGCGAGGACATAATGTGCTTTGGTGGTTGAGCGAGTCACGCCTTTCATGCGGAACTGGACTTCTGCACGCTGAAACCAAGCAAACGCCTCTCTGCTGGCGAACGACAAAAGCTTCAATGGGGCGGTGCCAACTTCCGTGGAGTCCGCCAGAGTACCAATGATGGGGGGAGGGGAGGGGTGGAAGGTGGGATGAGCGAGTCGATGTCCAGGGTCACCAATGTGACAGGCTGAGAGACGCTGTGACTAAGAAGGCAGGATGATACCAACTGAGTAACTTTATTGTAGAACATCTGTTTATATTATCATAAACTCCAGGCAATAAGGACAAAAGAACATAATAGGCAATTTCATGTTCAACCGACAACCGTTGCTGTTAACAGTTAACGGTGAGAAAAATAGACATGTTTATTCAGGTCCATATCAGTGCAAGGGGAGAGCAAATATACAATGCATGATATATACAAAAAAAGACATGTCGTTACTATTTTCCATCGTGTGATAGCAAGCACCACTAGAAGCAGTCATTTTAGTTCTTCACATTTACCACAGTTTTATAAACAATACCCTTTTAGCCTTTGAGATGTAAGAGCCAATGTTTATAGAGATCGTGGTGCCCGAGTTTCACCAATTTCTGAAATGATTTGCGACTTTAATATTACTTAGTTACATTAAGGACTGCTTTTCTGGTCCTATAAAGCAGGGGGAACCCCAACTCTCTACAGGAACTCTACAGTAATTGGATTATGTTTGTTCAAAAGCATCTAACATTTCACACCACATATTGCTTGTTTATTGTCAAATTCACACTATCGAAGAACATAGAGAACAAGAGTCTTCAGATTCCTCTTGAAAGTCTTAATATTTTCAATCTTTCCAATGTCTACTGGCAAGCTGATAGTCTCGGGGTCGCATATTTCAATGCTCTAAAGCCAACAGTAGATATATATCTAGGTCCTAATAATTTGAAACCATCTGTAACTATTCTTGTGTCAACATGATTTGTTGGCTGCATTATGTGTAACAATTCTCTTTGATATTTAGTATGTCAGGTTCTAATACCTTGATGGGTTACTGTACATATTTTAGACTCTCGCTTTAATAGGCACCCAGCGTAAATCAATTATTAGGGGAGTGATCCTTTCTCAGATGGGACACCATTTATCAGTCATGATCCTATGTTTATTGCTTTTTTGTAGTTTCTTAAGTTGCAATTTTGATAAATTGTAGTAGATGGAGATACAGTAGTCAATCCTGACAATAACACAGGTTATTACAAGTTTCTTTATAAAATGTTCTCCTAGGTACTTCCTTTTAATAGCAAGGTTTCTAAGATGATAACAGGGAGTTTTACTATATCATTTATTTGGGCTTTGAAAGACAAGTTACAGTTAAGAGATACGCATAAATTGTGAACTTTACTAGATATCGGAGCAGAGTTGTTATTCCCGCATATTTGGATAACACTCACGTTTCTTACCCTGTTTATCTTTCCAACCACCATTAACACAGTTTTATGTTCATTCATTTTAGTTGTTTGATTGTTATACATTCCCTAACACTGACAAGAATTCGGTTTAGAGTTTCAGTAGTGTTGTCTATATCATTTATGGAGAAGTAAATCTTTGTATCATCCATGGCTTTGTAGCATTCTTTCCAGACTAATAGTATAGATAGTGAATATGATTGGGCCTAGTACGCTTCCCTGAGGTACCACTCTGTTTAAAGGTTCATATGATGAAGAAGAGTTTCCAATTTGCACACAGTAATTTCTGTCAACCATGTAGTTTTTAAGGTATTCAGAAGCTTGATCCTCAATACTGATGGTCCATAGATAATTCAATAGTTCATGCACAACTTTATTAAAAGTAGCACTGAGAACAAGTAATATCAAAATACCACATTTTTTTTCATCCATCATTTCCAGCATATCATTTACAACAAAACAGATAGCTGTCTCAGTAAAGTATAATTTTCTGTAAGCAGACTGGTCGTGTGGCCAAGCTTTCATTTCTTCTAGGTGTCTAATTAGTTGTGCAAGAATTATGTATTCTAGCACTTTTAAAATAAAGGATACATTCGAAATAAGTCTATACAAGCTTAATTACTGATAATGTAGAGCACTTTTCAGAACTAGTGTGACTATAGGAATGTTCTCAGATTTAGGAAACTCACACTCATCGATGCTTGTACTGGCTATTCTCGTAATTATATCAGCTAAACTAGAAAAGTTTCTTTATCATTACTTCAGATATTGGCATAGGATTGATAGCACAGTTTTTTCTTTGCTCTTTTGATAATCATGGTGACATCGTCTATTTTATATTATTAAACCTCGTTGATTTTATCTGTGCATCTGGTGTAACATTAATCTGATGTTGGATATTTGTAAATGACTTAATTATGTTTATATATTTTTTTTCCAAAGAGTACTAGTAAATTATTTTCTAATTCCCGGTCACTGTGACCCTCTGATAGCGTCTTTGTATTTACATTTCCCATGTTAACATTTATGATACGAAATAGCTTATCTATGTCTGTTGCTGCTTCGCGTGTCTTTCTCTTATAGTATTCCCTTTTTCTCCTTCTTAGTAAGTAATAATATTGGCATATTGCAGTTTTGTATTCTACCCGATTCCACTCTCTGTTTTCCACCGTGTTCTTTTAAGTCTCTTTATCAAACTAAGGAGATCGGTTTTTAACAATTATGGTTTTTTTCCATCAGTGGATACTCACTTTTACTCACCTTATTATATATGGTCATAAGGGAGTCAACTCACCTAGCATGGAATACTGACAGCATCATTTATTTTATTTGTAACTTGTTCAATAGATACAGAAGGAGAGAAGTTTGATTGATGTCGAAAGTTTATTTTCTTCGCCACTGCGTGCTTCTGTTGAGGTAGTCAAAACATAATAAGTTTGTGCACTGGGGAGATAGTGCACTTATCTTCTACATTTATATCAGATACATTTCATCACTTAAAATTAGGTATAACGTATTCCCAGTCAAAGCAGTTGCAGTCAACATTACTCACCAATTGATATGATTTCAATAACTCACTAAATGCTGAAGTATTAAGATTTGATGCGTCATCCACCGAAAGATGGAAGTCTCCACAAATAATTAATTTATCTTTTTCCAAGGTAATCATGTCAATGAGTACACTTAATTCTTCAAAGCAGATAATAGTAATTTTTTTTTCTGGAAGGTTTGTAAACTGTTATGATAGATATTTTGTTTTTGTTTTTGTGCATAAAGTTTATTTCTACATATTCATTGCTTGTTACACTGATTCTTTTTAACATCTTAAGAGTTGAGTAACCCTTATGAATGGTGAGACCGACCAGGCCTGCCCTCTCTCGGAATATGAAAGAAAGCTTATGTGTAGGGGTCACCTCAGTGATCTTAGCCTTGTCAAAAATATTTATCTATGTTTCAGAAGATTCTATTATGTCCAAATATTACTTATTTATCAATTCTAGAATTTAAACATTTTATTACCAACAGATTGTATATTTACATATCACATTTTTTGACATCCTTAGTAGCCATGGTCATTATTTTTCACTAGTCTTTTCAATTCTAAATCATAAGCCATTTCTGGAATTCACTGTGTTAATTATTTTTTTTTTTTTTGGTTTGTTTAACTTTGTGCAGTTTATACATTTAATCGTTGCAAATCAAATTATTTGGTGGAATGTTTTTCTGCACATTTCCCGCAGACTTTATCATTGGTCTTAAACTTGCAATCTTTTTCAAATGTCAATACCTCTGACAGTGATAGCAGGTGATCGTATGGTACCTATCACATATGTTATAAGTACCCCATCGCAATATCACTTAGTCACCATTATCATGAATAGCCTTCTAAGCTTAAGGATTACATTTCAACATATAGTGGTTAGTCCCACCCTCGGGACTTTTATTAAATACCTGACTTATCCTCTCTTTTATGTTTTGGATATGGTCCAGGCAACGGTTTTTTTTTAATCGAAGCATTTATTACTTCATCTTCATCATTGTATATATTGCATATCATTACTTTAGGTTTTAGTTAATCAATTTTCCTTATCTCGGTGTCAGCAACCATGGTTTGAAACTTGTTTGCTGCTTACTCTCTGATCTTTTCATCTGCAAAGTTTACAATAACTTTCCCATTTGAAGTTGACTTCGTATTAAGAATTGGAATATAGTTAAGTGCGTGTTCAACTTCATTTTTTCTGTCAGTGATTTTAGTTGATTCATTAACCTATTCAATTACCAGTAGATTTTTCTCCTTAACTTTGCCAGCATATGTAATTTTCTCTTGTTTTGAGTCGATCAGTGTTTGAAGTGTTAACCTAATAGATTCCATATTCGTCGATAGATTATCAACTTTCACAGTTTGCTGCGTCTTCAGTGAGTTCCACAATTCGGTGTTCCAATTCAGTGATTTTTTCTTCAAATCTATTTATATAACTGTTCTTCCATTTTCGATTCCTCCTCCATTTTCAGTATAAGTGTATTGGCCATAATGGCTTCACCTACAGAGTGGACAAATCTATTTTAATTTTGTTGAGTCTTCACCACTGATTTTCACCTATATAAACATACACTTTTTGTGTTAGTATCTGTTACAGCCACTTCTTATCAATTTTTTCCTCGTCTCCCCTCGAAAATCCACAATGTGGGTATCCACTCATGGTCTACTTTTACTTTTCACTTTAGTCTCTACTTAAGATTAACTAATATTTTCAAAACTATCCCAACCGAGAATATAAGCTGAAACAGCTCATAACGTCTCAGGGTAAAATATATTACTGAAGAAGAGGTGAAACAAAAACTAGCATATCTCCGCACAAATATAGATGAGAAAAGTTACAAATTAGCAAGTCGAAGAAATCTCTTTTCTTAGGACCTCATAGATCTATGAAAGCTTCGGGTATAACTTTACAGAAAATCTGCTTGGAAGTCATTGTTTAAATGTATATTGAGTTCTTTGTAGTTGTATCTTGTCGACAGATGGAGTAATGTTGCCTGTAATAGGGCTTCAACACAAAAAAATCTTGTCTCATATTTCATATTTGTATCCTGTTTGATGATTGTAGGTTCCAGCTTCGAAAGAGGATTGTAATATGTATCTGGATTCGTTCTCATGTAATATATGAAATCTAGTTCTGATTTACTTTACATCTACCACATTGAATAATGTAATGTAACTAACAAAACTTTGTTGCCATAGCAAACATTCTTTACACTAAATTTCTTCTTTCTTTTTTCTACCAGTCAGCAATAAAATTACACATGAATTTTCATTTTGCTCATACGAGTCCATTTTCTTGTTATTCGTAGAGCAATCTCTCTTACTGCCGTCACCAGACTATCACTCTTCAACTGTCATCTTTTAGACGCAAATATAAATACCTTTACCAAACATTGTTCGATGAGAAACAAAGTTCACTGAACAATGTTCAATTGTGTGGACGAAGTCTTACTGGCCACACTTCTCTTTTGTGAGGATGATGCCCTATCTCTTAGCTATTGCACAGGCCCATGCACCTCCCCTCTCTTTAGCGTGTACCTGGGGACTACATAAGAGCTTCAGACTGGATACGCTGACTCAACATTATTATTTCGCCATCCAACAATCTTTTCCTTCGGAAACAGTCCCACAGTAATATCAGACGTGGTCATAGATCATCAACCCCATGAAGTGCTTCCTAACAACGTTCTAAGATATCATATTGCTTATATATGTATTTGCTGAATTACTGTGAATATATATATGATATATATATATATATATATATATATATATATATATATATATATATATATATATATATATATATATATATATATATATATATATATATATATATATATATATATATATATATATATATATATATATATATATGTTTTGTACGTATATATATATATATATATATATATATATATATATATATATATATATATGTTATATATATATATATATATATGTATATATATATATATATGCATGTATATATGTATGTATATGTTTTGTACGTATATATATGTATATATACATATATATACATATATATATATATATATATATATATATATATATATATATATATATATATATGTGTATGTGTGTGTGTGTGTGTATATATATATATGTATATATATATATATATATATATATATATATATATATATATATATATATATATATATATATATATATATATACATATATATATCTATATATATATATATATATATATATATATATATATATATATATATATATATATATATATATATATATATATATATATATATATATATATATATATATATATATATATATATAACATATATATACATATATATACATACATATATATATATATATATATATATATATATATATATATATATATATATGTATATATATAGTTCAAGGGGTATTGAATCCCAGTAATTTTATTTCCAGTAAGTTGATTACCATTATTGTTTATCCTATGGAATTATGTTCTCTAAGTAAATGGCTTATTTACTCAAGTTGGTATTTATCTATTACTAGTCTTCCAGCAAAAGGGTAGAAGTTCTTATGACTGATTGTTGTAGATAGAACAATTAAAATTAGTGATTAACTGTAACTGTTTTTCAACATAAATGCTGAATAAGTATATTTACTAAGGCCAGGATTCGGATATATGATTTCATATATGTACACTAGATAGCTGACTTATTCATTTTGCCTCAGATATATCCACGAAGAACTTGGCTAGTTGTACTGAGAATCAAAATCACCTCATTTCCTCAACAAGATATCTTTCTTAGATTGCAGAGAGTAATCTAGTGTTTTCTAGGGTAGTTTCACCGGCCTACCTTTCATACCATATACGTGTGATATTTAGGGAATGCGCAAGAAAACAAAAGTGATTCTTCTGCCGTCTATTGTATAGCACAAAATCATCAAACTGAAATGATGGACAAGAGACAGAAAGTACACCTTGACGAGATCTGCTTCTCTTATCTCGTTGCCGAAGACTGTGCTTCTTCCCCTTGAGCTGGGGAAAAGCAAGTCCAAGGCTTGTTCCTCCTTCTGGGGGAACTTCTAGTTAGTTGCATATGTAAATGATACTAATCTCTACATCAATTACATCTGAATATAGACACATGGTTGCAGAATCCCTTTATAAAGATCTATCTAAAATAGATGTATGGAGCATAATGTGTGGAATGAAGTTGAAAATAAATAGGAATTCAAAGTATGATTCTCAGTAGGTTTAGGATAGTGGCTCTTCAGCACCCACATATCTGCAGCGATAATGTTTCTTTAATGATTTACATCTCATTTAAAGTTATAGGCGTTATTCTTGACTGAAAATTCACTTTTTAGAAGCATAATATAATGGATTATTTAGAAAGAATGTCAATATTTTCACTGATCAGCCTCTCGTGAGGAAATTTTACTTTCTTTTATTTTACTCGTTTCGTGTATTTTTTTCTACCTGGTTTCCAGCTGCTGACACTCATCCTAATTTGTTGGATGGAAACTTGCGGTTTAATAAAGTCTTTATTCCTGATCTTGATATTAATCTTCGGTTACTTCTTTATTCATGTTGTACATTTTTAATAATTGAGAGCATTCGTTGCATTCAGATTTCAGATTTTACCATCGTGTATGTAGTACTACTGTAGATATACAGTTAATTTTTGGAGTCATGCCTTATCAGCCTCCAGCAAAAAACTTCAAAGTATTCTAGAAATCTGATTTCAACTGTGACGAGATTGTGTAATGGTTTTCCTTATATAATAATAATAATAATAATAATTATAATAATAATAATAATAATAATAATAATAATAATTGTGATTTTTTTTTTCTTAGTAAGCCTACACACCCTTAGGACTGATTTACGTCCTATAGACCGAGAGGATAAATTCTTTCTCTGATCAAAGGGTCTAGATTGCACATAAGTCCTCATACATCACTTATGCGTTTTGTCTAGTAACTCCTAGTCTGCTGGACGGTGATACCTCACGTGGGATTTTGCGATTCTAGGCTCGATGGACTATGGGTGGGGGAAGGTTTAACGCGATTATAGTCAGTGGTTATCTCTCCTGAATCTCCTCTGGAGAAATAATTAAAATCCATGTTTACTGGTTTCTTTTAGTAATAAAATATAGGGAATATCACATTGTTAGTTCTAACTCGTCCATTTATTTATATAATTCTGACACTTAGACGACATCAAAAAAAAAAAAAAAAAACACAAGAACATTGCTCAAATCTGGAGCAGTTAGGTGGGAGTAGTTAGATTGATTCTAAGAACAGAACGTAGGCTTGTAGGCTGAACACTAGCCCCATTCTCAGTCTTCTTGGAGTCCTCCGTTAAAACTTCTATGGCCACCAGCCAAAGTCTTCTGATAGTGTAAAAACAGGTCGTCTCTTTTACAGCTCACGTGGGAGGGATACAGGGGCGGTCAGAATACATCCGCCAAGAAATCGGCAGGGTGAAGCTCTGAGGGCAGCCTTGAAAGTTTGTCATTGGGAAGGGAGATCCAAGAGGTGGTCGATCATGGAAAATAGAGTTCACTGGGTAAATACTACCAAGAAATACAAGTGTTAAAGATTTTTTGAAATGAAGAAAATATTAATGCAGGTGTTTGATCTCTGCAAATCTGGAATGGGCAGAGTATGGCATAATATCCATGGGGGTCCAAGAGTCATGACTTTACAATAGGCTTACAATAGGCGCTAGTCAATAATGGGGGTTTACAGGTCAATATTTTAAGATATGATGGATGTGGAATGAAGGTGTTAATCTGTGACCGTGGAGGTCGGATGCTTAGAGGACGCGGGTCAACATTTAGCTATATATATTGAGAGATCTCTGGAGATCACACACCTGGGCAAGGCAAGCAGCAAGGTGGCGATAACAGAAATTCAATTTAAGTAACAAAAGTGTCCACGCTTGTCTGAAAATTAACAATGCAGGTATGTAAGTGAAAACTTGAGTTTGACAGGAAGCGAAAGATTAATGGCTGTTGTGGTAGCAAACTAGGATGGTAGAAGTTAGCATACAGTTGGTATAAGATTTGGCTAGTCATGAAAAGTGTAAACCTATAAATGTTGATTATCAATTAAATGCTTTAATTGCTTATGTTAAGAATACTCAGTTGGGTTTTAACAAATAATATTAAATTTATATGAACACTAAACATAAATGAACAAATACAATTAATTTTCCAAAGGAATAATTACTTACAAACTTATTGTGAATAATTATTTAAATCGTTTTATTTTTTATTTTTTCTGTTTTTGTTAATTTCCCTTTTTTCTCTATAGAAATAATGGTACAATGTTCTAAATCTTCAATGGATTTCAGACAGTAATAATAATAAAAATGATAAATGATAATAATGATGATATGACATTTGAGAGAAATGCTTAATCATTTTACTGAATAAATTTAAGAAGAGTACAGTAAGTGTAAATAGAGAGGCTAAGAAGTCATGAAGATCAGTCTGGCTAAGCTTTCAAGACTACTTACGTATCAACGCCAAGGAATGATTTCCGTATGATAATTTTCTTGTATCTATGCATACTAATTATAAGGCATGTTCCATTTCAAGTTTGTATTAGATATAGTAAAGTTTTTATATATTCATTTATAAAATTATTTATTCGTTAGATCATATATGAATACAGTTTTTTATATATGATATGTTTATATAACACGTTTTATTAATTTTGATTAACACAGTAATCAAAATCTTATATTTTTGCTCTGACATTATCTCTTTACCCATTCTATGTCCTGTTAGCCTTCTCAAAAATCTTCTTAATAAACGTGGGAGAGATACTACTTTGATTATTCAAATGCACTTTTGAACGACTGGTGCTTCGCATGACAGGTTCTATTAATGCGGTGATTTTAGAGATTACCATAGAAAGGGGTAGATATCTAGAGCTTTTGATTTTATCTTGAATTACATTCAGGATACTTGGACTGGGCAGCCAAAACATTACTTAGCTCTTCGACATGCCCCTGCTCCCCACTCCGATCATTTGCTGTCGAATATCTTTGATGCAGCCAAACTAAGCGCTTCTAAGACGACCAATGCCTGTGAATGGTGACAGGGCTGTATCAACAAATTACTTAAGGCATCTCATATTATTATTTGGAAATTTTGAAAAAATCTTGAAGACCGAACAACCGAGAAAGGAAGCAATAATGGAATAATATACAAGTGGTGCTGAAATTCCTCGTAATAAAAAAGAAAAAAAAATCAGGATACTGCATTAAGGATATAAAGAATGTTCAATTTTTATAATTGCAAAGTACTAGACTAACTCAGAGGAATTGTTCATTATTGGACATTTTGACTCTAAAAATGACTGCCTCAGATATTTTTTAAGGTACGGTTAGATTGTTTTATTAAACTTTTTACAATTATTCTTGTTTTTAGATTTGATTTTTGCATAAAACGATAAAAAGATGATTTCATTGATGTCACTGTCTTTATTATGTTCTGTTTTTACTGTTTAAAATAATAAAAATAATAGAATTAAAAAGACGAATCATAAAAAGAAGAAAAACATGTAAAAATAATTAAACTATGAAAAATCAAGATGACCAAATTATTGCTGATGTGATATATTGCGATGAAATTACAATGGAGTGAAAATATATGAGATGTATTTACCAAGCGAATAAAATTTCAATGATCCAATTATCAAAAGTACTGAGGAAATCTCTGGCGAGGCACCCACTTCAGGAACAAGCTTTTCCTTTCTGGAAAGCAGCTAAGAAGATTTTGTGAAGATGCTCGTGCTGTTGGCTGGGATGCAGGACCAGACAGGGGTCACAGGCACCGATAGTGTTAGTATCGTCAGCATCTATCAGGGCAGAAGACATTTTTTCGAGCTCGACGTTTGGTAGCCTCAATACTATGGTGGCTGTTGTGGAGTCTGGCAAGTGTACAGTGGTGTATAGCTGCTAGAACTGGTATTCTTGCTGCATAGCGTATGCAGTTGTTGTCAGTTGACAGGGCTTCTCGCAGCTTCTAGTACGATAGCAAAGATGTGTGGAGGTCATACCAATTAGTGTGAAATCCAGACTTAATGCAATCACGAAGGCGAACGTATGTGGAGTTTTCAGTTGCTGCTCTCGACATGTCCTGGCGAACCTGACCAGAGATATTATCACAATGCAGCAGGTCATATCCTCAGAGGTGTGGTAGCTGATAAGTCAACGTGAGAGTGAATCAAGAATGCATAAAGACTTCCCAGTGCGCCAAACTGCAATAAATGGCTATTGCAACATGTGCTCTTCCTTTGATGAGGCTGTAGGTTTTCGACCATGTCCAGCATGTAAATGGTGATGATGAGCACCAGTGGATGTTGATTAGTTTGCAATGTGAAGGTTGCTTATCCTTGGAGGGATAGGCTGCACTTTCTGAGGGTCAAAGATACAGTGACCATCTCCAGCTCAATCGTCACATACCTCATCTCAGCATTTGTGAGACAGTGTTATTCACACTGTACTACTCGGAGATGTCCAAAGCTATGGTCCTGGAGGAGAACCTAATTTATTCTATAGGAACAAGATGCCTTCATCCAGTGAATGATCGGAAGGGTTTGGTAAAAACATGCACGAGCTGGTGGGCTTGAGAGTACTTGCTTCACGCGTTTGAAGTCCTGGTCATAGTTCAACGTTAAAATAAAAGTGCACTTGGGGCTCATGAATGGGTAAAGGGGCTGTGTGGGCACGGCGGTATCTGTGGTAAACTATGCCAACTAGTTTACTGACTCCATGGAGGAACGTGAGTCTGGCAGGTTAAAATCTCATTGGTTCTCATACTGGGGACAGCAAAGTAATCTTAACATTTCTTTAGTCTTATTGTTACACCATCCCCTTACATAATCTATAATTAGGATTACTCTCACCATACAGCCCGGCATTTAATATATGCTATCAAATGATCTTTTGCTCCTGAAATATAGTTAAAAAGCATAAAAAATAAACATTACAATATCCTTTACACAACATGTGACAGTATCACTAACTGGTTTTCTTATATGATAGAGTAAAATGATGAAGGAAAAACAAATACGGAAGTTACATAAATGTCAAGTGGACTTGGGAATCTTTTATAATTCCATGATAGGTATTAAGCAGTACATATCATTGGGTGAGACACCAATCAACATAAAACGCACAGGCCCCTTTTTGTCTATAACCAACAATTTAAATGTGTGTGAGAGAGAGAGAGAGAGAGAGAGAGAGAGAGAGAGAGAGAGAGAGAGAGAGAGAGAGAGAGAGAGAGAGAGAGAGAGTAAATAAAAAATATCAAATACAATTACTTTACCTTTTCCATGACAAGCACATGGAGGAGTTTTTGTATTGTGAACTTTCAGCTTCAGAGCAACTGTAAGGGAAATATCTAACGAAGTGGACGGATTTTCTGAGACATGAGGTATCAAAAAGGAACAGGTTGGCATGTATACTAACGGAGCTCCATCAATGCTGGTTTTTTATTACAGGTTACAAACTTTAGTTGAGCAAAAATCACCAGATATTATTGGTATGCATTGCACTATTCACTGGCAAACATTGCTAATGAAAACCGAGTACATCGAGTTGAACAATGTTCGGGGTGAAGTGATTGAAACAGTTAACTCCATTACAGCGAACATATTTAATTATCGTTAGTTTTATGTATCATGTAAGGAAAGGGGTTGGGAATTTGAAACCCTCCATTTGCATTCACACATAAGGAGGCTTTCCAAAGGAAAGATATTGAAAAGAGTTTTTGTAATACGTTAAGAAATGGAAACATTTTTGATAGACAAGAAGCCAGACATCACATAAATTTCTCTTAGTCTTGTCATTTTTGGTGGACATATCCAATTCTAGGAATTTCATTAAATTGTCGCTGCGAGGAAAAAAAATTAAAATACTCCACTGCCATGAAAAAAAAAGACTTGCAAAATGAAGCTTGTACTCTGGCTCTCTATGCTAGAGAAGAATAATTTTCCTCTAATATTGATGAGCATGATATTACGAGTAATTTTCGAAAACTATCATTGAGTTGATGAAACAACATGTAATATTTCTAAGTGAAGAAATAATTCGTAATTCTAACCTAAAAAAACAATTAGTTTATCAACAACTCGTTCATGCTCCTTTTAATGATGTACTTTATGAGGTTTATTCAATAAAAGAAAAACTTATTGAATTGATTAATGATGCAGGTGCAAAACATATTTTCAGTGAAATGTGCTGTATTGATTTTTGGAATAAATGGCACAGTCCTATCCAGTTGTTGCAAAGATGGCTCTAAAAGGGTTGATTCTATTTCCACGAGTGAGAGTCATCGTTAAAACAAAACTCCGAAACTGATTAGAAGCAACAAAGGAGATGAGTTGCACTAGCCAAAGTAAAACCAAATCTATAAAAAAATGCTTCAGGCAAAGCAAATGCATGCATTACATTTGATAACAAAGGTTACCATTTTCTGTTTATATCTGTTTTGTACAAAGAATAGTCTTTTTGATCCATATAGTTTGCATTTTCTTATGAATTAATTGGTTATCAAATGAAAATTATGTTTTAGTTCCAGTAGATTAAGGCGTCCATTTTTTTTTTAATATACAATCTGGTTTCCCCCGTCATTATTATTATTATTATTATTATTATTATTATTATTATTATTATTATTATTTGCTAAGCTACAACCGTAGTTAGAAATGCAGGATACTATAAGCCCAGGGGCTCCAACAGGGAAAATAGCTCGGTGAGGAAAGGAAACAAAGAAAAATAAAATATTTAAAAAAAAGCAACAACATTAAAATCAATATCTCCTATACAAACTATAAAAACTTTAACAAAGCAAGAGGAAGAGAATTAAGATAGAATAGTGTGCCCAAGTGCACCCTCAAGCAAGAGAACTCTAACTCAAGACAGTGGAAGACCATGGTTCAGAGGTTATGGCACTACCCAAGATTAGAGGACAATGGTTTGATTTTGGAGTGTCCTTCTCCCAAGAGAGCTGCTTACCATAATTAAAGTCTCTTCTACCCTTACAAAGAGGAAAGTGGCCACTGAGCAATTACAGTGCAATGAGAAGAATTGTTTGGTAATCTCATTGTTGTCAGGTATATGAAGCAGAGGAGAATATGTAAAGAATAGGCCAGACTATTCGGGGTGTATGTGCGCGTGTGTGTGTGTGAATTTGTGTGTGCAAATGCGTGTAGGCCAAAGGAAAATGAACCGTAAACAGAGAGAAGGATCCAATGTACTACTGTCTGGCCAGTCAAAAGACCCCATAACTCTCTGTTTCAGTGTCTTAATGTTACCATTTTCTACATACAGGTTATAATTGTTTATAAAAATGTTGTTTCGGTAACTGGACAGTATATTTTTTAATTTTGATTATAGTTGATTTGAAAATGGTCAGCTGATCAATCTAAAACAAGCAAAGAGACCGCCAGGCAAAAATCTCACAATAGTTTCAGAAATTTTGAGAACTACTGGGTTAGATGGTTTGGGGACATCTTGCTGTAACTTCTCCTGGATGGGCAGCTATTCCATATTTGAAAAGGCTAAATCCACAGAAATTCACTTGAGTTTCTGCCACTGTAAACATGTCTCTTTTGGGAATGATACTAGTTTTGCATCAGTGAGTGAGTAGTCCATGGATCCTGCGGTAATGTCTAAGTGGGCCGTCGTCAAAGATAGGAATGTTATTGACAACCTTGAAGCTCTTGTTCGTTGCATAGAGAGCCAGGTTGCCACGGTAACAATAGCCATTGCCAGTGGCTGTAAAACCCATAGGTCCTCGGTAATGCTGGAACCCTCTGTAGGGTGTAATAAAACTAGCAAGGTTTTGGTTTTCCTCCTCTATGTTTATCTGCCAGTAGCTGTGTTTAATGTCTGCAGTAGTGAAGAATTAATCAGTGGAGTTGACAACTCAGACAACAGCTATGGGTATTCGCGAAGGGTGAGCTAGTCTGGAGAATTTTGTGTTCAACTTGGTGAGATACACTGTTATGTGAACTCTCTTTGCCTTCGGGACAACGATTTAAGGGTCGCACTATTCTGATGTCTCATCCTCACTGTCTGCGGCTTGATCTTTTCTGTAGAGTTGTGCTTCTTCGTGCAGGAGAGGCATGAATTATTCCTGTTATAGGCTGGTTGTGAAATGAAACCTCTGCTGCTATGTCCTTTTGCTTATTTGTAGGTAGAGACAGCACACAGACAGCGCACAGTTTAAGAGAGTTACATATTTCGGTGGTGGCTGTCACAATGGCCTCATAGGAGCAATATTCGTTGACTATAGTGGCCAATACATCTGAAGCATCAAGGGCAATGAGTTTCTGCATGAGCTCTTCGTCCCTGATTCCCATGATAATGACCATCTTAAGCTGAGTCTCTTCGCAAGCAACCGAATGGGCAGGGCTCACGTTGAATTCTTCTGCTACGTGTTTCAGTCAGACATAAAAATCACAGAAGCTTTCCCCTTCCTCTGTTAGCAGGAAGGCAGGTCTCTGCTTTGTAAAGCTTCATTCTGCAGGTTCTTGATGTGTTCCTGAAGGACAAGTAAGATATCCCCCACGCTCCAATTTGTGTCTGGTGGCATGTTGAGGATGTTTTTTACTATTCTTTGGGTCTCTAGGCTGAGGCACATACGAACTTGTATTAATTTCTTTTTGGTAGGTAATGTCACAAACTCCCCCATCAAGCTGTAGCTATCTCAGTCCCTATACCATTCCCTAAACACCTCATATGCAGCATCGGGACGTAAGGGGAGTAGAGTTGCGGTGATGGGCTTTAGGGATGTGGATGACAGGATGGGTGATGGCACTAAGGATGATGTGCGATGCTGTTACTTTCTGGTAAGCAGGGTTGATCATGAGTAGCTGCAACAAAACAGTGAAATTCTGGCCGTCTTCCTCTTTTCTTAAATTGTACTCTTGATGGTGCCGATCTTTTACATGGCTACATTGTTCCTTTTCTCTCCGATGTTGATCCTCCTCCCTTGGACATACATCCAATGCGGCCTGTCAAGATTACTCTAGGTAGTTGATGAGCAGCTTTAACTCCCTTCATGAAGCTGTAGAAGGAAGCATAGTCATGTGTAATGAGAGCAATTGCGTAGGTTCTAGCATTTTAAAACCTGGTGGTGTTGGACAGTCTGTTGGTGGAACTGGGTGTGAAGGCAACTGACACCCATCATTATCCTGGTCATTTTGCATATCCCCAGACTCGTCTTGATGTCAAGCAGAAGTAATTATGATTTTTTTTTAAGCTGAGTTATCCACAGTTTAAAAGTTGAGAAAGAAAGATGAGGGGAATTTCTATAGTTTTTTTTTTTTTAATTATAAAATCATTATAATTGAACTATGGCAAATATTGGCAGGCATGGGAGAGAGAGAGAGAGTGTTGGAGAATTTCTGAGTAGGGTGAGCGGTTTGATAAATGTCTGTTGACTCAAATAACTTATTGAGCAGGACAGTAAGTAGAGGTAATAGATGCACTTCCGTCTCCAGAGGAAGGAAACCTCCAGTGTTGCTGGAAATGGACACGAGAGAAATACTATTTACTAAATCAAATCACTAACACCACGCTAAAATTACATTGCACGAAGAGTGCACAAACACCCACACCATCACTGTGAGATCCACATTCAACGGAGGGGTAATGGCTGCTCGTTTCAAATGCTGTATTCTGGTGTTCCGTGAAAATGCTGGATGGTTAAGTTACAGAACCATGGTGATATGAGATGATGTCTTGCATGAGAACATTAATGATTACAGTAATGGAAAAAATAGGATTCCGAGTCATAGGTCATTTTATTCCATACAGCAACAAGGGCATATACAGGGTTGCTCTGCAAGGCAAATAGCTCATGCCGAGAGATGCAAGAAGAGTGATGACGCGAGTGCATGCAGTGCAGACAGTGTGGCACATGAAAAGGAGTTTTTAGCAGGCAAATATATAGGATGCATAGGTAAGGTATATTTACATAATTCTACACGTTTCACGTGAATAAACATCGTGTTGGTTATTACTGGTCAAGAGACATCCACCTTCCCACACTTATTTCTAAAGGCTTGAACTGTGATTGATATTCAAATATTTGCTCGCTTCTGCATTAATTTGATTATGATGGAAGGCAGACGTATGGTGGCGATAGGCTATAAATATACGAAATATTAAGGCAATAATACAAAAGACTTTTAGTATGTCTTATAAAGAGTCTCTCTAATTTTCCAGTTTATAGAGAATAAAAGAAAACGTTTTGGTGTATATATATGTGTATATATATACATATATATATATATATATATATATATATATATATATATATATATATATATATATATATATATATGTGTGTGTACATATGTATATATATATACATATATATATATATATATATATATATATATATATATATATATATATATATATATATATATATATATATATATATATATATATATATATATATATATATATATATATATATATATATATATATATATATATATATATATAGAGAGAGAGAGAGAGAGAGAGAGAGAGAGAGAGAGAGAGAGAGAGAGAGAGAGAGAGAGAGAGAGAGAGAGAGATACGATATACATAAGTAAAGCAGGCATAGTAAAATGAAAAATGGTAAAGCACCAGGCCCATAAGAATTCCAAATGGAAATTTATTGAGAGCAATATGGGAAAAAGAAATAATCCCCAGAGACTCGTTGGAGAGTCTAATACCATTTATATTTAAGCAAGAAGGTGATGCTAGGATTATGGTAACCAAGAAAGAATTGTTTTAAAGTTTTTGAGAGGGTACTAGAAGAGAGACTGAGAGAGATTTTAATCATTAGGAAAAAGCAGTATGGATTCATGAGTAGGAGAGGGACTGTGGATGCCATCTTCCTAGTATGGGACCTACAGGAAAAGAGAGTAGAGGGAGACCATAAGCTTTTCTGTGCTTTGTAGATCTAGAGAAGGCTTATGAAAGGATACCAAGAGAAATGATGTTTTTGTGCTTGAAGAAGATGAAAATTCCGTAAAAGTTAGTTAGAATGGTAGAGATGATGTAAAAAGAGAACAATCACTAAAGTAATAAGAGATGTCAGGGAAACAGAAACCTTTAAAGTTTTGTTTGATTACACCAGGGGTCAATGTTAAGCCAGTTTTTTATTTGTGGGGGCTATGAATGTATGAAGTGAAGACACTAGCGATGGAAAGTTTTGGAAATTGTTATGTGCAGATGACTTGGTGACTATTGCTGAGAATAAGGAAGACGTAAGAGTTGTAGAGTGGTAGAAAACTTTAGAGAGAGGTAGCTCGAGAGTAAATGTGGATAAGACTGAAGGTATGGGGATCAGTAAGGAATGTACAGTCAGAATAGTAATGCATGAAAGTAGATGATCGGTTATAGAACACTCCAGATACATGTGATCTACTATAAGTCAGGAGGGAGGATGTGAGGCTGAAGTTGAGAATAGGATGAAACCTGCTTGAAGTAAGTGTAGGTATATAGCAGTAGGTATATGTGATATGAAAATGCTAATCAAGCAAAAAGTCAAGATCTATAGCACAATAATAAGACCAGTGTTAATGTATGGATCAGAAAATTAGGTAACAACACAAAAAGAGGAAGCAAAACTGGAAAAAAGAGAGATGAGAATAAGAAGAATAGAAGGCGTAGTGAAGTTTACACAGGTGATAAGAGTTTAAGTGTTAAGGATGAATGGTGAAGAGAGAGTGAGGAGGGCTTAGGAGGAAGAAGATGTAGAGGGAGATAGGATTAGAGGGCGAGATAAGGTGGAGGATAACATGGAGAGAAGAGGGCTTGGGAGGAACCTGTTTGGGGAAGATGTAGAGGAAGATAGGATTAGAGGGTGAGATAAGGTGGAGGATAATATGGAGAGAAGAGGGCTTAGGAGGAACATGTTTGGGGAAGATGTAGAGAGAGAGAATTAAATGGCGAGATAAGGTGGAGGATAATATGGAGAAAAGATATGTAGAAGAAGATGCCTTTTATAGAAGAGATTGGAGAGGCAACGTCTGGCAACCAACCCCTTAGTGTAGGAATAACGGGAGAGAGAGAGAGAGAGAGAGAGAGAGAGAGAGAGAGAGGAAGTCCTCCCAGCCATAGGAGTCACTATGGAAAGAAAAAAGAGAATCTGTACAATAACTAGTTCTATTCCTTACGTAAAAATTCATTGTTTTAATTCTTTATAGTTAGGCAATATATTATTTATCATAACTAGAAATACAAGATTTAGATATAATAGGTACCATATAGGAAATAGGAAATTTTCTTATACAGAGAGTATACTGGAATTCTATGAGCAGCACTATGCAAATGACAGCCATAGTCTGCATGCTTGAATCACCGCTGGCTACTATGGAGTAATAAGTTAGGCCTCAAATACGATTGATGAATATCTGAATTTACAGTATTATTTGAAGTCCTGTTTATTTATTGTAAACTTGTTTTATCTTTCTTTTCTTCTACTGCTTACGTGTTTTGAGGACAGCATTTATTTCAACTCTGGGGATAAGTATGTTTGGTTTCTGTTTATGTTGCAAATGGAAACGAATATTGGAATGATTTTTTTTTCTAAAATAATATACACTCTAGGCCAATATTTTCAGGTAATATTCTGGTAAGAACGTGATCATCCATGTAACTGATCAATAATAATCCGTTTAAATTTGTTCCAGCAAGTATCGAGCTGTGCCATATATATACATATACTATATATATATATATATATATATATATATATATATATATATATATATATATATATATATATATATATGTATACACACACACATATATATATATATATATATATATATATATATATATATATATATATATATATATATATATATATATATATATATGTGTGTGTGTGTGTAGTGTGTGTGTGTGTGTGTGTGTGTGTGTACTGTGAAACTTGATGTGTGCACTTCTCTTGATGTTATTGCAAAATAGAGTATAAATTTCCATAGTTTACCGTAAGAAAGTACTTGTCATCCCTCAAGCATATTCAACAATGGAATGAACAATTTATACGATTTACGTCAATGTCCATGCCATCTTTTTGACGCTCTTCAACTTTCAATGTGTCTGGGGACAAGTGTTATCGTTAGTGACTCGCCTAAACATTTGAATTCCTCCTGACAAATTGTATACGATTCATATAACGAAACTTTAATTAATCTAAAACAAATGGAGAAACATTTAAAACCAATACAGAATGGACTTCTATTCTCGTTGCAATGCGATAAAGTTCGCATCCATCTACTGTAATTCTAATAATGGCTCTATGCATAGGGAATGGCTGAGTTCTCTTGTTTTTCCTATTCAATCCCCTGTTTTATTTGAAAATATTGAGCTTCTCTTTACCTAATGGTGCACCATTTAAAGGCAACAGAGTTAAAAGGGGTGACAGGAGTAATCGTACTTTTGGCCATTTCTGATGTATTTACAAAGGCAAAAATTGTACTATCATTAATTCAGTCCTAGTTCCTATTAAAGTAAAAAATGACATTCGGACATATGTATTTGTTTCACATGATAATACATTTCCAGTTTCTTTTTTTAGACATTAAATTGTTATCATTATCATTATGAATTATTCAACTCTTCCATCTAGGTTATGATGTTTATAGTTTTCGTCTTAATATCATTGTTATAAGATGAATGTTATATCCGAGCTCTTTTTATTTAAAAGTTATATATTTTCTTTTTTTTATTTGCGTTGTACTTTCATTAAAGTTCAATTCGGTGAGGAGAGAAAAACAAGCCATCTCTTAAGTATTTCTAATTTCTTCTCATAAACTCTTCAATTTCTTTAATTATGTTTCGAACATTCTTTATTTTTCTGTCTTACATTTAGAATCCGATAATATACGAATCACCCTCGGCAACTTTCCGCCATTTACTCCAACAGTCATCGTTCTCTTGTCCTGGTAGAATTTACTTTTAGAAGCTTACTTCTCCTCGAATTCTCCTTCAAATATTTGATTCTAAAACATCGCCCCTACTTTTTTGCTTTTAAGTCTATCATTAAGAGAAACGGGGAATACATGATTATTTCGTTTCCCATAAAAGGCAACAACGCTCTTAAATAATACGAAATAAAATACAAAAACATCAAAAAAAAAAAAAAGTAAGTAAAGCAATATTCTCTTTTCTTTTTCAAGCAATGGGATTTAAAGGCATTTCATTGCAACAACAACTATATAACATTAAGAGATTACATGGTACTGATATTAAAAATAAGCAGTTTTATTGGCCGTCCTAAAAAAAAAATGGTAATTTTTATCTAGTGATACAAATTTTGACCTTTTGTTTTTTTGGACAAACAGACTGACACCATGCAAATATTTCTTCCTCTCGATCTCTATGATAATATTTTTTTCTTTTTAAATCGGACACAGGTGAAATTGTGTGTGTGCGTGTGTGCAGTGCCTTTACCAATTTCAATATGGAGTCGCTGTTTCCTGAAACCTCCATTCTCTTCTTTCCCGGTGTTACGATCTTAAAATCGTTACAGGTTCTCTTAATAATTAAAATAAATGTTTCCAACAACCACCGTTAAAATATGGGAAATTAATATAAAAAGAAACTCATGAAAAACAAAACACTTTTTATTCACAAACTTACAAAGAAAATCAATGTAACGAACTCGGTAACTTCAACTGACAAATCTAATCATTCAAAACATCAATAGAAAAGGGGAATAGTCAGTAAGGTAGAAATACTTAAGGAATAGATTTCTACAGCTGGTGAGACGATACTGGTACGAGGACTTAAGGCTTGAGAACGTTGCAGAAGGGCGGCTGAAGTTCAGATGAAACTGGCACGATGACTGGATTCGAAGACGTCACAAAAAGAGTCGAACCAAGATGGGACATCAGAAATCTTCTCCAAGAATTCGATGATAGTGCTGAACTAACGCAGGCTGCAAGCAGTGTTGGCTGCTTCTCTTCACAAGCAGGGAAGGATGGCTGCTTCAATTTGTCTCCTCTTCTCAGGCGTAACATGATTTTGGAGATGGGCGTTTGTTGTCTGAAGGGAAGGTTAGAATCTGGCTCTATCAGACTTCTGGTCTTCTCTGCTTCTTATCTCGTTAGGACTTGATTCTCATCTGCTTCGGATATAGTTCCACTCTTGTCTTATGTCCTGTCCTATCGCTTTTGGGCAATCTCTTTTTAAAGTTTACATACCCTTGTATGGCCGGAGTTAATTACAGTGGGCAATGGTTACTTCCATTGAAAAGGTTTTTTTCTTCTTTTTATAATTCTTCGTCTCGATTGGCCTCCTCAAAAACGCCCATTTCGATCAGGCTATGAAAGCATCTAAAGGAAATTCCTGATGCAATCTGGACCATGTGTGAAGTGACAAAGGGCAGCACGTGTCCTTCTGTGACATATTTCATAAAGAAAGATATCCCTCAGGCTCGGTTCCTCAAAATATGCTTACTCTACTAATTAAGTCTATGACTGGTCAAAACAGGGCAGTATCTTTATCGCGGCAGGTGCTCTTGTAGAGACTTGGTTTACTTTCAAAATGCTGACGATAGTGAAGTGAAGACAGGTTTGACCAAACAGTGCGGTAGTCAGATCTCGTCTTGCTGCTCAAACTTTGTAAATAGATGTTTTTGTCTTTTGATAACATATCCTTTTAAAAGTATTGCATCTACCCATGAGACGCGCCCCTCCCCCCACAAAAAAAGAAAAAAAAAAAAATCTACTGATTTTACGTTTTTTTAAAGGCTTGCAAGGGAAAACGCCTTAATCCTAGAACTGAGGAACAACTCTGCATGAAATTTCCACTTAAAATCAGCAAATCATTAGTGTTAAAAAACTCTTAATTCGTTGATGAGGAAAAACCAAAACACACGTTTCTCTTATTCTGAAAAATCTCTGGAAAGGCTATCATTTTGGACAT
>NC_090744.1:69161717-69164217 GCF_036898095.1 Palaemon carinicauda | reverse complement strand
ATATATATATATATATATATATACTGTATATATATGTATATATACATATATATATATATATATATATATATATATATATATATATATATGTATAGAATATATATATATATATATATATATATATATATATATATATATACATATATATATATATATATACTATATATATGTATATATACATATATATATATATATATATATATATATGTATATGTATAGAAATATATATATATATATATATATATATATATATATATATATAAAAATATATATATATATATATATATATATATATATATATATATATATATATATATATATATATATATATTTATATATATTTATATGTATATATATGTATATATATATATATATATATTTATATATATATATATATATATATATATATATATATATATATATATAATATTAATAGGGGCGTACTAATAACATATCTATGGTACGTCGAAGCTCAAATATGACTCTAACTGGAAATTGGTTTATTGATCTAGCTATGATTGTAACCTCATAAGTATATATATATATATATATATATATATATATATATATATATATATATATATATAGGTATATATATATACATATATATATAGGTATATATATATATATATATATATATATATATATATATATATATATGTATATATATATATATATATATATATATATATATATATATATATATATGTATATATGCATTTATATATATATATATATATATATATATATATATATATATATATATATATATATATATATATATATGTATATATATACATACATATATATATATATATATATATATATATATATATATATATATATATATATATATATATATATATATATTGTAAGGACAACGTCTTACAATGCTTGCAGCTCTCTTTTTTCCTTTGTACACATTCTTTGTAAATACCCTTTAAATAATGTTCATGCATTTAGGAGCAGAATCACTTGCCCTTCATTTTTATAAAAGACTCATTGTTTTATGTAAAACATGGGCTTTTTTATTAACCATAAAATGTAAGAAAATACAAATGCCCCGCATTTCTCAGCTGTTCGCAGTCTGACAGTTAGCTACCCAGGTCACTACAATTTCGTCGACAGAGGTAAATGTATTCGACCCGTCTCAGAAATACACCTCATTACTGGTGACCACAAAGTTTTCCCTTAACGGACTTACAACGGTGATTTCCAAAGAAATCGTTTTGGCTCGCGACTCCATTCATCTCAACGGCAGTAACGGACTTATCTTGGCACAAGTTATTTTGCGTTATAGCGTCAGCAAAATTTTGCTACAGAGTATCCCTTAATGGACTTATGACTGCGATTTCGATAAATTGTTTGGGCTCGCAACTCTACATACCTCAATGCCACTAACAGACTCATTACGGCACAAATTATTTTGCTTTCTGGCGTTTTTAAATGTAGTTTTTGCCACCATAACTAGCGACAACTCGGCTGCTTGTAATTTTTACTCCTTTAGCGGACTAAATGTGGCTCACTACTGAGTTTTGCAGTGTGAAGCCGGATGAAAGATTCAGAAGTCGATAGTACCTTCCTCCGAAGGGCATGTAGCAGTAGTCACGCAAACAACACAAACGATCAATCAAATGTCGATGGGACAGATGTTACAGCTGCCTTCATTCACTCCGGATGTAGTGACGGTATGGTTTCAGCGTGCCAAGTCCCACTTCAGGTTGGCAAACATCACCGACGAATTGAAAAAATCTGATATGGTGATGGTAATGCTAATGCCGTTCAAAAGAATTTCCTCCTGGCTGGAATAGAGGCCGGGACCCATGAGGTACAGGTACCTTAAAAATAAATTAACAGAGGTTTATGATCTCCCGGTACCCCTGAGGGCCCAGCGCGCTCTCGACCTAATGATAATGCCCGTCGGTGACATCTGCCCCTCAGCAGCCTGGGAGGAGCTGCTGGACCTCCTCCAGCTAAACAAGCTCGGCAGCAACGGGTGGCCCAGGGAGATCTTCCTCCGTTGCCTTCCCTGAAGCATTCACGCCCAGCTGGAGGGTGCCGAGGACCTAGAAATGTCATCATTGGTTGCAAAGGCTGACAATCTCCACCCGGTAGCCCAAGCTGCCAGATACACCGCCACCAGCTCCATAAACAACGTCACGGAGGAGACAGATGAGTACCCAGGGGAGCTAGACGATATAGGGGTCAACGTGATCCACGGCGAAAGATCCAAGTACTCGTGCCAATGTCACCCACCACTGCGACAGCAGCAGCAACGCCAACAGGAGCAAGGGCAATGACAAGAGGACCACTACCACAAGGGCTCCGACCTTTCCAGATGGTGCTACTTCCATCGAGTCTGGGGGAAAGAGGCGTGGAAGTGTGTCCAGCCATGATCCCCTTCAAAAAAGTAGGTGGGTGACTACGCCTACAAGCAACCATAGAGCAGGTGAGGCCCGATCACACGGGCTTCTACATCCTCAACGTCAACTCAGGAAAA
>NC_090744.1:69139217-69154217 GCF_036898095.1 Palaemon carinicauda | reverse complement strand
CAGTAAGGAAAAACATTTATCAAGAACATGTATGTGGGAATAGGAAGCTAAGTGAACTTTTTATGACACAAATTATATATATATATATATATATATATATATATATATATATATATATATATATATATATATATATATATATATCCATATATATACATACACACACACACACACACACACACACACATATATATATATATATATATATATATATATATATATATATATATATATATGTATGTGTGTATATATAAATATATATATATATATATATATATATACATATATATATATATATATATATATATATATATATATATATATATATATGTGTGTGTGTGTGTGTGTGTGTGTGTGTATATATATATATATATATATATATATATATATATATATATATATATACATATATATATATATATATATATATATATATATATATATATATATATATATATATATGTATATATATATATATATATATATATATATATATATATATATATATATGTATATATAAGGATAGCAAATGATACGTGTGATACTATAAAAAGGGACAAAGACAGACATTGATTGTTGAAATCATCCGAGAATATAATAAAAATTATAAGGTGGGACATGTTAAGTATTCTTGTATTTATAGTACAGTCAAAAGAAAATCCCGAGATGACTAGAGAGGATATTTAGACAGGAAAGCAGATGAGGCCAAGAAAGCTATGAATTCAGGGAGAGGTTTTGGTGTGAGAACTGATCATAGAATTATTAATGAAATTTCTATTGGGGTAAAGAATGAAAAGCATATATCCAACAAAACGAGAGATAGGCTTTGTTATGACAACAGAATATGAAGAAAGATAAACGTTGGATGGAATACTTTAGTAAGGTCATAGATAGAAGATACAAAGGGAATAATTTGATTGATTTATCTGAAGCTGATGAAGAACTTGATGTGCTCATGGATGAATTTAGTGCCTTTGAAGTCTAAGCTATTATTAAATAACTGCTGATATGATTCTAGATGAAAATGATGTGACCTCCAGAATACTCATAAAATTATTTAGTAGAATATGGCATGAAGAGGCAAAACCTGGTGAGTGGGAGCTAGGAGTTTTGGTGGAACTATCCCACCACACCCCCATTAAAAGAGAAAAAATAAAAACACGGACACCAGACTTATTGCAATAATTAGCCTACCATACCGAGACATTGATGAAAAGCTGAGATATGAACAAGATAGGTTTAGAAAAGGTAGAAGTTTTACAGACCAAATTTTCGTTTTGAGACATGTTGTACAGCGATGAATGGGAATATAGAAATTTCCCTTTGATCGCATTTGTGGATTATAAAAAAATATTTGATAGGGTACACCGGCCATTTGTGGAGAGTCCTGCGTTATTATGGAATTCTTCTGAAACAGTGAATTTGAGTAGGTCTTTTCATGAGCATAATAGGTGCAAAGTTGATGTTTGTGGACTCGTCAAATTAATTTCCATTAAGTATGGATTTTGTAATGTGTAAAACAGTTAGAGATTTTAGAGAAGGAATAGGCTGGTAATAGGATATCGTCAGACCTAGAGTATGCTAATGATGCTGTCCTTATTAGCAGAAAAGCACAAAATGTACGAAATATTACACGAGGCTGGGCTCAAGATAAATAAGAAAAGTACAGAGATAATGAGAACTGAATATACAATAGAAAAAGAAATATCATTGGCAGTAGAAAGGAATAATAAGGTAGAATCATTTAAGTATTTGGGAACTATGATTTCTAATAATACAGGGTCTTTAGATTTTAGTGAAAGAATGAAAAAAGAAAATCAGACAAAGGCTGGGATAAGTAAAATTTAAGAATAAAATCGCCTGAAATTACAAAGAAATAAGGCTACATTTCAGTTTAGTGGGATCCGTGTTATTATATGAACATGAGTTATTATATGACATCGAAACAATATCCAACCTATTGGAAGCTAAATGGCAAGACAGGATTAAAAATGGAACGAAAAGAGAGATTACTTGAGTATCATATGTGGATGAGATCATGGTGAGGGGTAGGTAGAGATGGTTTGGGTATGCTCTTAGCACTCTCCAATAGATTAGTTCACCAAACTTCTAATTGGGCTCCACAAGGCACAAGAGATATGTGGTTTGTGTGACTGACGAGGGACGTATCTTCCAAGAAGTGGCGAAAGGGACTTACAGCCAAGTACACCACCAGTAATTCACAGTTGACTGTAGCTGAATTCTGCCTAGGATAGTTTTCTACTGATAAGGCCAATGGGTGGGGTGAGCCGATAACCACGTGCTCGAGTACTGTACCAATAGCGACATTGCTTACCATCAGTGGAGAGAAAGATTGATTGATTGATTTAAAGTTTTCAGGCATCCTGTCAGTGGAGAGAAAGAGAAGTGTACATGGCACAGGGAAAGTGAGAGCAGCAGCAGTTGATAGGACATTCTTTGTGTTGTAGAAGGCCGCTTCTTGAAGGGGACCCCACATTAAGTCTTTAGGCTAGCCCTTGAGGAAGGTGTAGGGCAAGAATAGCAGCGATGACTGGCAGGAATCGGTATTAATAGTTGATCATGCAGAAGAATTCCAACAGAGCTTTCACGGTCTAGGGTAAGGGGAAGTTCTCAGCGGCTTCTACCTTCTCAGAAGTGATGCAGTGTCCTGAGAATAATACACCATTGGATTCAAATTCAAAAATATGACTCCCTACACTTGTATGCGGTACAAATACGAAATGACCACACATGAGGAAATCTGGATAACAATATATTCTAATTTTCTAAGTTTTCTTGGGAAATCTTATGCTTTAGGCTTATTTAGTTTTGTCTTTCAGTATAATCATAAAAAAATAATTTGAAATAGATAATTGAGTAGATAACGAAATAAGGAAAATATAACTTGGAGAGATGTGAAGTAAACATCTAATTATGGTTATCATGCAGTATAAAGAAAACTCAATAATATATTCCTCAGACAATCGAAGAAAATGGTGAAATTATATAACATGATACAATAGATTTTTCTGGAATTTTTGAAAAAAAAAGTAAGTACCCAGGTTAGAAAAGGCATGCCTACAGGACCAGACATGCTTGCAAAAACTTATTAAAAAGATGCTTTTTGAAAAAAAAAATATTTTCATTAGAAAAACTTCGAAATAGGATATATACTGTAGATATTCTCCTAGCCTAAAATACGATATTCAGAATTTCCAAAATTTCCACAGAGATAGTTGACAATTATACTCCTCAACATGATTAGGGAAACCATGAGCAGTTCTAGTGGCAGAGCATGTAAGTGAAGGACGTACAGTGCCCTTTGAGATAATGCAATCCTGGACCATTAAAATAAGAAATACGTTTTTGCTTGCTAGCATTGACTTTACCTCCATTAACATAATTAGGGAATAATCAAAATATGCTAGTGGCCGAGCTTATAAGTAAATGAAGTGCATTGATACCTGATATATGATATAACCCATCAGTAATAGGACCAATATGAACTTCCACAACATTAAAATAAGAAATCCGTACCCATTAATGGTCTTGAGCTATATCAATATAGTTAAGGAAAACTCAAGATTTGTTAGTGGCTGAGCCTTTAAGCAAATAAGGCTCACCTACATTTGAAACAAGATACAACCTTGGGGAATCAAATACAAGAAATAAATGGTTGCATAACAGCACCTACTTCAACAAGTGGAGAGGTATAGGATGTAGACTACCACCTCGAACTTCTACCTCAGAAACCAAAGGGCCATAAAAAAAGCTGATTAGTTTGCCGAAGTGCGAGGGTTATGCAGTACAAGATACAAGTAGTATAGATGTGCGAGGCTAAAAGAGAGGAACTTGGCTCTTTAGCACTGTGCACCATCGCAACCTTAAAATACTGGTAAAAGCTTGAGGAGTTAGGCTATCATTCGATACTGGGTACATTATGTTGAAATCTGTTGGGGCTCAAACATTTCATGACTTCTTATATTTTACAAAAGAGTCTAGAGTTGCCAGGGTCTTATGAATCTCGTAAGTATCAAAACTCCAATAGTTCATTGAAGGCTGTGAATTTGACCAAAAATAAGGGTCCATTAATCGATAGCTTGGCGTTCCCAATTGTTTATAGTCAACTTTGTAATGAATGAAATAACTTGAAAAATCCTTCTCCACACAAATTGCATTCAGATTATATATTTATAAAAAAAAAACTTTAGATTCTGACTAATTTTAAATAGGAAGCAAAATAAGTCAATCAAATAGTGTAACAAGTATGGTACTAACCATGATATGAAATTTGTGACATAAGACATGGTTCAAGAATGATTTAAAGTAGATTATAAAAGGTTTTCAGAACATAATATTGCCAATCTTATTAAATAAATCTGGATATTCAATATAAAATATAATTCTATCTTGCATAATGCAAGTAAAAACTACTTGGTTGACATAAATTACTGTGTGCAAATTGCAAACTCTTATTGATCATATGAACCATTAAACAGAGGGGTACCTCAGGGGAGTGTATTGATTCCAACCTTATTCTAAATCTATACTATTGGTCTAGCAAATATACTACAAAGACATGGAGTGAAGTTCAACCTATTTGCAGGTGATACATAATTTCACTACTGAAACTCTAAACCGAATTCTTACTAGTGTTAGGGAATGGATGGTAATCTAACAATTAAGATTAAATGAAAGTTACTGGTGGTTGGAAAGAAAAATTTGGTAAAAAACTTGGGTGATATTCAAATGAACATAGCTAAACATAATTTCCCGATATCTAGTAAAGTTTGTGATCTAGGAGTATCTCTTGACTATAACGTGTCTTTTAATGCCCAAATAGATCATGTAAAAACTGCTGGTTATCATCTTAGAAACATTGTCTTTATAAAGAAGGACCTCGTTGAACATTCTGTAAAAAAATGTAATAAAATCTGTTATTACCAAAATTGAATACTGCAACTCCATCTACTACAATTTACTGATACTGCAACTTAAGAAAAACATAATAAACACAGGAGCAAGACTGATAAAAGGTGTCCCGTCCTGAGAAAGGATCACTCAGACACTAATTGATATACACTGGCTGCCCATCAAAGCTAAAAATATCTAAGAACTTTGCTGCATATTGTGCAGCTATCAAAGCATTTTCACAGGGAACTAGTTACAGACGGCTTCAAATCATTGGGAACCAAATTGTCTACTGTAGGTTCTAGAGCCTTTGAATATTGGGCCCAAAGACTATACAATAAGCTCCCACTAGACATCGGAAAAACTGAAGATATTAAGAATTTCAAGAGAAAACTGAAGACTTACTTGTTCTCCAAGTACTTTGATAGTGTGAATTTGACTATAAACGACCAATATGCAGTTTAAAATACTGAATGTTGTAGAATGAAGATAGTAAAATGGCTATGAAGGTTCTATAGAGAGTAGGGTTCCTTTTCTGCATAGGGCCAGAAAAGCAGCCCTTGAATTAAAAAAAGTAAAGTGAAGATGGAATATCTGAACAGAAGTTAATGCGATAACTAGATTAATATCTAGGATAGGTTGCTGCAACTTTAGTCATTTCTTAGAATAGTCTGTAATGACCTTCTTGAATTATTTATATCTAAACAATTTCAAATCAAGGTCAATACTGTAAATGTATACTTCTACAAACTCTGTAAACAATATAATTTCACGCACATTTTAATTATACTGCATTCAAAGATTCACTTTTGTTTACACTCACTAATATTATTAAAAATAACTTATCATGAATAAGAGTAGAACCTTGATGGTTCTATGGATTGTTTTAAATGGAAAAAGGTCTTCACACAAGATCTAGTGATTTGTCTATAAAAGTCCTGAAACTTTGACAAAAAGTGGTTTGAGAATATCTATAAAATAAGTATCTAAACTTACCTCAACTGATTTATATAGACATCTTACCAGAATAGGTTTCCAAATACTTTATACCTTTCAGGCAAGGAACTCATTCGGCAGAATGTGTACTAGCCTTATGTTAACAATTTAAGTCCACAAGAAGAATACACAAGTTAAAATTCTTAATCGTGCTTGGCCCGACGTCAGTCAAAACATAAAACGATATCTTCCTGAGGTTATATTGGAAATAATCATTATAAAATACTCATATAATAAAAGCATATAAAGGTTGAATCTACCACCTCTGAATTCAGTGGTCCCAAAAGGAGAAAGGTTGCAGAATTAGTCAAGAAAAAGCAACAAGAAGAAAACAGAACAACTAGGTAAAATATGAAGTTAGCCTACTACCCTCAGTCTTCTCTTGTTTTACATTAAACTAATGACAATCAGTGCAAAATAGTAAATGTGTTACAAAATGCCAGGTTATTTTTGTTTGTAATCAAAATAGCCAACTAACACCTAACATAACGCCAAAATATGAGAAAATGTGAGTGAAAAATATTCCTCCTTACTGTACACATAAAAACAATACTGTGACCAGATAAGTTTGTTACACAAATCAGAAAAACGTTTATTATATTGTGGTTCTATAGTTCACAATAAACTTCCGAAACTGGGTGATAATAATCAGGTTAAAAAAAGAAAAAAAAAAAAAAAACGTTTTATCCAAGCAACAGTTAATGAGAAAACTGAAAAAATTTGAAGTAATATTCGCATCATCAATGAGTAGGCTGTTGTACTGCATGTGCTTTATACAATATCATGAAATTTAATGCTATTGCTTTTTTTAGCCACTCTCTCTCTCTCTCTCTCTCTCTCTCTCTCTCTCTCTCTCTCTCTCTCTCTCTCTCTCTCTCTCTCTGCACTGATAATAAAAAGCCTGCTTAACCTTGTTATTGTGTGTTTCACATTTTTCGAATTTTTGTGACATGTTCCTCTCCACTGTTTTCATATAAGCTCGTTATCTTGTTGAATGAAGCCCACTTGAATCACCTGGCATATCTGTTATTACTTAAGAGCCATCTAGCACAATCTGTGACCACTGGAGAAACTGCTCCTCAATGTGTTTTATCTCCCACTGCTGTGGCCTACCTTTGTTACAATGCCGCCCGCTGACCCTGACTCTTCACAACACACTGCCTCATTGAAACTACCACCCTTTGCCAGCAGAGAAGTGTTCTCCTGGTTGCAGCACGCTGAAGTTCAGTTGCGCATCTAGGGCATGATTCATGGAAGCAGTAAAGTAGACTGTGTTCTCGCAGCAATTCCATAGGACGCTTTTCCAAAGATCACCATTTGGCTTTGGGACCAAAGGGATGCCCCAATAGCAAAAAACACTCTTACAGGAGCAGTACTCATCATTACCAGCCAGCAGTATATCCAAACTTCTTCAGCTCTATCAATTGCTGTAAGGGACCAAAAGGCTTCACTCGCCTTCAGGGATGTGACTAGTGTCGCTCGCCTGTAACCTGCCGCAGACCGTTCTCAGGAAGTGAACCCACTTTGTAACCTTTCTCTACAACGCCTACACGAACTTGTACACGCCACCATCCCCGATGTCTATACCTTGCCCATAATGGACGGGATGACCAAAGTCGACATCCTTATAGACAGCCACTTCACTACCTTCAAGAATTCTATCAATGCCTCCACTACTGACAAAGAGGACAACTACTCGGCACCGACCAAAGCAGCTTGAAGGTGGTAAGATACAGACACCTACCGCGTGATAGGACAGATTGGAGACAAAGCCGCCTACCACATCACATATGCCGCCTACCACTCACATATGCCACCTACCACTCATATACTCGCCACATGCTCAGGCTCAAGCCAATGACCTCTCTAGCCAATTACTAATGTCCATCAGCCGCAATTTGGCTACTACCACTCCAAATTCAATTGTGCTGGGAAGAAATGTGCAGACGGTTGTTGGTGGGCAAAAATCTTGTAAGTATGCCATCGCAGGTATAGTATGCTGTTTTTGGTACACACCGCTTTCCTTTTCTTGTTACCAATGTCACTCTCCAGGATACTAAGTAGTCATTCTAAGCCAGCTGACGTACACCTGGTATCTGCCAATGGATCTGAGATCACCACACCCATGGTTATGAGACACCCACACTATCGTTTGGGATATTCCCTGTTGCTGACATAACATAACCACTATACCCACTCCGTACAGATCTCCTTGGCAAGTTACACACCCTGCTTGATGTGGAATATTAAATATTAATCAACACAGAATCATATTTGTTAACACCTCTTCAATATGCCCCCTCTGACCTTGCACTTTATATCAGTGCACATATGGAGGCCTAAGCCCACCTCCTCATGTTGTACCCAGAGGTCTTCCGACAATAATGTCACCAAACACCCATGGTTCCCGCTATGCACAGCATTTATCACCATATCAAGTCAACGGGGCCACTGGTGTTTGCCAGATTCAGGCGTCTGGCCCTGGATTGTTTAGCAGCTGCTGAACTAACCTACCATGAAATGGAAGAAATGGCTCTAAGGCCATAGTCGTCACTCTTACATATCGTCCTGAAGAATGATGGATCTCGGCATCCTTCTGGGGATCACAGATGTCTGAACATACAAGGAAAACTAGATCACTACCCTCAACATTACTGACGTTACTTGCATAAAGTGAAGGTGTTCTTCCCTCTTGGAACCTTGAGTCAGGATGCCTGAAAACTTTAAATCAATCAATCAATCAATCTTGATATCTTGAAGGGGTATTATCAGGTGCCCATGAACCCAGATGACATCCAAGGAACGCCATCACCATCATCTTTGATACATACACATTCTATTAGTATTGTTTTTTCCGTAATGCTGTAGCCACTTTACCCGACCTTATAGATAGTATGTTAGGGGGAGCTCCCTTTCTGTATATGTTACATGGATGACTTTCCCGTGTTCTCTTCCTCCAAAGAGGAACACCTACGTCACCTACAAATTATTTTTGACCACCTGCAACAGAACAGCCTTGTATTCCAGTATGACAAGTGTATCTTTGGTGCCAACAAAGTATTGCTATTAGGGCACCACATTAATCCTGAAGGCTCTCCTCCCCCCCCCCCCCCCCCCTCACTGAGAAGGTATAAGCTTTTTAGAATTTCTCTATGGCGTCGACTCTAAAACACCGCGAAGATTCTTGGATATGATAAACTGTTTGAGCCAGGCTTTACCACCTCCCTTTTCTCCTTCATGAGCAAGCCAAAAGACCTGAAGTGGTGCCTCCTTCAGGAAGGGACCTTCTGTAACACAGAGAATACCATGACAACGTACCCCATGCCCCTCTCCCTCCCTGAACCGATACCAGCGACGTTGCTATTGGAGCAGTATTCGAGCAGGCATATTGGTCTTCTTCAGTAGAAAAATGTCTAAGGCTGAATCAGCTCCTCTACCTTTGATTGAGAATTGCTAGTGGTGCAATGGCTGTCTGACACTTCTGCCACTTTCTGGAAGGTATGCCCTTCATCATTTGTGCGGACCACATTCCTTTGGTGCATGCCTTCATTTGAAAGTTGGACACCTGGTTGTCCCTTCAACTTTGACACCTCTCCGCCATAGCTGAATATATTTACACACTTCAACACATCCTTAGGAAAAGGAATCCAGTTGCAAATGTAGTGGCAAGAGACACATTGGCCTCCTTTCATCTAAGATTGGTTTATAGCACCTTGGTAGTAGCCCAGTGAAATGATCTAGAATACCAAGGCTGCAAGACTTCCTGCACATCCCTGGATTGGCAAGAAATCGTCCTTGACGACTAAAACAACACCAGAATCTGTGACGTTGATACTGATAGTCCACGACCATGGATACCTGCCCTCATGTGGCGACAAGTGTTTGATTTCACTCATGGCGTTTCACATCACTCGTGCCCATCTACTTAGCAGGTACTGAAGACGAAGTTCATTTGGCACAATGTTACTAAGGATGCTAAGGACTGAGTCTGTACCTGTACTTCATGCCAGACTTCAAAAGTACACCGACACACAGATTCAGGAGTGGCCACATTTCCCCAATCTCAGAGTCAGCTTGCTCACATTCACGTCGACATAGTAGGTCCTTTACACACATCGCAAGGACAACACTACCTGGTTCCCGTTATTGACTGCTCCACTATATTGTCTAAAGTCATCCATGTCATGTACATCCACCTCACTCTTAGGGTAAATAGCGAGATTGGATATCCCATAGCCTATTACTTCTGGCAGTGGTACCACTTTCACCTCTTAAACGTAGACATCATTATCGAATCTCTTAGGCATCACCCTTCATCAGACAACTGCCTACAAGCCTTCAGCCAACGGAAAGGTTGAACGTTTTTATCGCACCCTCAAAGCAGCTTTGATATCCTGCTGCAATGACTCCAACTGGTTTACTCAGCTTCCCTTGGTTCTCCTTTGAATAAGGACCATTCCTAAGGACACCATTGTCTTAGCAGCTAAAATGGTGTGTGGCAACCCATTGGCCATCCCTGTGGATTTTGTTTCTGTCTGCCACCTCTTCTGTCAATCTGGAGTGGCTATGTTACGCTGTGGGACAATTTACTCCTTGCTGCCAGGTTTACAAGGCCTATCGAAAAAACACATACCGAAAGATTTACACACCATAGCGCACATCTTCCTGCACAGGCACTAGCAAACCTCAACTAAGGTGGCCCTTTCCTTGTGATCCGTTGCATACTGAACAGTTTCTTAATTAATATTCATGACAAAGAAGACAGGGTCTTTATTGATCGCCTAAAACCTGTGTATATCCAGCAAGATGAACCGCCTACAGTTCACCTCTGTAGAGCAGGGTACCCTATTTCACATGTATGTCTTTCTGGAGGCTGTGGACCATGTACTGCACGTTTTTCATACACACTCATATGCTGAAATGCTATTGTTTTTTTTTTTTGGTCTCTTGCTCTCTTCCGAACTTATAATAGAAAAAGTATTTTAAAGCTTGCCATCATATGTTTCCTATTATTTGATTTTTTGTGACATTGTTGTCTTTAACTACTTTTTATAAGCTCGTTATCTAGTTAAATAACCTTCGTTTGCATTCAACTAGCCTCTCTGCTAGCACCTAACAGCCACCTCGCATAGTGTCATTAACTGCCAGATGGTATAGTGATTCCTGGAGAGGAAGGATCTTTTGGAATGAGATAGTATGAGATTTTTATTTTTGTATTGGGGTAGACGTCGTCAAAGCTTCGAGTGAAGAAAGAACATCAATGTAGTTTTTTAAGAATAATTTTTTCCTAATTGACAGAACACTGTCATGGAAGGTATTTCATTGTCTAAAAGTAAAATACAGGATAGCAATTATTCTCTGGAAAATATATACCATTTTGTTAACTGTCCATGTTAGTTTAAAAACGTTTATTCCTTATATGCAAGAATAGCTTCGCGCACTTCTTCAAGAAATTCTGCTAATGGCGAACTCAAACATTCTGAAATTATTGTAAAATAAAAAAAAAAATAACCATGTTATTCAACAATGAAAAGTGCTCTAATCATGAGGATGGGATCTTCTATTGAAAGGAGTAATAAAAAGGAGAGGTCAATAGCTGTTAGTTTTTATTTTCCTCAATAGAATCTTGGAACTAAGACTAAATTATTTTTATGACAACAGTAGTCTACATTGCTTATTCTTTTAATGTAATGTGAATATATCTATACATTATTTACTAATAACTGATGACATAAGAGACCATCAGAATTCTAATTATTTTAATCTTGACATTTATTTTTAAAAAGATATTTGACATACAATACGTTGAGTTATGCTAATGGTACCAAGGTAGTAATAATGACACTTTTTAAAATCACGTGACTGTTGTAATCGAAGTTAAATGTGTTTGTTATGAAAAACAAAATAGGGAAATAATAATTCATATGTATTACGGAATGTACCCTATAGGCTACTCCTATAAAACCTACAACTAATTAAAATGCAATATTATTAAATGGAAAGTTAATTTCTAGTTAATTTCTTTTCTTCGGAGTTATTTGTTGTAAAAGGTGTGTTTAAAAAAAAAAAACTATAATTTTCATAATTTGATTTATAATAGGCAAAATGTTAAAAAGATTTTAACAAAAATATGCTACATGTGGTGCACGTAAACCAATGCAAACAGTGAAGGTATATACAAGACTTAATTACACTATCATTAAGAAACACAGTAATAGCGAAATCAAACACAAAAAGTTATAAGTGCAATTTAATGTTCATGTTTAGTTGTTTGCCTTACCTTGCACGGTTTTCCAAAATTGACATGAACTTATGATTTAGACTAGAATAATTTTCTATAAAAGAATGAAACAAGAAACAGAATTTACAATTCGTTAGCCTATGTTAGCAAAACATAGTTCTATGAAATGAACATGAGTGTAATCTATCAAACAAGTAAATATGTTAGCATACCATAGCTGTCATGAATCAATATCAACATATTTAAACAGGTAATAGGCTAAAACATTTCTTAGTAATAAGATGGAAACAGAATTATTAGAAAAAAAAATATATTGGTTATTATATAAACGCCTAAGAATATAAAAGGAGCATATGCTACCAGATTATGCAAATGGCACGGGTTTACCTGGCATGTCTTTCTAGAATTAGTATGAATTCATGTGAGCAGACTATAGACGTAGGCTATCTTATATACTCAATGATTATATTAAAACTGAGATTACTGAACAAGAAAGTATTACTAAAAGTAAGTAGGAAGCTTAGGCTTGCAAATTTTAATTTTGATATGAACACACACACACACACACACACATATATATATATATATATATATATATATATATATATATATATATATATATATATATATATATATATATATATATATATATGCATATATATATATATATATATATATATATATATATATATATATATATATATATATATATATATATATATATATATATATATATATTGTACCAACTGTGTGTCACACAATTGTACATAATTCCTTTTGCATATATTATGCTTGTATCTTCGCTCTTCCCTCGCACTAAACGAACATGAAAATTCATGTGTGCTGTTTCCTCTGTAACATTGTCTGTCTTGTTAACTTGTTATGTCCTGTTGCCTTGAGGTTTTGTATATAAAGGAGAGTGTTCTATAACAATATAACTCAGTTGATTGCATCCTGCCTTTGAGTTCACAACCCTCACGCGGCACCGTCATATTGGTGACCCCGGAAGTCGACTCGCTCCCACTGCCTTCCACCCGCACCTCCCTCGCCCCTCCATCGTTGGTACTATGACGGAGACGGACTCTACTACAGCAGTTAACGCTGCGGCCGCCCAATTGAAACTTACACCGTTCGCCAGCGAAGAGGCGTTTGCTTGGTTTCAGCGCGCAGAAGTCCAGTTTCGTATCAGGGGCGTGACTCGCTCAACTACCAAAGCGGATTATGTTCTCGCTACGATACCCGAGGACACCTTCCCAGAAATATCCGACTGGCTTTGTGAACAAGGAGACACCCCAATAGCGTATGACACCCTCAAAACATACCTTCTGCAGCAGTACTCGCTGTCGCCAGCCGCCCGTATAGCAAAGCTTTTTCAGCTCTCGTAACAACCGTTGGGGGACCAAAGGGCTTCGCTTGCCCTCAGGGAAATTACCAGTATCGCTCGCCTTCAACCTGCCGCAGACGGCTCTCCTCGTGAGGTGATCCTACTTCGTGCCCTTTGGATACGCTGTTTTCCCGAACCTGTACGTGCTGCCATACCCAATGTAGATAGTTTACCCATAAAGTACTTGATGACCAAAGCCGACGCCCTTATGGACAGCCACTTCAAGAGCTCCATCAACGCCTCCACCCCTGACGACGAGGATGCCTATTCAACATCAACCGAAGCTGACATATATGCCGTAGGACATACACGCCTACCCCGTGACGTGCCAAAGCGGCGACAAAGCCGCCCACCACCCACCAATCGCTCGCGCCCCAACGAACGACTTCTACAGCCACTTACTACCTCCCATCCGCCGCAGTTTTGCTACTACCACTTCAGATTCGGGGCAACCGCGAAAAAATGTGCCAAGGATTGTCAGTGGCCAAAAAACGTGTAAGTAGGCCATCGCTTGTGGCGGTGGCCTCCCATGTTTCTAATCTTTTCTTTTTACAGGATACAGGAACGGGCGTGCGATTTTTGGTAGACACGGGTGCTTGTCGTTCTCTTTTGCCAAGGAAACTCTTCAAGGCACGACGTAGTCGGTCTACATCTGCCGACGTCCGCTTGCTAGCTGCCAACGGATCTGCGATACCCACCTACGGTTACGAGAACCTCACATTATCGTTTGGAAACGGTAAATTCAATTGGAAGTTTCTCGTTGCTGACGTCACAATGCCAATCCTCGGTGCGGATTTCCTCTCTCATTTCCACCTTCTGGTCGATGTCGCCCACCGACGATTGGTCAACGCAGACTCGTACTTGTCGACACCTCTTCAACCCGCCCCCTCTAACCTCGCTCTCCACATCAGCGCACCCACGGATGCCTACGCCCGCCTCCTCACGTCGTACCCGGAAGTTTTCCGTCCAGAACTTCGCCAAAGGCCCACGGTTCCTGCCAAGTACGGTATTTATCACCATATTAAGACGACGGGACCCCCAGTCTTCGCAAAATTCAGACGTCTGACACCGGAACGATTGGCAGCCGCCAAACAGACGTTCGCAGAAATGGAGAAAATGGGCCATTGCCAAAAGGCCTCCAGCCCATGGTCGTCACCCTTACACATCGTTCTGAAGAAAGACGGCTCCCTCCGTCCGTGCGGGGATTACAGGCTCCTGAACATGCAAACAGAACCGGATCACTACCCCCTCCCAAACATTGCCGATGTGACCTCCTACTTGCACAAAGCGAAGGTTTTCTCTACGCTCGACCTCCTGAAGGGGTATTATCAGGTGCCTATGAACCCAGAAGACATCCCCAAGACCGCCATCACCACTCCGTTTGGTACATACACCTTCAATTACTCCTGTTTTGGCCTTCGTAATGCTGGGGCAACGTTTCAACGTCTCATGGATGGCATTTTAGGGG
>NC_090744.1:69096717-69134217 GCF_036898095.1 Palaemon carinicauda | reverse complement strand
CCTTTGACCGCCATTGACCTTATTTCAAAAGCAACTTGCTATATATCATGCCCAATATAACGAGTGCTTCAAACCACAAAATTGTAGTGATAGATGACTACCCTAGTTTTATTTTGGCTTCAATCATATTGAATCAAATTTCCCCTACCAATAAAATTTTACTCTGAAATTTTCAAGTTCTTACATTGGATTTTAAGTTGGAAAACGCAGAGAGCAACTCGATAAGGAAGGCTTTCACCCTAAATTATTATCTATACACATACGCGTAACTAAAAAAAAAAAAAAAAACACATTTGTAAGTTGCGGGTTGGCCAGGGAACCAGCCACCTGTTGAGATACTGCCGCTAGAGAGTTATTGGGTCCTTTGACTAACCAGTGAGTACTATATTGGATCTCTGTTTCTAATTATAGCTTATTCTTTCCTTTTCCTACACATACAAAGAATAGTCTGGCTGATTCTTTATATATTCTCCTCTGTCCTCCTACACTTGATAACATAGAGATTACTAAATAATTCTTTTTCACTCTATTGATTAACTACAAAACTATAATTGTTCAGTGGCTACTTACTTCTTAGTAAGCGTAGAAGAGACTATATAGTTATGGTAAGCAGGTCTTCTAGGAGAAACTCCTAAATCATACCATTGTTCTCTAGTCTCCCACTGTCCTGTAGTAGAGAACCCCGCTTGAGGGTTCACCCGGGCACAAAATTGTATCCTATTTTTCTTACTCGTTTTTTTTTTTTTTTTTTAAATGTTATGTTGGGCAGCGTTAATATAAGGGCCATTGATACCTGGCGATTTATCACGAGGTTGTCTATTCCTTAAATTTTTCCTTTTGTTTTCAAAACTCTCCATATTGTCCTTCTTTCAGTTAGAGTGGCTATCCTGGAAGTTACCTAGTCTTGCATGATGTATTGGGTTTGCCATGTTAACCAATTTTACGACTTTTTATCTTTAACCTATGAGTTTTATCAATCGCTCTATATATATATCTGTACATATAATTTTTATATCATTATTGTTAGGTTAGTTTTTAAGGGTTATTAATCATTTAATTGCTTTTAATCGTTATCCTGTCTGAAGTAATTAAGGGAAATCTAGGACTAGTATGTCCTAGACTTCATCAGTGTCATCTACTTTACTGCAATATTCATAGTCTGCATGCAAATACTCAAGACCTTATGGTTACGTCTAGGCAGTTTGATATTCTTTTGTGCTAAAAAATTTGGCTTTTCAAATGAGGCAGTATTCTGAGCTCCTTATAGGTGGTATTAAGAAGCCAATAATTTTGAAACGGGATGCCATTCCTAGAGCTATGGAAATGGTGGTGTATATTACGACTGAGTACCCTGCTTCTTATAAGTCATGCTATGAATGTGAATGTCATGATATTCAGGTTATAAAAATTTTCTCAGGTATAACAATTCCTATTTAAAGGTTTAATTTTAAAAGTGTCTGGTTTAGGTTCCAGTTTCATCAAAAGTGATGTTCACCAGGACATCATCCAGGTAAGCCCACCACTCCACTGTTGTCCCCAAGCACAGCAGTGGCCTCCCAAGTAAAAAGCTTAAATTCTCGGTCCTGGGCTTGGATCGATCTGCTGCCATGTGAATAGTGCGCTAACACGTTACCAATGTACCGCCAGGTGGCTAGTACAGTGTTCAATCTACTGGAACCCAGACATAGATCACTCTGTCTTTGATTGTCTTCTTACCATTGTGGCTAGGATAAAAGAAAATGATAGAAGGGCCTCTTTTTTATCATGATTTTAATGCTCCACATAGGCACCTGTTAAATTCTGTTTCTCATACAGAGCTGTGAGGAAATCATAAGTGAAGCTACTCAGAGGTCTGGTAACTTCATGGATCTTGTATACGATGACTCCCATGGCGTTATAACAAGTAAGCTTCGTTCTCCAGTTGGGACATCTGATCCTGCCTTGTTTTCATAAGTAGTGAAAAGTGGGTAGCCTGTCTGTGATGAGTCATATTCATGTGAGATTTATATTAAATCTCAAACAGACTGGAATGGCAATTTGAAGGATCATTTGAGCTTAAATTGGATACAATTATATACTTGTGTCGAGCCTGTTGTTCCTTTGACTGAAAATCTATTCAAAATGATTGATAATTATATCCTTTCTCATGTGCTAAGTTACCGAGTGAAAGAGAAAACGTGGTTCAATGACGATTGTAGATGTGCTAATTTGGAGAAGCAGGAGGCCTATCATCTTTGGAAGGGTAACAAATCTGATTTGACTTGGAATAACTATACTCACCTCAGAGCCTTTGCTCAGAGAGTTGATGCTTCAACTGAAAAATCTATTTTTGGTACAACCCAGGAGCATGAGTGGTGGGCTACCCCTAAATCTGCACTCGTTGGTGTAGACGTAACAGTTCCTCCTTTACTTAAACCAGATGGCTCTGTCACTCACTGACCAAAAAAAAAAGGCACCCCTTTTGGCAGATGTGTTTGATAGTAAGCAGAGTAATGAGAAACTTGAACTTCCTTATTCCTGTTTTCCTGAGGCTAAGCTAACTAGTTTAGCTCTTTGATGTCAAGAAATTATAAGCTCTCTTGATGGACCTTGATACCTATTGAGGTGTAGACCCAAATGGCTTTTTTACTTGCTTTTTTTTAAAGACTGCCGATTTCTTAGCTTCAATGCTATCTGTCATTATCTGCAAATTAGCAAGAAGGGGTTCTTTTAGCATTTGTGGTAGCTTAAGTACACTCGATTACTGCTCATTTTTTCCATAACTCCCATATTATCTGAATTTTTTATCTTATTCTTTTTTTTTCTTCAAAATAGGTTTGCTGATGGTAATCATTTGTTCCCTAGTTTGCAATTTAGTTTTTAGAGCATCTGACGGCTTTTTTTTCTTTTTTTTTCTCTTTTTTACAATCTCCAATGTTGTATAGAAATCCCTTGATTGAAGTCAGGAAGTTTATATAATTGGCCTTGATTTTAGTGGTGCCTTTGGCTGTTTTTATCATGAGGCCCTTGTTTTCAAACTCAAACAGTTAGGAATAGGTGGGTCTTTTCTTAGTATCATTATTGAATTTTTTAAGTGATAGATCGTAAAGAGTTATTGTTGACTGGTAGCACTCTGAATATAGGAACGTAGTGTTCTTGGGCCATTACTTTTTATTCTATATAGCATGACATGACGTTTAGCCTAGAAAACAAGCTCGTTGCATATGGAAATTATCCTACCTTTATTTGTAATCACTGAAAACTCCATCACTGAAATATTAATTGAGCTGATACACAAACTGACTGTTAGCATTTTAGAGAAAAGTGCTTAATATTTTCTCTTTAAATTGACACTTTTTTTATTTTTCCTAAAAGGAAATCAATACAGCTTTTATTTTATTTATGTATTATCATGGGAAGATAGGAATCCATAGAATATATGATATATGATAGTTATTCACGTTAAAATCCATTTTAATATTACATTTTGAAATCTGATCCTATGAAATTATTCAGATATACAGTATTTCATCAGATCATTAATAATACCATGGTAAATGCAATTGGCTTTCAGTATCTCGTAATCCTGTGCAATGTTTTTTTTTTTTCATATAGAAGCTGATTATAAGTATAACAAAAGTAAGTTTGTTAATGATCCTCAAATATGATTATTTCTCAGGAATCCACCCCAAGATTAATCATGGAGAGTATGTCTTATCTTAGTTCATCTTAAGTAGTTTTCAAGTCTACAATATCCTCTGAGTTTGACGTGCAGCTAAATAGCAGTCTGCTATTACAATGTAGGTCGAGTTTATTAGGTAGCTGAATAGCCAATCGTAATAAGCAACATAGTCCAATTTTCTCCCTGTTCTTCAAGTTTACTGTGTAACTTAATATCCAATAGTAATAATTACCAGAGTTCTATTGTTTTCCCTGTTCTACAACTTTACTGCATAACTTATTAGCCAATCGTAATAACCACCGAGTCTAATGTTTTCTCTGATCATCAAGTTTTTGTGTTATAACCACAAAAGTCTATAGTTTTCTCTGTTCTTCAAGTATACTACGTAACTTAATAGCCAATCATACTAACCACCAGATTCTATTGTTCTCCCATTGTCTTGAATTTATTGTGTAACTTAATGGCCAATCATACTAACCACTGAATTCTATTGGCCTTCCTGCTCTTTGAGATTAAAGAGTAGCTGTATAGCCAATCATAATAACCTCCTAAGCATACTATTTTTCCTCTGCTCTGAGTTTACTAAGTAATTAAATAGCCAATCGGAATAGCCACTAGAGTCGTGTGTTATCTCTGTGATCTAAGTTTTTTGAGTAGCTAAATAGCCAATGATAATAACCACTACAGTCAATTTTCTTCCTTGTTCTTTGAGTTTATTCAGTAGCCTAATTAAATAGCCAGTCCTAATAGCCAGCAGAGTCTATTATATTCCGTGTTCTTCGAGTTTATTTAGTAGACTAACTTAATAGAAAATCAAAATAATCACTAGTCTAATGTTTTCCCCGTTCTTAAAGTTTACAGCATAACTTATTGCCAATTGTAATTACCACTGTAGTCTATTGTTTTCACTGTTCCCCAACTTCAATGCTCAACTTATTAGCCAATCGTAATAGCTACCAGAGTCTAATGTTTTCTCTGTTCTTCAAGTATACCACGTAACTTAATAGCCAATCACACTAACCACCAGAATCTATTGTTCTCTCATTTTCTTTCAGTTTGACGTGTAACTTAATGGCCAATCATAATAACCACCGAATTTCACTGTACTTGCTATTTGAGTTTAAAGAATAACTATATAGCCCATCATAATAACCACCGAAGTATACTAATATGCGTGCTTTGAGTTTACTGAGTAATTGAATAGCCTATCGTAATAACCTCCAGAGTCGTCTGTTTTCTCTGTGATCCAAGTTTTCTGAGTAGCCAAATAGCCAATCATAAAAAACACTGGAGTAAATTTTCTTCCTTGTTCTTTGAGTTGATTCAGTAGCCTAATTAAATAGCCAATCGTAATAACCGTCAGAGTCTATTATTGTCCCAGGTCTTTGAGTTTATTCTGTAGCCCTACTTTATAGCCAATTGTAATAACCAGCATAGTCTATTGTTTTCCCTGTTCTCAAAGTTTACTGCATAACTCAATAGCCAACCGTAATAGCCATTAAAGTCTATCATTTTATCTGTTCTTCAAGTATACTGTACCACGTAACTTAATAGCCAATAGTATAAACCACCAGAATCTATTGTTCTTCCCTTTTCTTCGAGTTTACTGTGTATCTTAATGGCCAATCGTAATAACAACCGAATTTTATTGTCCTTCCAGTTCTTTGAGTTTAAAGAGTAACTATATGGCCAGTCGTAGAAACCACCAAAGTATGATATTACCCTGTGCTTTGAGTTTACTGAGTAACTAAATAGCCAATCGTAATAACCACCTTGGTCAAATTCAATTCAAATTCAATATCAAAACATCAATGACATTATGTATACATCAAAAGGTGCATGTCAGCATGCTGACAAGCCCACTCAACAGTATCTTGCAAAATCTATGAGACAACTACTTTATTTACAAATGTTGCAAAAAGAATAATTAACAAATAATGTGGTAAAAAGAGTAAATAACAGATATTCTGACATTGTAAAAATAACTAATAACGTATATCAAACTTTGAAAATTTATCCAAGATTCCCTTAACCATATTATTTATCATATAACAAACCATCTCAGACATATAATTGATATTACACTCTTAGAATTCGTACAAACCATTACAGTCCTTTATATAATGATACATAGTATGTGATTTGACATTATTACATAATTTCCAAGATATTTCTTCAGAACCTTCATCATACTCCCAAATATATTTATATCTAAACCGTGACCTCATCATAAAAGAGTCATATCGGGGTGAAGCTGTACCATAAGTAAAACTAGCATTGTTCACAACAACATCGTAGTGTTTCATGCTCCTGCTGCCATTGTTCATTATCATGTAGCACCTTCAAATTCCCTCTGCTTTCTCACTCTTCACATTTCAGATTTTATTCAAAAAATTCTTCGTGGCCAAGTGGTTTAGTCACTGTCTATACAAGCTTGCCGGACCAGGGTTCGATTCCCGGCCGGTCACAAGCTCTTGTCTTTGTGTGATTTCGCCTGGGGCTCTGATCCCGAGGTCATTAAGAGAATCCAGACATTAATTTATCAAAACGCGCTCAAAATCTATTTTTGGGTGAGATAGCCATGAGGTCCTGATGGAAGGTTCCTTCAGTAGCTTCCTTTGGTATATTTAACTACAGTGGATATTCCCAGAGAATTAAACTAAAGGTTATCACAGAATTCTAAATTCTGGTGCGAGTACCCTAAAGGTTTCCCTCTAGGATATCGTATATCAACAGGGGACGTATGTATTAACACGCCACATAGCTATCTGCACCCCATATAGAGTTAACACTTTGATATGGAAAGGTGGTTGAGTAACTGAGGAGCCGTTCCACAGTTACACTCATCCGTGGCTGCTTTTGGTACTCGAGACGTAAACAAACGGGCGCCATTGTTAAATGACGTCATGTCCGTCCTCATCCTTTTGCCTGTAGCTAAGTAGGATTTTTCCAAGTGCTTTGTTTATCAGCTTACATTGCCGTTATGTCGCTACCTTCAGCCTCGCCTTCTTCTGGAAAGTTGAGTACCAGGTCCCAGTATTGTTTAAATAAGCTCTAGCCGTAAAGTAACTTCTACTTTTCGTAAAATATTGTGTTTTGTGGCAGAGCTGTGCCGACACCGGACGCGCCATTTTATGGCGCCGCTGTTCATGTTGCATGCTTTATTTAGTTAGCCAGAACAGCCCTCTCCGGTCATTTAACTAATTAATATTATTAGTTATTTAGTCTTCATAGCTAGGGAATCCTTATATCGTGTTTTAGCGCTCATCAGAATCGGTCGCTGTTCGACCCCATATTAGATCGCTAGCTTAGCCCCTAGGCTGGACAGCCTAGTGCTTGTTTTCATGCATGATATATACCAGTGTTCCTAAGTTAAGTTATGAAGATTGTGGCATTATTAAACATACTATTTACTGTGATGTAAGTGTTTTCGCCTTCGGGGACCATATAAGGGACAGTGTTGATTGTGTATCATCCCCTCCTAACCTAATGTAGGAACCCTTATATGCTCCCTATTCCCCCTGCCTGTGGGCATTCCCTCTGGTAGACTTGCTTCCCCTTCTATATAGGGGAATCTCGTCTACAACCAGAGTATTTATCGCTTCTCTGCCTACCCTAAGGGAATGACCCTCCCTTAGGGTCGTGCCTGAGATAAGGAAAGGCCCTGCCCTTCCTCAGTTGCACCTGGTTGGGTTACTCCTTCTCCTTCCTCCCTGCAACTAGTGATGTGTCTTTCAAGCTTTCCTAGCCTAGGAGTTAGCCCTCCTACTCTATGTTAGGCTCTGAGGGTTGACTCTGCCTTATTATAGTTTGAGACAGTACATTAGTACCTTTCTCGATCTGGGCTACCTAGCCTAGGTTAGGAAGCGTTCTCCCTTACCCTGGTGGCCGGTCTCATGCAGAGTTTCCTCTTTAGAAAGACTCATTCTTCTCCCTCCCCACCTATCCCTTTGGTGTAGGCTTGCCTACACACCTCTGTCCTTAGTCCTACATCTCCTCCCTTGGGTGGAGTGGCAGGGCTAACATTGTTCTCCTGCTGAGCTGGTCGCTCTGGTACACATACCCTTCATAGCTTTCTATGGGGGTGGTTGCCGGCGGCGGTCCTGCCGGCGGGGGATTCCCCCCCCCCCTCTTTGAGTGCCCTCTATCCCTCCCTTGGGTTTCCACAGGCACCCGGCCACCTGCCGGTTCCCTGCCGCCGGATGTCAGGAGTATCCACTCATATCATGAGTGCACTCTCTCCGGAAGGATGCCGGAGGGGTATAGGATCTTACCCCTTCCATCCCTCCTTACCTTTCTCTCTTTCTATCCTGGTGCCGGTCCCTTGCCGCCTCTACTGCCAGCGATAACCGCCACTACCTCAGGTGACATTCTTTCATAAGATGCCTCCCCCCCCCTCTAAGACGTCAACCTTCCGTGTACCGGAAGCTTCCGCCTTCCGTCGGCTTGCCGCCGACGTCCCACCCTTCGTTTTACCTGGTAGCAGCCAGCCGACTTTCGGAGTTGGCCACCCGCATGCCGGCATTGATTGCCGGCAATCTAGGTATACGACAATATACACATACATCTTATGAATTGATCCAAGGCTCACCATGCCGTCAGCCTTCGGCTGCCGGAGCTACCGCCCCCTGCCGACGACCCACCGCTGTGCCGGCGGTCGCCACTATGGTATTATCCTTATAGATACTCAGTGTGTCTGTCTTGATGCCTTCCACCCTGCAGGACCGGCCTCCGGTGTACCGTCGGTCTGCCGGCACCCTCATGAGACGTAAAGGGACATGCACTCCTTCCATGGCTGCCGGCAACATGCCAACAGTCAATATACTGCAGCCAGATGGCTTGGCCACTTACATATAGGTATTGTCTTACCATCCAAGATTGTGGCTATGCTGTTTTTTTGCACATTACAATATTCCAGCATACTCTGTGTATCTTAGTGCAGTCGATTGCCGGAACCTACATTTAATAAGGGGTTTATCCTATACCCCTTCTCCCCAAGGGATCTGAGTGGTCTCAGACCCTATTACACTCTGCGAGCCATTTCTGTTAGAAGCCTAGCTTGGCTCATCCATATGGATTTCCCTCATTGTGACCTTCGGGCACAAAGGAATTGTCTACAGATAAGGTCATGGTAACCGGCTGGGCGGATTCACAAGTATATGTCTATCTACTTCCTTTCCCGCTCATTAATCTGAAGCATTAAAATGTTTTATAATTAAGTTATTCTTAATTTTAGATTAAGTTATCTTTAATTTTAGAGTAATGTAAGTCATTCTTATGCCTTCCATGTACTCGTGATCTCTTTCTTTTACAGGAGGAGTATATGAAGTGTGAGAGTAACTTCTGCGGGGTGAAGCGCCCGGACTTCGACGGGCACAAGGCGTGCCGGACCCACGCCCCTTGCGCTGCCAAGAAAGGCGACTTGAAGTATTGGGACCCAGAGAATTGTACAGTCTGCAAAAGTCTTCTTGTCGAGGCGTTCGACGATCCTCCTTCTGCGGAGGCAAGGGACATTGGTAGGGAGAAGCTACGCAAATGGGTGTGTGGCTTCCAGAAGAACGCCATTGAACCGCATCTTCCTAACAAAGACTTGAGGACCTTGCTTTTCCCAAAAGCACCGAAAGACTCAGTGGTCCCCCGTGATCAGATCCCCACCATCCAGATTGTGGTGGAACCTGATGTCGTCATGGCTCAGTCCATGTGTGAGTGCCATCTTGATTCCGACAACGTGGAACGTATGTCGGAAGTGTCGGAAGGGACGGAGAGAAACCTCATGGGCGAGGAACTCGACTATGAGGAAGATCAGGTGGAATACCCTGATTCGGAGACCGAGGTCGCTCCTGCTCCCCAAGCAACTCCTGCACCGTCCGAGGAACCTGTTCCTTCGACTTCTGCCACCCCGGACCCTCTTCCACAGGCTACTCAAGAGGTCTTCAAGATGCTTGAAGCCCTCATGGAAAAGAAGCTACAAGAATCTCAGGAGCAATTCCGGACGACTCTCGTCAGCTTCAAGCAACCGAAAAGGATTTCGGTTAAGGACCTCCCTACCTGATCGGAAGCTAACCCATGGAGATACGCAGAGCATATACCATTTACAACTGGAAAAATTTACATTAGTGAAAGGGTTTGCTCTATATTGCTGGAAGAAGTGGAGTTCTTCCCAAATTTCGAGGCTTATCCGGACTGTTACGTCCGGCTCAGGTCCGAACCAGCCTCAAAGGAGGAGACCGAACCAAAGGAAGTTATTGTGTTCGATCTCGCGAAGGCCCAAGCTATGTTAGCTCAGGCGGTAAAGAGTAGGGGTTTCACTAACTCCAAGATGCTGGCGCTTAGTAAGAAGCATCCAACCTTCATTGCGCCAAATTCTGCGACCTTCCCCTTCATCGAAAAGGCCTTCACAGCGGTCATAAAGGCAGTGGAGGAAGGGAAGCCTTGCCCTGCACTGGAGGAGTGCAGACCCTTCTCCATTACTCTTCCCCCCGATGATAGGCACTGGAAAGACATCCAGTCGACCTTCACGGTAGGGAAAGTAGAGCCTGACGTAGCCGGTCGTCAATTTAATTAGGACCTCCCAAGACTGAACGATCACCTCCTTCGTAGGGAACAGGATACGAAGGAGAGACTTGCCGCGTCGCTGTCCCACCAGGTACAGCTTGAGCTCATGGCCAGGGATACTAGAGTCCCGGACTTTTATATGGTCCTAGCTAAGTTGCACTTGGCGACTGTAACCAAGGACCTATATAGCCTCACTAGGGCTCGCAGAGTCTGTCGTGAATTCGTGTTTGTTAACGCGACAGTGAAACACGAACCCCGGAGGCTGATTTCCTCCAATATCTGGGGCAAGTATCTCTTCCCATCTACCTTGGTGAAAGAGATTGTGGACAAAGCTTCCACGGAGAATAGGAACCTTCTCCATAAGTGGGGCATGTCCCGAAAGAGGAAGTCCTCTCAGGATGATGGCCCTAAGCCTAAGAGGAAGACTTCGAAGCCAAAACCTCAGCAACGTCAACAGAGATGACAGTTTCCGGGTCCCGCTACTCCCCAAGTGGCTACGCAGCCGCAACAGACCTTTCAGTTGGTCCCCCAACCGGTGGTGTCGCAGTCGCCGGTCTTCACCCCTGCATATGAGCAACACTCAACTACCTTTCGTCCCAGAGGTAGGGGCTCATGCAGAGGCTCCGGCATAGATTCTTCTCGCCATCCCTCCAGAGGCAGAGGAGGAAGGGGAGCTAGCGGCCGAGGTGGCAAACCCTCGGGACACCAGAAGCAATGATGTGCTTCCGGTGGGAGGAAGACTCCACTAATTCCAGGATCGTTGGACCTTCGATCCCTGGGCAGACAGCATCGTCAAGAAGGGACTAGGCTGGAGCTGGACTCAACCACCCCCAGCCTTCCAGCAGTTCTTCCAACAGTCAACCCCCCTCCCGGAAGAATATGTCCTGGAACTCTTGAACAAGAAGGTGATCAGGAGGGTAAAGTCAACCAGGTTCCAAGGGAGACTATTTTGCGTTCCCAAGAAAGACTCCGACAAACTCAGAGTCATTCTAGACTTATCCCATCTCAACAAGTTCATTGTGAACAACAAATTCAAGATGCTGACTCTGCAACAAATAAGGACCCTTCTGCCTCAAAGGGCCTACACGGTCTCCATAGACCTGGCAGATGCCTGCTGGCACATTCCAATGAATCATTACGCTTCCTCCTACCTAGGATTTCGACTCAAAAGGAAAAGTTACGCCTTCAGGGCCATGCCATTCGGGCTCAACATGGCTCCACGGATCTTCACCAAGCTGGCAGACACAATCGTCCAACAGCTCCATCTTCAGGGCGTCCAAGTGATGGCCTACCTAGACGACTGGTTAGTCTGGGCGACATCGCCCGAAGATTGTGTAAGAGCCTGCAACAAAGTCACCCAGTTCCTAGAGCATCTGGGCTTCAAGATAAACACTGAGAAATCTCGTCTCTCTCCAGCTCAGAAGTACCAATGGTAGGAATCCATTGGGATCTTCAGTCACACCACCTTTCCATCCCACAGAAGAAAAGGAAGGAAATAGCAGGGACTGTCAGAAGGCTTCTAAAATCAAAACGGATCTCAAGACGACAGCAGGAACAAGTTCTCGGCTCTCTACAGTTCGCCTCTGTGACAAACCCAGTGCTTCGCGCACAGCTAAAGGATGCCGCCGGAGTCTGGAGACGTTTCGCATCCATCGCTCGAAGAGACCTCAAGAGACGGCTTCCAAACAGACTTCGCTTACTTTTAAAGCCGTGGTCGGAAGCAAAGGCCCTGAAAAGGTCCATTCCTCTTCAACACCCGCCTCCATCGATCAACATCCACACGGACACTTCACTGGAGGGTTGGGGAGGTCACTCCCACTAACGACAGGTTCAAGGAACATGGTCTCCCCTATTCAAGACGTTTCACATCAACATCTTGGAGGCCATGGCGGTTCTTCTCACCCTGAAGAAACTCTCCCCGCCTCCCTCGATCCACATTCGACTGACTCTGGACAACTCGGTGGATGTCTCAATCGTCAGGGCTCGAGATCGCCCCAGATAAATCAGGTACTTCTTCCGATCTTTCGTTTGGCTGAAAAGAAGAAATGGAACCTGTCTGCAGTTCACCTACAAGGATTCCGCAACGTGACGCTCTATCAAGGACAAGTCCAATAGATTCGGAATGGTCTCTCGACGCAAGGTCATTCTCCTTCATCTCTCACCAAGTCCCGGAACTTCAGATCGATCTCTTCGCGACGAGCGACAACAATTAACTTCCTCGATATATGGCCCCGTACGAGGACCCCAAGGCAGAAGCACTGGATGCTATGTCAATGGATTGGAACAGATGGTCCAGGATACACCTGTTCCCTCCTCCAAACCTTCTGCTGAAATTCCTCTCCAAACTGAGAACCTTCTAAGGGGTAGCGGCCCTAGTGGCTCCCAAGTGGTCCCGGAGCAATTGGTACCCTCTGGTCCGAGAGCTGCAGCCCATGCTGATCCCCCTACCTGGCTCAGTTCTCTCTCAACAAGTACAGAAGTCGATTGTCTTCGCTTCATCACTGAAAGTCAGGGACCTTCATCTCATGATTTTCTCTCCTTAGCCGCAAAGAAAAGGTTTGGAATCTCGAAGAAAAGCTTAGACTTCCTCGAGGAATACAAGACTGAATCTACAAGACGGCAATACGAATCTTCCTGGAGAAAATGGGTCTCTTTCGTCAAGGCAAAAAATCCTGCGGAAATCACCATTGATTTTTGTACGTCCTTCTTCATTCACCTTCATGGACAAGGCTTAGCGGCCAACATGATTTCGACCTGCAAATCAGCTTTGACTAGACCACTCCTGTACGCCTTCCAGATTGATTTGTCCAGTGATATCTTCAATAAACTACCAAAGGCATGCGCTACACTACGCCCAGCACCTCCACCAAAACCTATCTCCTGGTCCCTGGACAAGGTGCTCCATTTTGCCTCTAACCTGGACAACAATTCGTGCCCTCTGAAAGACTTGACTCAAAAAGTTATCTTCCTTTTTGCTCTCGCCTCGGGAGCCCGAGTCAGTGAAATAATGGCATTATCAAGAGAATAGGGTCATATCCTGTTCGCAGATACAGGAGAGCTTACCCTCTTCCCTGATCCGACGTTTCTCGCTAAGAATGAACTACCCACCAAGAGATGGGGCCCTTGGAGAATCTGCCCCCTGAAGGAAGATGTCTCTCTATGCCCAGTGGAGAGTCTTAAGGTCTATCTTCGAAGAACTTCAGACTTCACTGGAGGACAACTCTTCTAAGGAGAAACATCGGGTAGTGACCTGTCACTGAAACAACTAAGATTGAAAATCACCTACTTCATTCGCAGAGCGGATTCTGACAGTACACCCGCAGGTCATGATCCTAGAAAAGTCGTGTCTTCTCTGAACTTCTTCCAGAGTATGGATTTCGAAAGCCTCAAGAGCTTCACAGGCTGGAAATCATCGCGCGTTTTCTTCAAGCACTACACAAAACAAGTGCACGAAGTTAAGCATTTCGTGGCAGCCGCAGGTAGTGTTATGAAACCTGCTGTTTAGCTCTGCATAGAACAGTGAGTTACTTGGGACTCTAACTCTAAGGGTGCCTGAAATATATATGGCTTATTTGAATATGAAAAACACGTCTAAATGTGCAAAATTTATCATTAATCAAATGCCAAGTAACAAACTACCAATTAGCTACGATGGTGAAGATGGGTTGATTTTAATTCTAAGTACAAAACACCTGAATTCGACAGGTATAAGTACAGAAGAATTGTCATTGACTTTTATCTTTCTTCGTGGCCAAGTGGTTTAGTCACTGTCTATACAAGCTTGCCGGACCAGGGTTCGATTCCTGGCCGGTCACAAGCTCTTGTCTTTGTGTGATTTCGCCTGGGGCTCTGATCCCGAGGTCGTTAAGAGAATCCAGACATTAATATATAAAAAATATAGATGTCTTATTTTAATATGAAAAACACGTCTAAATGTGCAAAATTTATCATTAATCGAATGCCAAGTAACAAACTGCCAATTAGCTACGATGGTGAAGATGGGTTGATTTCAATTCTAAGTATAAAACACCTGAATTTGACAGGTATAAGCACAGAAGAATTGTCATTGACTTTTATCTTTCTTCGTGGCCAAGTGGTTTAGTCACTGTCTATATAAGCTTGCCGGACCAGGGTTCGATTCCCCGCCGGTCACAAGCTCTTGTCTTTGTGTGATTTTGCCTGGGGCTCTGATCCCGAAGTCCTTAAGAGAATCCAGACATTAATGGATAAAAAATTTATGGCTTATTTGAATATGAAAAACACGTCTAAATGTGCAAAATTTATCATTAATCAAATGCCAAGTAACAAACTACCAATTAGCTACGATGGTGAAGATGGGTTGATTTCAATTCTAAGTACAAAACACCTGAATTTGAAATGTATAAGTACAGAAGAATTGTCATTGACTTTTATCTTTCTTCGTGGCCAAGTGGTTTAGTCACTGTCTATACAAGGTTGCTGGACCAGGGTTCGATTCCCGGCTGGATACAAGCTCTTGTCTTTGTGTGATTTCACCCTGGGCTCTGATCCTGAGGTCGTTAAGAGAATCCAGACATTAATATATAAAAAGTATATATGGCTTATTTGAATATGAAAAACACGTCTAAATGTGCAAAATTTATCATTAATCGAATGCCAAGTAACAAACTACCAATTAGCTACAATGGTGAAGATGGGTTGATTTCAATTCTAAGTACCAAACACCTGAATTTGACAGGTATAAGCACAGAAGAATTGTCATTGACTTTTATCTTTCTTCGTGGCCAAGTGGTTTAGTCATTGTCTATACAAGCTTGCCGGACCAGGGTTCGATTCCCGGCCGGTCACAAGCTCTTGTCTTTGTGTGATTTCACCTGGGGCTCTGATCCCGAGGTCGTTAAGAGAATCCAGACATTAATATATTGAAAATATATATGGCTTATTTGAATATGAAAAACACGTCTAAGTGTGCAAAATTTACCATATATATATATATATATATATATATATATATATATATATATATATATATATATATATATATATATATATATATATATATATATATATATTGTGACGTAATTGTGCAGATTACGATCTTTAAAGAAAGTATCAATCGGACTCTCCACTTGACACAGTGACTTCGTGTCAACCAGATCGTCTAATTGACACTCAGAATTCTTTTATATGACTGAACCTGTTAATATTATTAACGGTTCAAAATTCCCGAGTCCGTTTATATTATTTTGGAGCTGCACCTCGTTGGATTATTTGAGTTAAGTGTAAGAACAATTTGATTTCTCCTTAGTCTAATCACGGACAAAAAGAAACTCTGTTGTAACAAGCTAATACATAACTAATTTATTTCACAACAGGCGAACAAAAAAAAAAAAAGAAAAATGTTTGTAAAATTCTTAAGGAGAAAAATATACAATGACAATTCAAAATTAGAAAATGTTTTCGAGTTTATAGTTGATAAATCAAAAATGATTAAAGTAAAAAAAAACGAAAAGACAAAAGACTCAGCTTAATTCTCTCTAGCAATCCAAATACATTCAGATGCAAAATAATAATAAAAAGAAAGAAGGTATCACTTAATTTCTATTTTCCGAAAATCACTCAGTATAATGAAACTACAGAACATAAATGTCAAAAGAATAATTATAGTAAAAGAAAAAAAGTACACGGGTAATCACATAAAAACAAAAGAAAATAATGTTCACTATTGTCTTTGACTATTTTTCTACGTGCCCCAACAACAAAAGAAAAACCCTCACTTCGCACTTCAAAGTTGATAAAAAAAAGAAAGTCTTGCTATTTATCACTTGAACATAAGGGAACTTGGTTTACGCTCCTCCTTTAAAATAAAAACAAAATGATGTTGGGTGCGAATAGGTTGTCACATTATCAACGAGAAAATTACTCCCAAAGTTATCTTACAGCTTCACTCCCCTAGAATTCCCATCAATGCAACCTTTTCAAATTTGGCACTTGTTACTGTATCCCTTCGATCCCGTTCAGGTACTTATCTTAACAAAAACTCCGGCACAGCAGGTGTTCCTTGGGATAACAACACAGATGTAGGTGTTCGTTGGGACGTCAAATACTGCAAGTAGGTGTTCGTTACACATGAGTCGTTGTTCTTCTTCTTCTTCGACTCAGGCGGAGTTCGAGCCTCTTGGAGGTTCTTGGGAGAGCGTGTCCTGAGGGGCACAGACACTGGCTCCTTGGATGAGAGTTTCTTCTAAGGCCTCCGGACTGGAACTGACTTCTTTTGTCGTTGCAGGCCTTAGACTGAGAAGGAGAGATTTTGGGCCATCCCCTTTTTCCTCTTGATTGGGTATTTTTGAGTTCATAGGGCGGTCTTCATGTCTTGAGGTCCAATGACATCCATGACCCCACCTTCCTTTTCCGCGTGTTGGCCAATCATGACTAGGTGTCCTTTTTCTTGTGAGTACTGTGAGAACCCTTGTCCTTAAATCTGAATTATATTTTGTGGTTGACTTGGGAACGAGGGGAAGTCTTCACATCTGGCTTTATTTCTTGTGGTTGACCTGGGGACGAAGGGGAAAGTCAAGTGCCTGATAATTTAAGGGCGTGTAGGCCTGTGTAATGTAGACAAGACCTCCTTTGTTAGTTGAGGCCTGTCTTAAGTTACATAGACGGGAAAACCATGAGAGCGGAGCCGTTTCAAAAAACAAACTAAAAGAATTATGAACTGCTAAAAGTTTTTCTTTTGGAGGGTAAAACTCCCTCACTTCACACTTCCCCCCTTAAAAAAAGATTTCCTGCTCAATGAAAAGGAAATCGTCTCCCATTTAATCCGTAACTGAACTCACAGCTTGGCTCTCATGAAAAAGGTGAAATTACAACTAACAAACAAAAAAACAAAAAAAAAAACAAACGACAGTTATAACTATTCCTAAACTACTTTCATACGCCCTAACTCTAATTCATCCGTGAAAGGCAGTCTGCTAGAATGTTCTGATTCCCTGGAATATGCAAAATATTCAAATTTACTTCTTGCAGCCGTTGGCTCCATTTGAGTAGTCTGCGGTTCTTGTTTTTCATTGCATGCAAGAATGTTAAGGGATTGTGATCTGTAAAGATGTTAGTAGGCAATGAATTAGATTGAAGGTAAATAGAGAAATGTTCTACAGCAAGTACTAAAGCCGATAGCTCCTTTTCTACAGTGGCATACAGTAGTTCTTTTCATGCCGGTTAAATTTCTTAGAGAAGTATGCCACAGGGTGTTTCATGTTTTGATCATCTTCCTGCAATAAGACTGCACCAGCCCCATGATCACTGGCATCTACTGCTACTTCAAATTCTCTGTCAAAATCTGGTGCTTTCAGCACAGGTGATAGACTTAGCAACCTCTTAAGGGAGTCAAATGCGTCTTGACAGTGATTAGACCAAACATACTTGTTATTCTTCTTGAGAAGATTAGTGAGAGGCAAGGCAATGGTAGAGTAATTCTCACAGAACTTTCTGTAATAGCCGGTCATTTCCAAGAACCGACACAATGCTCGGCGGCTTTGCGGGACTGGAAATTGTTGAATGCTCTCAACCTTTGCTTGTACTGGGCGAACAGATCCTCGACCTACTATATGACCTAAGTAGGTGACTGACGCCTGTCCAAAATCACACTTGGAGAGGTAGATTGTCAAGTTGGCCTCTGCTAAACTCTGGAAAAGGGCTTTTAGTCTCTTCAGGTGTTCTTTCCAAGAGTCATTGTAGATAACAATGTCATCCATATATGCGACAACACCTTCTATGTCTTGTACCAGACTGTTGATCATCCGCTGGAATGTCGCAGGAGCATTATTCATCCCAAAGGGCATCACATTATATTCAAATAATTCTTGAGGTGTTACAAAAGCTGAAACCTTTTTGGCTCTCTCAGTGAGCGGAACACACCAATATCCCTTCAACAAATCACACTTTGCGATATATTTAGCATTCCCGATGGTATCCACGCAGTCATCAATACGTGGCAAGGGAAAAGAATCTGGCTTTGTGACGTTGTTCACCTTCCTATAGTCAGTAGAGAATCTGACTCCACCATCAGGCTTTTCCACTAACACACACGGTGAACTCCACTGTGAGGAACTCTTCCTAATAATCCCATGCTCTAGCATGTAATCAATTTCCTTCCCAAGCAGTTCTCGCTTCTTTGGTGATACTCTGTACGCGTGTTGACAGACTGGGCATGCATCTCCCACGTCCACATCATGTTCCATTACATTTGTCCGGCTGGGAACATCAGGAAACAGTACTGCGTACTCTTCCACTAACGCTTGGACATCCTCTTGCTGCTGGGGAGCTAGATGAGAGACCTTGGTCTTGAAGTCTCTGAGAACCTCAAAATTCTTAAGTCGGGCTTCGAGTGGCATGCCCTTGAAACTGGTTTTCTCCTCTCCTTCATCAGAAGCATTCTGTTCTTCCTCCTCTTCTTCACCTTGAGGATTCTGTTCTTCCTCCTCTTCTTCACCTTGAGGATTCTGTTCTTCCTCCTCTTCTGTTTGCTGTGCCTGTCTCCTTATTACTGATACATGAACAGGCACAGTGACTGGTGATGGCTTTTGGGCAGTGGCATTACCACTGGTATTCCGAACAACATATGGTTTCATCATATTGACGTGACACACCTGGTGTTCCTTTCTTCGGTCTGGTGTCCCTACCACATAATCCAATTCGCTGAGCTTCTTCACGACCTTATATGGCCCCTGGTACTTGGCCGCTAAGGGACTACCAGGCACAGGTAGAAAGATGAGCACATCATCTCCCACTTGGAATTGTCGTGCTTCTGTCCTGTTTGCTTGGTCATACCAGGCATTCATTTTTTCTTGAGACTTCTGCATTTCCTCATGAGCCAATTGGCAGACCTCGCGCAAGCGTTATCGGAACCTCATCACATAGTCTAGCACCTTGGTACTTTGTTCCTCATGGGTCCATATCTCCCTCAAAAGTTTGAGAGGTCCACGCACTTGATGTCCAAAGACCAGCTGAAAGGGGGAAAACCCCAGAGATTCTTGCCATGAATCTCGAATAGCAAACAACAGTCTCGTGTTTTCTGGTCTTCACAGTATGCATGTAATGCATTTTTGAGCGTGCCATGAAACCTTTCTAAAGCACCTTGAGACTGTGGGTGATAAGCAGAGGGCATTATGTGCTGCACTCCTAACTCATTAAGGGTGCCTTCAAAGACTTTTGACATGAAGACACTACCTCTGTCAGTTTGAATAACCTTTGGCAACCCGAATGTGGTCACGAACTGTACCAGAGCCCGCGACACATTGGGACTCGTCGCTGTCCGCAACGGGTACGCTACAGGGAAGCGTGTCGACGCACACATTAGCGTCAACAAATGGGTGTGGCCCTTCTTTGTCTTTGGCAGAGGTCCGACAATATCCATGATGATCTTGGAGAAGGGTTCTTCCACCACTGGGATGGGTTGCAATGGTGCCTTTCGATGATTTGGATCCTTTTTACCTATCACTTGGCACGAGTGACAACTACGGCAATATTCTGCAACTCCTCTGTTCAAATTTGGCCAATAAAATTCCCGGTAAATTTTCTCATGCGTTTTGCGTACCCCTAAATGTCCTCCCATTGGTTGTTCATGAGCCAACCTTAAAATCTCCTCTCGGTACTGTGGTGGCACTACCACCTGATATAGAATGGTCCATTCAGCATCAGCAGGCACTTTCTTAGGCCGCCATTTGTGCATTAGGAAATCATCCTTTAAATAGTAACCGGAGGGTTCAGCCTCGAGTTCACTCAGGGATCCAGCTTCATCCCTTATCCTTGCAAGTTCTGAGTCTTGTTTCTGAGCCTCAGTGAGCGACTCCCTCGAGTATTCTGAACATAATAAACCAGGCTGCACCCCTCCCCTGAGCATTTGGGGAAAAGTACCCACAAGTGCCCCAGTAGGAACATTATCTCTGTCCTTTTTCTGTTGGGTGGTACTAGCACGCGTAATAGCACATGCTGGATACTCATTTAGATCAATCTTCACCTCCCCTTCATTCTTGACAGCATGAATTTGACATGATGCTGTGCAACATCGTTGTCCAGCTATGTCATTTCCTAACAATAACTGTACCCCTTGCATGGGTTCCTCATCCACCAAAGCAACTTGAAATGTACCGGAAATAAAAGAAAAGCTTAAAGTCACTGCATATAAGGGCAATTCCTCTCTTCCCTTAATGTAGCGAACCATGACAGTTTCTCCCAAGGCGGACGATTCATCGAAGGGTAAGACTGCTCTGTGCAAGACAGTCTGCTCAGCTCCAGTATCGCGCATAATCCTTATCTGTACAGGCTTGGTACCTTGGTCCTGCAGAGACACAGATCCAGCATGAATGAAGGCTTCCTGTCCTTGCCTTATGGCCATGTCACTCTTCTTCATCATCCCTTGGCATGATGTCTGTCTTCTCATAACCTCATTAACATTAAGTGCTTTGTCATCCTTCTTGTGATTTTGATTAGAGGACTTCTTTCCCCCTGGTCCATAATTTCCTTTGAGCCAGCAGCAGCTAACGTCGCGTCCAAGTTTGTGACAATAGGAACACTGTCTTACTTGGGGAGCCGAAGGGTAGGTTCCATTGTTCTTACTTCCAGTGTTTTTAGCACTGCCATGTGTAGGATTTCCGCCTACTCCTTTCCCTGATGGAGGATACGATGGTGCCGGCCCTCTGGGGCTCCAATTACTCCGAAATTGCCAGGAAGGCTGGTTTGGCTGAAATGAAGGAGGGCACCATCTTGATCCAGAAGAGCCCCTGATCTTTTCCTTCAGTGTATACTCATCTACCATTATAGCAGCCTGATCAGGGTCAGTGATATTTCGATCTTCGATATATTGCCGAGTGACTGGTGGCAACATTAGCAGAAACTGCTCTAATCCCATGAACTCTATTATCCTGTCGAAGGTCTTGTTATTTCCAAGAGAGGCCCCCACCCACCTGTCACGGCTAATCTTCATTTGCCTCCAATACTCTGCATAGCTTTCTGATCCTTTCCTCAAGTTCCTGAACTTCTGGCGATAAGCCTCAGGCACAAGTTCGAAAGCTTTCAAGATCCATGCCTTTACCCGGCGATAATTGTGCGCAACAGGGTCGGATACCGCATTGTACGCATCCACTGCTCTCCCGGTTAACTTTATTGGCAACAGGCCAGACCAGGAGTCCTCTGGGACCTGGTAACTCTTCATTATTCTCTAAAACGACAGGAAGAAGCCTTCAAGATTCTTTTCATCATAGGATGGAAGGAGTCCCACCATATCTTTTTCTGAAAACCCTCCCTTGGGTTGTGCCCTTGGGGGTCTTGAATTCTGACGGTGTCTCTCCAACTGAGCTCGCAATGAGTTAGCCTCGAGCTCAGCTGCTTTAAATTTAATTTTCATACTCAACAACTCTTCTGACCTCTGAACTACTTCATGAAATTCAACTTCAACTGGACTTGAAGTTCGGTAGGCAGTCTGGCTTGATGACATGGCTGATGGTAACATTGACACTGCTGCTGCTCCTCCCATAACAGAGTGTTCTCGAGTTATGGAGTGATCTTCGTCCCTATCTTCAATTGCTATCTCCAACTCACGCTCTTCATGACACCTATTAAATTATCTCTCTAAGCCATCTAGAATCTGCTGTCTTTTACCTGCATTTTGGATATTATCTACACGTGAGCTCACTTCAACTAGCTTTGCTGGGGAGAGTTGCCTTAACAAAAAGTCATTCGGTTCCTCTAGGAACCTAGACGCTCTATCTGATTTTTCGTCTCCATTGACCGAAATGATAGAAACTTGAACCTTGAATGTACTTACAGCTGCTTAATAAAAAAAAATATCAAGACTTTTGGTCAACACCAACTTCACACTATGAAATCAACAGAATACAACAAATCAGGTTGCATAACAACCAAGATCAAAGATCACCACAATGATTTCGAAAATCAAATTTCCGACCAACCGAAGAAACTCCTAAACAAAAACTGTTTCCGGAGCAATTAGAAAAAGTAGAAAAAACTTATATTCCAACACAAAAGAATATGAACAAAAGGTAAGTAAAAAAAATATATCCTGGACACAGGCCCCCACTTTAAAGATGTGACGTAATTGTGCAGATTACGATCTTTAAAGAAAGTATCAATCGGACTCTCCACTTGACACAGTGACTTCGTGTCAACCAGATCGTCTAATTGACACTCAGAATTCTTTTATATGACTGAACCTGTTAATATTATTAACGGTTCAAAATTCCCGAGTTCGTTTATATTATTTTGGAGCTGCACCTCGTTGGAATATTTGAGTTAAGTGTAAGAACAATTTGATTTCTCCTTAGTCTAATCACAGACAAAAAGAAACTCTGTTGTAACAGTCTAATATATAACTAATTTATTTCACAACAGGCGAACAAAAAAAAAAGAAAAATGTTTGTAAAATTCTTAAGGAGAAAAATATACAATGACAATTCAAAATTAGAAAATGTTTTCGAGTTTATAGTTAATAAATCAAAAATGATTAAAGTGAAAAAAAAACGAAAAGACAAAAGACTCAGCTTAATTCTCTCTAGCAATCCAAATACATTCAGATGCAAAATAATAATAAAATGAAAGAAGGTATCACTAAATTTCTATTTTCCGAAAATCACTCGGTATAATGAAACTACAGAACATAAATGTCAAAAGAATAATTATGGTAAAAGAAAAAAAGTACACGGGTGATCACATAAAAACAAAAGAAAATAATGTTCACTATTGTCTTTGACTATTTTTCTATGTGCCCCAACAACAAAAGAAAAACCCTCACTTCGCACTTCAAAGTTGATAAAAAAAAAGAAAGTCTTGCTATTTATCACTTGAACATAAGGGAACTTGGTTTACGCTCCTCCTTTAAAATAAAAACAAAATGATGTTGGGTGCGAATAGGTTGTCACATTATTAACGAGAAAATTATTCCCAAAGTTATCTTACAGCTTCACTCCCCTAGAATTCCCATCAATGCAACCTTTTCAAATTTGGCACTTGTTACTGTATCCCTTCGATCCCGTTCAGGTACTTATCTTAACAAAAACTCCAGCACAGCAGGTGTTCCTTGGGACAACAACACAGATGTAGGTGTTCGTTGGGACGTCAAATACTGCAAGTAGGTGTTCGTTACACATGATTCGTTGTTGTTCTTCTTCTTCGACTCAGGCGGAGTTCGAGCCTCTTGGAGGTTCTTGGGAAAGCGTGTCCTGAGGGGCACAGACACTGGCTCCTTGGATGAGAGTTTCTTCTAAGACCTCCGGACTGGAATTGACTTCTTTTGTCGTTGCAGGCCTTAGACTGAGAAGGAGAGATTTTGGGCCATCCCCTTTTTCCTATTGATTGGGTATTTTTGAGTTCATAGGGCGGTCTTCATGTCTTGAGGTCCAATGACATCCATGACCCCACCTTCCTTTTCCCCGTGTTGGCCAATCATGACTAGGTGTCCTTTTTCTTGTGAGTACTGTGAGAAACCTTGTCCTTAAATCTGGATTATATTTTGTAGTTGACTTGGGAATGAGGGGAAGTCTTCACATCTGACTTTATTTCTTGTGGTTGACCTGGGGACGAAGCGGAAAGTCAAGTGCCTGATAATTTAAGGGCGTGTAGGCCTGTGTAATGTAGACAAGACCTCCTTTGTTAGTTGAGGCCTGTCTCAAGTTACATAGACGGGAAAACCATGAGACCGGAGCCGTTTAAAAATATAAACTAAAAGAATTATGAACTGCTAAAAGTTTTTCTTTTGGAGGGTAGAACTCCCTCACTTCACATATATATATATATATATATATATATATATATATATATATATATATATATATATATATATATATATATATATATATATATATATATATATATATATATATATATATATATATATATGTATATATATACACATATATATATATATATATATATATATATATATATATATATATATATATATATATATATATATATATATATAATGTTCCGACAAGATATACTTACCTCAAACTACTTTCTTAAGAGGACTGGTAAAACCACTCCGCTCCGACCAAAACAATTCAAATCCCACCTCCCAAAAGGCCCAGCCGCTGACCCGAGAGACATCTTAACCTTAGGTCCTTGGTTCTCGCTGGTTAGTTGTAACGTTCATTCGTCCCAACCTCGCTCCTGCTCTGACCCTGACCTCGTGTTTACCGTGTGGTCTCCTTGTGTTCCCTGTGTTCCCTTGTGTTTTCCTGTGTCCTTTCTTCAACTGTGTGTGTATCGTTGCCCTGTGATGGAGACTCACTGTCGTTGCCCTAGGCCTTCTGTGGAAAAAGCGTGTGGCGCTTTCTTGTCTAAGGAAGAAGTTGATCCTAACACCCTTTGTTCCACGTGTCGGGGACAAAGACGTGCAAAGGGTGCTACTCTCCCTGAATGCGTCGATGGGCCCGACTGGCAATGGAAGTTAGTCAGGATGAAGAAGAAGAGGGCCAAGAAGGAGAAACCGGCGCGTACTAAGTCGGGTGAAACGTCGGTAGAGTTGTCCTTGGCCAGGATGACTCCGGTACAGGTTAAGTCCCCAAGGTCATCACCAGTCCCCGTCCATGGCGGGGACGTAGGTGAGTCTGTTGCCGGGCCTCAACCGATTGTTGAGCCCGTCATTCCGTCGGGTGAGGCCCCTGTGGCAGATCCCCTATTATTGTTCTTGTAGTCACGCTTGTGCCTTGTGGGTACCCCCTCCATGGAGGAGTTTGTGGCGCAAACTCATGGTGTGGAGGTGACCCCCTTGGTAGCGGTTCCGGCCGTAATCCCGGTAACCGAACTGCCTTCTGTGTGTGTCGTTGCAGGTCTGTCATTGGGAGTGTGCGATCCCTATCATGAGCACTGTGTGACACGGTCTTCTGATGTTGTTCCACCACCCTGGTCGGCCGTGCCTAAGACCCCGGGAAGTTCGCCAAGAGACAACGAGCAGCCTTAGGATGAAGGAGACCTTGGAGTGCGATGCACCCACCCCGAGCTGTCTCCCTCAGTCGGGTCGGCAACCCCAGTGGTTGGGAAAGCCAAGCATTCTCCTTCTTCTTCCGACGGAGAATGATCTTCGGACGGGACCTCCTCGGAGAGTTCCTCCTCTGGCGAGAGGAGAAGGCGCAGGGGGCGCAAGAGGAACCATTCGCGATAATCCTCGAGGTACGGCAAACCTCCCAAAAAGAAGAGAGCCAAGCATTCTCCTTCTTCCTCCGACGGAGACTGTCCTTCGGATGGGACCTCCTCGGAGAGTTCCTCCTTCGGCGAGAGGAGAAGGCACAGGGGGCGCAAGAAGTACCGTTCGCGGTAATCCTTGAGGTACGGCAAATCTCCCAAAAAGAAAGAAAGCCAAGCGTTCTCCGTCTTCCTTCAATGGAGAACGTTCTTCAGATGGGACCTCCTCAGAGAGTTCCTCCTCCCTCCGGCGAGAGGAGAAGGCGCAGGGGGCGCAAGAGGAACTGTTCGCGGTCATCCTCCCGGTACTCTACAAAATGTTCTGGGTCGTCGCAGAGACAGCACAGGCACCACAGGAGCAGCAGCAGGAGGAATGGCGGCATTGCAGGCATGGCAGTTCCCATTCCCCAAGGAAGGCCGGTATGGGTTTCGCCGTGCCCAACGCAGCATGGGCTGCCCATGGGATGGGGGGCCCCGAGAGGAGAGCGGAGTGCGTGGTCAACTCTTGGGGCTCTTCGGCCGGTCCATCGGCCTCCCACACAGTAGCAGGCCCCGTGCGGCCAAAAGTGGTTAAGGGTCCCCCAGTGACCCTGCAGAGGGAGTCTAGAGGTGTGGGCTCCCCTGGCATGGTGAGGCCCCGTTCGAGTGAGGCGGGCAAGCCCATGACGCCTCCCCTCCCTGGAAGCTCTCCTCGATACAGGTCTCCCTGCTTGGGTGGAGCCCTCGGCTAACCACACAGGTTTGATGAATGAGCCCCACGGTGAGGACTAGTACCCGGTGGAGGAAGATGATGATGTGGGTGACCTGGTGTTGCTGGACTCAACACCAGAGAAAACGTCGATGTTCAGGAGGGTCCTATCCTTGATCCGGTCCCAAAACAACCTGAGTGAGGTGGAGGAGCGCAGGGATCTGGACTTCGCCACGGCGTTGGCGGTGCCTAAGGATTCCAGGCCTTCTCGTTACAAAAGGCCCTGTTTATGGAGGCCTCCGCCTGGTCCCTGGCCCATGCCATGTCCTGGTTGGACTTGTGGTCTGCGGCAGTGGCCACTTTCCACAGCACCCACGATCTCTCCCATGAAGCAGACCTGAACCTCTTCCGAGAGCTTCTCTGGTCTGGGGCCAAGGCCATTAAGTTCTCCTCCGCTCAAGCTTGGACTCAGGGCACCAACTGGGTCCTGCAGAGGAGGGACTCAGTCCTGAGCAAGTTGGCTCAAAGGATCCTGGATAGAGATTCCAGGTTGCTTAGGAGCTCCCCAGTGGAAAGGGAAGGTCTGTTTCCAGAGAACCTGGTGGAGCAGACGAAGGAGAGACACGTGAAGAAAGGCAGGTCCTAGGACTCCTCCCACCGGCCCTCCTTCAAGGGCCCTCAAGGATCCTTGGGTCCCTTCAAGTCCAGGTCCTCTTCCTCCAGGAGAGCCCAAGGAGCCCGGTTCCCTAGGAGGAGGTAGGGCGTGAGACCCCCTACCACTATCCGCGCCACCGGTGGGGGGAGGCCTCCAAAAACATTTGCAAAGTTTGGAGAATTCCAGAGCCAACCCATTTACAGTGAGTGTTCTGAAGGAAGGCTAGCTGGTTCTCTTCCTGGATGAGACCCCTCCCCTGATAAGGGGCCCGGGGGGGGGGACACCTTTGCATCCCGGGACCCCTCCCACAATGAAGCCCTCCAACCAGTGTCGGACAACTTCCTGGGCTCCTACAGCAGATTCTTCCTAGTCCAGAAGTCCTCGGGGGGTTAGAGGCCCATGATAGACCTCTCGGCCCTGAACAGGTCTATCAGGAATAACCCGTTCAAAATGGAGACTCCAAGGTCGGTCTTGGCGGCCATAAGGGAAGGGTACTTCATGATTCCCCCAGACCTGAAGGACACCTACTTCCAGATCCCAGTCCATCCCTCAAGCAGGAAGTACCTCAGGTTGAAATTTGGGGCAGGTAGCTTACCAGTTCACCACCCCAGGCTTCGGCCTATCCACGGCCCTGCAGGTTTTCACAAGAGTGTTCTCTCTGGTGTCGAAGTAGGTGTACAAGCGCAACTTCCGACTCCTATGTTACCTAGACGATTGGTTGCTGCCTTCAGTGTCAAAGGGACTCTTGGAGCAGCAACAGTACGTTCTGTTAGCTTTCTCCGGGGAGCTGGGTATTGAGGTAAATATGGAGAAATCCCAGCTGACACCAGTAAGAAGGAGGGTATACTAGGGGATTGAGCTGTACAAAATCTTGGCAAAGGCCATCCCCTCTGAGAAGCGCATCAGGAACCTTGGGGAGATTTCCAGGCCATTTCTCCAGGGCCTCCCTAAGAGAGCCAAGGTTGGGCAGAGGCAACTGGGTCACCTGGCCTCCCTAGAGAAACTGGTCCCTCAAGGCAGGATCAAGCTGAAGCCCCTTCAGTGGAATCTAAAAGATCACTGGAACCAGATCGGTTCCCCCACTCAGGTGGTCCCACTGTCCCCCCAAGGGAGGGTGGCCCTACAGTGGTGGGCCCTGCCTCAGAACTCCAGGCGGGGCACCCCGCTGACGGATTCCCCCTGGAGACGTTGCTCTTCACGGATGCCTCCAAGAATGGTTGAGGCTCTCACCTGGCATCTTACACAGCACAAGGCCAGTGGTCGGAGGCAGAGAGAGAGAGCTCTCCACATCAACGTTCTGGAGATCTTGGCCATTCAGAGGGCCCTGTCAATCTTCAAACGGGAGCTAGAGGGCAGGACAGTAGACCTGATGTGCGACAACGCCACAGTGGTGGCATATGTCAAGAAACAGGGAAGCCTTCGTTCCAGGGAACTCTGCCTCATAACAGAAAATATCCTGGAATGGGCCGAGAGGAAACACACAGACCTCACGGCGCGGTTCATTCCAGGAAAACGAAACATCATAGCGGACGGTCTCAGCAGGAAGGGCCAAGTCCTAAGTGCCGAATGGTCCCTGAACCCTCAGATAACCAGGGATAACCTGGTTGATTGATTGATTTAAAGTTTTCAGGCATCCTGACATCTAAGGTCATTGACACCGATGAAGTCCTGGAGAGGTGGGGTTCCCCATTGATAGACCTGTTTGCAACTAAACTGGATGTGAAGCTCCCGGTCTACCGCTCCCCAGTGCCAGACACAGGGGCCAAGATGGAAGACGCGTTACAGCACCCCCAGGATAACATGGACATATACGCCTTCCCTAAGCTGAAATTTGAACATTCTACAATGGTAGTTAGGAAAACTCTTCAAAACAATTCACCAAATTTATTATAAACATTTCAGAGAAGTAAAAATGCAATAAATTGTCTATTCCGATTGCTTGAAGGTGGTTATATCTAGGGGTAATTTCCAAACTACTTTCAGCTTTTCCAACCTCACCTGTATAAACAACAAAAAGGAATATATCAAAATATAATAAAAGAAAGGAAATTATATAAATCCAATTTGAACAACGTATATATGAATAAATCGTAAATTGCATATATGATCTATATAAACCTAATAAGCCATTACCGATAATGTTGGAAGTGCTCGCCAATGTAACAAACAGGGAATTTATCCTCGGACTAAGCCACTTCAATTAAACATTTGGATAAATGATATCCTGGAAAATGAAATACATTCCGACATCAAACACTGTCCTGAAGCTATAAATATAAGCAATATAATTTTGCATAATGTATTCAATATAACATTCACCCTTCGAATTAAATCTAATATAAAGTCTTACCAATAATATAAATAAGAAAGATGAACGCAGGATGATAACCCAGGACGACCTAGCTTCACCAATTATACCTAAGCGAAAGTATTGTACAAATATCACAATTAGTTTAATAGTACACAATATATATATCTATCAGAGAGGAAGGAATTTATTTTTATATTGGTGCTTTGAAGGCTTAAGGCAACGGATAATGATTACCATTAAACATTTAGAAACCCCTAACAATGCTTGGTTCTCACCTTTATCCATGCAAGCTATGAGACGAGTCGAATGCCCTCGAAGTTTAAAGTTTCATGTCGGAGGAAGCTCAGAGTCCAAATTAAAGGAAGTTAGTTCATGTTAAATAACTTCGGGAATGTAGAAACACTTGAATCTCGTAATCCAAACATGGTTCAATAAAATAGCAGCACAGCACAAATTCAATGGTATGAAAATCTTGTAGCACAAATCTAGCAGCTCAAATCTTCGTGCCGAAATACTGCCAGTGAAGATATGGACGGTATGGTATGCTAGGCCAGACTGACTTGGGTATATCCATGAACCTCCCAAGTAAAGAGAAAATGGCGTGATTAGCAGGCTTGTTAGCTAATTACTTAGCTCGTAGTAAGCAAGCAGGACTTAGATGGTACCAAGCATATAAATGTAATTTAACTAGTTATTTTAATAGTTTAAGAGAAAAGTCCTCCTTACTTCAATAAATACATATATAAATATACTAATAAACAAACGTAAGAAATACTAATTTCCGTTTAGTCCACGGAAGAGGATGAAGATTTTTCAAAGGTAAAAAATCTTCATCGCTGTAAATGAACATATGAAATTAGAGCAACATTTTTCTTGTTCTTTCCTCACTTACCGTAGCAGCTTTTCTTTTAGGCCGCGAGGAAATTTTCTTTCTATCAGCACCAGGAACATTCTTATTATCAGTATTACAAACTACATCATCAGTAGTATTAATCTCAAGGAAAGGAATTATTTGACTTGCATGTAACTTACTAATCTTTTTAGTTTTCCCTTTCAGTACAGTTACTTGTGTCACCTCTCCCAAATCATTACTTACAACTTCGCGAACTAATCCTAGGGGATAATTACTCCTTTTAGTATGTTCCTCCTTCACAAGTACTACATCTCCTGGCTTTATCAATGCATGAGAAACCGGACGATACCTGTCCTTTCGGTCAATAGCTTGATATAATAAATTACCTAAAAACTCATTATGATAAATATTATTAAGATTTTCTTTAACCTTGCACAACCCCTGGTAACTCCTCTCTATGTCTCTGGAATCAAAATCTGGATCCTGTGGAATGCTCTGCAATTCAGGAATCAAATTTAAGGAAGACAGCTCATACCCTCTGATCAAATGTTCAGGGGTGATTGGTTCAGGAAGAGAATCTTCACTATCATTTCTAACAACTTCCTTAAAAGCTATGGGACGTCTATTAGCGAGATGGATCACATTACATACTAAAAATTCAAAATCCGAATAGGATAAAATGTTATTCTTTATTGCTCCAAAAATTAACCTTTTTACCATTTTAACGCACACCTCAACCATAGATCCCAACTGACTAGCACCTTTGGAATATTGTTGAAAGGAAAGAGGGGCAACATTATTTTCTTCAAAATAAAGTAAAGTTTCTGGATCCCTGATAAACGATGTAATAATATTAGCTCCGGCTACAAGCTGCGATCCCTGATCACTAATGCACAACTGAGGGATCCCATACTCCAAACAATGCATCTGAAAAGCTCTTAAAAATTCACTTACATTTAAACTTTTAACTATCTTCATATTAATTGCTCTAGACCAAGTACAAGTCAAACATAATAACCATACTTTATGTGTCCCACCACTAACTTTAACTGAAAATGGACCAAGATAATCTATAAATATATTGGCAAAAGGTACATTAGGTGGATTACAACGGAAATCTCTATAGGAATTCTGATTAAGTTTAATGCTACGACTATTGAACCGACGGCAATGAACACACTGCTTCAAAGCTTTCTTAACAGTAGAAAAATGTTTGGGTATGAAATAATTTCTTCTTAATTCGGTCAATACGGCATAACTACCAGAATGAAGTAATTTATCATGAGCATTCATTATAATAAGTCTTGTGAGATAACTATCATTAGGCATTAGAATGGGAAACTTGTTATCTTTGTTTAAATACCACTTCTTAAATTTACTTCTTACTCTAAGCAAACCTTGCTCATCAAAAAATATGTTAAACTTTGTCACAATAGAAGGAATGTCTTTAATAGGCACATTAACTTGACTGAAATATTCAAAAACTTCAGAAAAATATTTCTTCTGCTCAAAAGATATCAATAAATTAAGGGCTTGAACAAAGTAGGGAGTACTAAAATCGTCATTATCACACTTCAACCCTGCTCTAACTTTCCATTTCTGGACACACATCAAAACTCTCCGATATACTAGCACTAGTCTCCTAAAACTGGAAAACCTGTTAATATCAATGAGAGGCTCCGCACTGGACAAAAGCACAGAAAGACCATGGGAACAATTGCTCTCTTCACCAATTTCAAATGCTGGTATTGTGACTGATAGCTCTGGAATATTGGCTTCATCCAAACTAGGTCCTGAAAAATAATTTGAATTCATGAGCTGATTATACGACACACATCTTGTCACCAAATCTGCAGGATTTGCCTTACCAGAAACAAATTTAAAAGTGACAGGAAACATTTCACACTTTCTCTGAATATTATGAATCCTGTTGCGAACAAATGTTGTGTGTTTATTCATTTTATCTAGTTTAGATGAAGATGCATTAAGCCAATGTAAAGCACAAATGGAATCTGTATATAAAGTTATATTCACAATCTGTAGAGGCTTCATGCAATGTGACCCAGATAAGTCATTGAAAATTTCCATAGCACATTCTACTCCTAAACTTATTGCATTTAACTCAAGGGCTGGTATCGACTTGCCATCTAGCTGTTTATTAACTAGCCTATTCTTGGCATGAACGAAGCTAAGCTTATTAGTTTCATTTTGAAGCAAATAAAGGACACATCCATATATATCACGACTGGCATCTGTAAACACTAAAATACTATATTCACCATTACGAGGACCAACAGATCTAGAAATACGTAAAGGTGCTGCTCTGTTACACTGCTTTGAAATATTTTGCCATTCCTTCTGCAACTCCTGAGATAGTATTTGATCCCATCCAAGTTTCTTTCGACACTGTAATTTATGCATAAATAATCTACACCTGTTAAATAATGGCATATTAAATCCAAAGATATCGAACTGGGAAGCAATAGTTTGCAATATGGACCTTTTAGTCTTAGCTTCAGCATTTAGATTAATGGGCTTTGTAAATATCTCATCAGAGTACCTATCCCATGTTAGACCGAACAGTTTATTTATTTCAGGAGTGACTACTCTATTCTCTGCATCAATTACATCCTGTAAATCCCTATCATTAGTGACAATCTGTTGAACCTTAAAATTGTATGGCTCAAAAATACATGGAATCTGTTTATAAGCCCAATGTAAACTCTCTGAATCATTGAAAGTGACAGCTCCATTATCCATATATATAAGTGAATATATTGAATGCTTCAATTCAGACAACATTGACTGGTCAGATGCTTGTGCAACTAATATGTAATACAGAGATATCATAAGTAAAAATGGGCTGCATCTCAATCCAAACGGAAGCCTAACATTCTTAAATGCAACCAAGGAAAAATCTCCCTTACTAACATTCTTGTACCAGTAAAACAGTAATCTAGCTTGGTCAGCTTCACTTAAAGCAAGCATATTAAACGCCTTCTGCAAATCAAAAACTAACAAATAATTATCAAACCGTAAATTAAGGAAAGATGATGACAATTTCTGATTCAAAATAGGTCCTGAAAACATACACTGGTTATGTGATAAAGATGTGCTTTTAGAAGATTCCTTGAGATTAGACAAAAACACTACCCTACATTTAGTCGACTCTCTGTCTAGCTTAAAAATAGGCATATGAGGCAAAAAAGAGAAGTAGGGATGTTCAGCCTTGTAAACCTCTAAATCATATATTGGCTCAATGATACCCAACTTAATCTGCTCTTTAAAAGTTTGATCAACTAATTGTAAATGACCTTCATTCTTCCTGAGCTTCTTAAGGTTTGACTTAAGTATGAGCTTAGATAACACCTCATTTTTAGAAAGTAAATGAGACACTTTGGTATTCCATGACAAAGGAACTTCTATCCTTCCGTCAGATCTTCTACTAATCTGTTTTAAAGTAAATTCAGTTAACTTTTCGTCAAGGTCTGTATTAGTTTCACAATAATTCGTTTGATCATAATTCAAGAAATATTTGCACTCAGATTCGAGAATTTGATCAGTGGCACGCTGCAATTGTCCTTCCAAAATATCACCCTTATCATTAAGGACTGAAAAAAATGTGTTAGTAGTAAACCCTGATAGGCAATTCTCTTCCAAAATATCAACATTATTGCTAAGAAAAAATGAATTGCTATAAACATGGATATTAGAACAATTAGCTTCCTTACTTACTGATAAACAAGCTCCCAATCCCCCATCTGTACCTCTGAAATTGGCAAGCAAAGCTTCAATATTACCAGTGAGCATTATTCCTACCTTAGATTCAATGTACACAGAGGGACTCGCATTACCAATCACTATCTCGTTTCCCGTTAAGCAACTGAAAGAATCTGTGCCCAGCAAAAGATGCACATTATCAATTTTCCTCAAATTACTATTCAACAATTTATCAGCAAGAACTAACCCTTTACTGTGCACAGCTTCAACAAGTTCACCAAGAAAGGGTAACTCCAAATTAATGCTTATATCCGGAACCACAATTGCCAAAATATGCTCTACTGAATCTCCAATCCTAAGAGGCATCTTAATAACTTTAGTACAGTACCTTTTACTCTCATTAAAACCCTTGACCGTGAGCTCAATGTTTGAGTGAACAATTTTAAACTTTCGTGAATTTGCTAATCTAGCAGACACAAATGTACTCTGAGAACCGCTGTCCTTCAAACCCCTATAGACACTATCATTGCCCTCAAGAGAAAAAGTAAATGTGGGCAATATGGAATTCGTCGAGTACTGGTGTGTTACAGCAACTCCACTGCTAGCCTCCTGTTTGGCATTAGAATTATGTTTATTAGTCCGAGATGATCCATCCCTTGCAGATTCTGACACACAAAGGTAACTCATGTGATAACCATTACAATTTAAGCAACGCTTTTTAAACCTAAACCTACACTCGCTAGACATATGGTTTAACATTCCACATTTTACACAACCTCCGAAAGACTCAATTGCGTGAACTTTTTCTGCAGGAGTAGAGAATTTCTGACATTTATTAACATAATGATTAGTTTCCTTACTATCACTTCTACTACAAAGGAGACAGTTTGGTACAGAATATTTACTTTCCATTACTTTAGTTTTAATGGCCAAACTATCAGTACTGTCTTTAACAGGAGTATTTCTGAGCTTATTTCTAAACTTAATCTCTTGAGGAGTTTTACCTTTAGTACTTTCGTACCTCTCACTAGCATTAAAAAAATTATCGAGAATATCATCCAAAGAGGGGTGAGTTTTCGTGGTGATTTGAACCAAGTGACTCTTGAAATTATCATTAATACCACGCCAAGCAAAAAACCTTGTAAACTCATTAGCATCAATTTTTAAAGTCCTAACAGCCTCACAAATAGTTCTCAGATTTGAGATATATATGAAAGGATCATCCTTCTCTCCAAGCTTAAGATTCAACAATTTCTGGATGGTAGAATTTATTCTAGCTTCTTTAGAAGCAAAAGCTGAAACCAACAACTCCTTGGCATCTTTATAAGATTGCTTGTCAGCTTCTAAGCTATACAACAAATACTTAGCCCTACCATCTATTTGCTGTTTTAGTAAAAGCAATAAATCCCTATCTGGATAACTAAATGCACTGGTTGTGTTTTCAAACTCGGTTATGAACCTTAAAAAATCTTCCCCTTCTCTACTACTAAATTTTGGAAGAGGAGCTGTGGGCTGCTTAAGCAAGCTTCTAGCAGTATCAGTTACATTAGAACGAGGATTTTCAGAAACATCAAGCAAGGGCAACAACCTTTCAATTTTATCCAAATAATCTTGACATGAATTTAATTCAGTTTCCAAATCAGCCTCAACTACAGTTTCTCTATTAAAAAATTTCTCAGCTAGAATCTTACTATCGAGATCAGCCAACTTTTCCTTATAGTGTAAGAGAATAGCTCTCTCAGACAAACGCTCAGAAAGATTAAAGGAATCATAATTATTAACATTATTAAAACATTCAGTGACCTTTTTCCTAATAGTCTTCCGCTGACCTACAAATACCTGTAACTTATTCATAATTAACAAAATATAACGAGCTAGAAAAGAAAATTAATTATTGGACTCTGAGCAACCCTTAAACACAAGAAATTTACTCCGGCAAATTCGGCAGTCTCCATCAAAGCCCCACGTTGGGCGCCATAAGCTGAAATTTGAACATTCTACAATGGTAGTTAGGAAAACTCTTCAAAACAATTCACCAAATTTATTATAAACATTTCAGAGAAGTAAAAATGCAATAAATTGTCTATTCCGATTGCTTGAAGGTGGTTATATCTAGGGGTAATTTCCAAACTACTTTCAGCTTTTCCAACCTCACCTGTATAAACAACAAAAAGGAATATATCAAAATATAATAAAAGAAAGGAAATTATATAAATCCAATTTGAACAACGTATATATGAATAAATCGTAAATTGCATATATGATCTATATAAACCTAATAAGCCATTACCGATAATGTTGGAAGTGCTCGCCAATGTAACAAACAGGGAATTTATCCTCGGACTAAGCCACTTCAATTAAACATTTGGATAAATGATATCCTGGAAAATGAAATACATTCCGACATCAAACACTGTCCTGAAGCTATAAATATAAGCAATATAATTTTGCATAATGTATTCAATATAACATTCACCCTTCGAATTAAATCTAATATAAAGTCTTACCAATAATATAAATAAGAAAGATGAACGCAGGATGATAACCCAGGACGACCTAGCTTCACCAATTATACCTAAGCGAAAGTATTGTACAAATATCACAATTAGTTTAATAGTACACAATATATATATCTATCAGAGAGGAAGGAATTTATTTTTATATTGGTGCTTTGAAGGCTTAAGGCAACGGATAATGATTACCATTAAACATTTAGAAACCCCTAACAATGCTTGGTTCTCACCTTTATCCATGCAAGCTATGAGACGAGTCGAATGCCCTCGAAGTTTAAAGTTTCATGTCGGAGGAAGCTCAGAGTCCAAATTAAAGGAAGTTAGTTCATGTTAAATAACTTCGGGAATGTAGAAACACTTGAATCTCGTAATCCAAACATGGTTCAATAAAATAGCAGCACAGCACAAATTCAATGGTATGAAAATCTTGTAGCACAAATCTAGCAGCTCAAATCTTCGTGCCGAAATACTGCCAGTGAAGATATGGACGGTATGGTATGCTAGGCCAGACTGACTTGGGTATATCCATGAACCTCCCAAGTAAAGAGAAAATGGCGTGATTAGCAGGCTTGTTAGCTAATTACTTAGCTCGTAGTAAGCAAGCAGGACTTAGATGGTACCAAGCATATAAATGTAATTTAACTAGTTATTTTAATAGTTTAAGAGAAAAGTCCTCCTTACTTCAATAAATACATATATAAATATACTAATAAACAAACGTAAGAAATACTAATTTCCGTTTATTCCCACCCATTGGGGTCCTCAAGAGGGTGTTGAACAGGCTCCTCCGGTCCAGGGGCACAAATATGACCTTTTTGGCTCCTTGGTGGCCCGAGAGGGAGTGGTTCGTGGACCTTTAGGCTCTAGCGTCATATCCACCCTTAGCCTCTTCCTTCTAACATAGACCTCCTGGTTCAGTCGCACTTCCTAAAGTTCCACGAAAACCCTCATGGGCTCCCCCTTCACGCATGGCGATTATCAAGTGCCTGCTAAAGAGGGATCTTTTCTCGGATTCAGTGGCCTCCTACATTGCGGGTTATATGCGAAAGTCCTCAGCCGCAGTGTATCAGTCCAAGTGGGCTACCTTTTGCAAATGGTGTAAGAGTAAGGGAGGGAAGCCACTGGAGGCGTCCAGCCCCCTGATATCAGGGGGTCTCGATACCAGCGGTCAAAGGGGTTAGGGCTGCCCTGGGGCAGGTCTTCAAGCTGAAGGGCCTGCACTTAGGGGCCTCGAATCAGTTATCCGTGCTGATCCGCAACTTCGAACAGTCATGCCCCAAGCAAGCCTCCTGGGTCCCCGGTTGGGATGTTGCCAGTGTCCTGGACTCCTTGAAGAGACCCCCGTTCGAGCCCCTGAAGGATAT
>NC_090744.1:69064217-69076717 GCF_036898095.1 Palaemon carinicauda | reverse complement strand
TCAGCATAGGCAGGCTCTAGAGGTATTCATAAGGGGAGAATGTGAATACTGTGGTGCAGAGAACAAAGTAAGGCAGGTCAGGATAGCTGAGGATTTCCTTCTTCCTAAGGCATTCCTTGGGTTTGACACTGATACTCTTAACCCTCATCAATGAGAGTGCCAGGTAATCTCCCCTAGGTGACCAACTTTAGCAGGTTCTCTGAAATCACACAAGTCACAGAAGCCGTTGAAGGAAGACTAGGTGAGAAACTTATATCAAAATAAAAATCATGTGGGCAGTATTCATAAAACCATATATTAAATTTGTAACACACATTCAAAATGCTATTGGTTAACTATAAAAATAAGCCCTTTTAACTCACCAGGTAGAGGTTATATCAATGAAGAAAATAGGCACTGTAACACACATGTTTCTCCCACGCTCGTAAAAGGTAACAGTATTTCCCTTTTTTATATAATTTGCTCCCCAAGCCCCGCAATATTAACAGAACCTGTTAAAAAATGTCTTTCCATGCATAAGTTACTTAGAATTATTGACATTCTAGCTCTGAACTGCATGTATATAAACTCCTTATCTGATAAACAAAAGTAGCATTCGTCTCGTCTCTCTGTTATAACCTAACTGGAATCTCACATAATTGATGACCACTGGAAGAACAGCTCCCTTCCGCGTTCTTTGTCAATGCTGGGCCATATTGATTGATCATGCCGCCCTTTGACTCTGACTCTTCTTTCCATGTCCAGTACAGAAGTATTTGCCTGATTTTAGAGCGCCGAGGTTCAGTTTCACATCCTTTTGGCGATCCCCACAGACATTTTCCCAGAAATCTACGATTGGCTATGTGAACAAGAGGCCAAAAGACTTCGCTCGTCCTCAGGAACATGGCTAGTATCGCTTGTCTACAACCTGCCAGAAGCGGGTTTCTAAGGGAGGTGAACCTACTTTGTTCCATTTCAGTACAATGCGTACCCGAACCTGTATGCACTGCCATCCTTGAAGTTAACATTTTGCGCATGAAGGACCTGATGAACAAAGTCGACGCTCTTATGGATAACCACTTCATCACCTTAAAAAACTCAATCAATGTCTCAACTAAAGATGAAGAGGACAACTCTTCTATATCAACCAAAACCAGAATGCGGTTGGACAAAGATACATACTCGGTGACAGGCTTGAGCGATGAGAAACACGCCCACCATCCAAATATGGCAACTCTCGCTTACTCCTACCTAACGACCACTCCAGCCACTTACTGGTGTCTATCGACCTCAGTTATGATACTACCGCTCCAAATTCTTGGCTACTGAGAAGAAATGTGCATACGGTTATCAGTGGTCAAAAAACTTATAAGTACACCTTCGCTTTTGGCTGTGGTCTTCCCTATCACTAATCTTTTCTTTTTTACATGATGCATGTACAAGCGTGCAATTTTTTACCACTCTCCAGGACACAATGTAGTAAGTCCAAGCCTGCCAATGTGTACTTGGTAGCTGGTAATAGATCTGCTATACCCCACATGGGTAAAGACCCTGTCATTATTGTTTTAAAGTGCTAAATATTATTGGGAGTTCCTCATTTCTGATGTCATATTGCCAATCCTTGGTGCGGACTTCCTCTCCCATTTCCACCTCTTGATTGATGCTGCTCAACGACAGTTAGTCAACGCAGACTCTTACTACAACCTCCTACTCCACATTACTGCACATACAGAGGCCTATGCTCACTGCCTCACGTCGTACCCAAAAGTCTTCTGCTCATAACTTCGCTAAACACCAACGGTTGCCGCTAAACACACTATTTATCACCATAATAAAATTGATGGAGCTTCAAATGTTCGCTATATTCAGGGTTTTGGCACCAGATCGTATTGCAGCTGCTAAATGAACATTCGCTGAAAAGACAGAAGTGTTCCTTTTCTAAGAAGCCTCAAGCCCGTGGTTGCTGCTCCCATGCATCAAGCTGAAGAAAGATGGCTACCTGCAATCATGTGGGGATTACAGAAGTCTGAACATGCAGACAGAACAATATCACTACCCTCTGTACAGACATCGCTAATGTTACCACTTACTTGCGAAAGCTGAAGGTTTTCTGCACACAGACCTCTTGAAAGGCTATTATCAAGTACCCATGAACCCAAAAGACCTCCCCAAGACTGCCATCATTGCCTACTTCAAAACATACACATCCGATTATTCCTATTTTGAATTTCGCTCTGTTGTTGCTATTCTTCAACGCCTCATGTCTGCCATCTTAGGAGACCTCCCCTTCTGCATATGTTAAATGGATGACATACTTGTGTTCACTTTCTCCAAAGAGGAACACCTCCATCACTTACACGTCGAGCTTCACTACCAACATCCTTTGGCCACAACACAGTGTCGTTCTTAGGGCACCATGTCACTCTTGGAAGAGTCCACCCCTTCCATTCGAGGGTTACAGACGTTAAGAACTTCACTCCCTCGACCATCAAATCACTGCAAAATTTCTTGGTTACCCCTCTCTACGTCTCCTTGAAGGGCAAGCTAATAGACCTGAAGCATGGTCCCCATCAAGAAGCTGCCTTATGCAATGCAAAGATACTCTTGCAACCGCTGCTGCTCTAAGTTTTCGCGTGCCACACGCCCCTCTCAGTCTCACCACAGAACCAGCGACATTGCATTTGGCGCAATACTTGAACAGGTGGTTAATGGCTCACCCTGTCCATTGGCCTTCTTCAGTAAAAAGACTGTTAAGGCGGAATCTGGCTAACCTACATTCGACTGTGAGATGCTGGTGATGCATTTAGCTACCTGTAACTTTTTCTACTTCTTAGAAGGTACGCCCTTCATCATTCGCTCGGACAATATGACTTTGGTGCACATCTTCACTCAACAGTCAGACTCCTGGCTCGCCCGTCACTACTGACATCTCACTGCCATGTCTGAATACAATTGCACCCTTCAACAGGTCTCTGGGAAAATAGATCCTGTTGCCGATGCCTTGTCAAGAAACAAGTTGGCCGACATTCATCTGGGATTGTATCAAAAGGCTTTGGCTGAAGCTGAACAAAAAGATTCAAAGTACCAAATATATAGGACATCTTGCACATCCCTCCTTCTTGAAGGCGTCAGCCTCAATGAATTCAACGCCACCCTCCTCTCTGATGTCAGTACTGGTAGACCACGACCATCGATACTTGCCCCCATGCTCCGTCAGGCGTTTTATCTCGATCAAGGCCTTTCATATCCATTGGGCCAATCTACTGCACAGCTACTGAAGAAGAAGTTAATTTTGCTCTGCATTGCTAAGGATTCTAACGATTGGGTCTGCACCTTACTGCATAACAAACTTCGATAGTACATCAACATATGGCTTCAGGAGTGGGCACTTTCCCTCAACCTGTGTTATTTTTACCACATTTACAACGACATAGTAGGTCCCTTATAATCATTACAAGGATATCGTTACCTGTTTAACATCTTTGACAGCTCCACTCTTTGGCCTAAAATCATCCTCATGCAAACTGCAATGTCTGCCTCGTGTACATCCGCCTTATGCTCAGGGTGTATAGGGATATTTGGTAATTCCTAGGCATATTACTTGTAACTTTGGTACCACTTTCATCTTTCAATTGTGAATGTCATTAGCAAATCTCCTGACCATCACTCTACATCAGGCAGCCTACAACACTGCAGCAAAAGGAAGGGTTTATCCATTTTGTATCACACTCAGAGCGGCATTGATGTCCCACTGTAATGACTCCAACTGGTTTACTCAGCTTCCCTGGGTCCTCCTGGGACTGAAGACCCCTCATAAATACACCCTGTATGTCTTAACAGCTGAAATGGTATATGGTAACCCATTGATCGTTCCTTCTTAATTTCTCCCTTTGGAAGCCTCATCCGACAATCTCAAGTTCCTAAGTCATGTTTTGGAAAAATTTACTCCCTGCTGACAGACTTACAATCCCCCAGTGAAGCATTACATAACGACAAATATGCACAAGGCCTCCTATGTTCCTGTGCAGCCACATTACCAAGTCACTGCTAATGCCACATTACACCGGCACTTTCCTTGGGATCCTTCGCACAGCAAATGCTTTCTTAATTAACATTCATGGGAATGAAGGCTGGGTCTCCATTGATCCTCTTAAACCTGAGTATCTCTGCCTATATTGTGCCTCCCAAGGGCAGGGAAAGCCATGCACTGGACATGTTTTTACACAACCTCGTACACTGTAATGGTATATCTTTTTTTGTATAACTTGCTCTCCCCTTGCACTGACAAAAGAACTTGTTTAAGATTGCCTTTTTATACATTAGTTGTATTTTGATTTTTGCGACATTCTTACTAGGAACTGCTTGTACATAGATTCGTTATCTGTTGAATGAAAGTTAGTTGCATTTATCTCACCTCTGTTTTCAGCTAACAGCAACCTCACAGAGGACGATGCTATTATCATTGATAGTTCCTAGGAGGTCATCTTCGTCCTTGGTCTCATTTTCCTAGCCAGTATTAGGGGCCAACCACTTGATTGAGTAGAAACTGGTAGTTGGAAGAGGAAAAAGCAAACACAACATTAGTACAGTCACCACTATCATAATAACAAATTATCAAGTATATATATATATATATATATATATATATATATATATATATATATATGTGTGTGTGTGTGTGTGTGTGTGTGTGTGTGTGTGTGTGTGTGTGTTTGTGTGTGTGTGAACCTTAGCCCAACATATCAAGCGTTTCAAAATATTTACGCTATTAACACCAGTAACTTTATGTAAATGTGCACCATTTAGAGGACAATGAAAAGGAATCATTTATAAATAGAGTACGTTTTCCAAATTCAGAATAAAACATTAAAACAAAGTCATATTAGAAAGGCATTATAAAGCACTCGGTGTTACTAAGCTATCATAACGTACCAACAATTTCCAAACGCTTGCAATATAATAAATATATATTCAATGTAAATATGCACCATATGGCCCATTAAGAAAATGAAGTATTATATGCATAGTGCATATTTTACTAGTTTTAGTGAATAGTAAACAGTAAATAGCACCAGACTAGACTTTAACAAACAATCATTCAAATATTATCGTGCATTAAGTGGCACATACTCTAGCCCTATATACACATAACAAAATGGCAAAAAATACATCCTTTATGAGATATCTGGCCGCCAATGACTTAATAATATTTTGATTGATTGATCGATTTGTGTAATAAAATATAGAACCTTGAATGGAAGGGGGGGGGGGTGCGTCGAGTAAAACGCGGTCATGCCTTTTTTTTTTTTTTTTTAATCATGCACGCTTTAATAAAAAAAGATGATAATAGCCAATAGAAAAAACATAGTTCCCTGTTCTTGTTAAAAAGCATAGAATATTAAATGCTTGTGTTTTACTGAAACGAAAATTTCCTCTTCCTGTTTTTGTATCTCTAAAAATTCAACGAAAATTAAAAAATTTCCACAGCATATTTTATATAGCTATTCGGATAACATCTCTCTCTCTCTCTCTCTCTCTCTCTCTCTCTCTCTCTCTCTCTCTCACTCCTTCTTCTTCTTCTTTAACCCTGGATAGGTACGCTCCTCGGACACCCCTTTAAGGGTATACTCGGACGCGAACGACCCCGACGCCAAAAAAAATTCTTGAAAAATCAGTTTTTGCAGTAACCTCCTTTTTTCTTTTGCCAAAAAAAAACTTCAATGAATGCTTAAAACAACTGTAAAGATAAATACTACTCATCTGCAGAAAAACTATTTATTATAAATATTTTAAAAAATTAAGTAGAAAAAAAAAGACCTGACATAAAAATTCATAAAAAAAAAGTTTATACATATATACACAATTCCTTTTAGGAATTGATTCTTGAATGTTTAGGACACATCTTGATGTATTTTGGATGAAGTCAGACCCATGGAGGTGAAGATCTGAAATGAGAAAAAAAGGGTAACTTTTTTTGGCCAAAAAAATTTGTCCAAATTTCATGAATTTTTTGGGGTACCCAAATGAAATAGGAAGTGGCTAATTTTTTTAGGGAATAAACATATGTTATCCTAAAATAGAAATATGTAAAAAACTCTTCATTATTTTGTAAATTACATTTATATCAGGGGCCATATCTAAAGGTAATTTTTTGAGTACTTAGAAATTTCGTAAAAAAATACATATTTTTAATATATAATATGATATTTATGCAGGTAAAAATATACCAAAATATCACAAATTCTATAGGGAACAAGAATATATATAGATAGGGCAGCTTACGCTTCGGATATGTCCACAAAATGGCCGCCAACCACACTGACTCAGACTCCCTAATCTGCCACTTGAAATGTAGGAAGGGTATGTCAATTTCAAGGTGTTATTTACTAATCTAATTATTATTGGATATGCATAAAAATTGTATGGTGGGTTGCTGGATAATTGACGATTATTTTACGACTATAAAATTAAAATTCTGACCCAAAAAAATTTTTTGGAAGGGAAATAAAATCGAAAAAAAAAAATGTAAAACAATATAATATTTTAGCTAAAAAAAATTGATGATATTCAATCAAAAAAAAAGTAAACAAAATTTTCCGACAAATAAACATCTAGAGGAATCATTACTCTGTGATAGTTCCTTAGTACGTAGTAATTTTGAAAGAATTGGGAAAAAACGAAAAAATGGCAATCACCGGAAAATCGAACACATACCTATATATACGCCATATCTGGCTAAAAAAAAGATAGGCATGGGTAGCCAGATCATCTAGAAACACTTTCCAACACTATAAAAATATAAGTTTTGCGACACTACTTGCCAATTCCTTACGGTAACATGACTAAGCAATAAAATGCAAAACCAATAAAAAGGGGCACTCGCGGAAAAATGGCTAACATTCAAATATACGGCATTTCAGAAAAAAAAAAATTCAGCCACGTGCTAGGCAAACCATCAAGGCACATTTTCCGACAAATAAACATCTAAATGAATAATTACTCTGTGATAGTTCCTTATTACGTAGTAATTTTGAAAGAAATGGGAAAAAACGAAAAAATGGCAATCACAGGAAAATCGAACACATACCTATATATACGCCATATCTGGCTAAAAAAAGAAGATAGGCATGGGTAGCCAGATCATCTAGAAACACTTTCCAACACTATAAAATTATAAGTTTTGCGACACTACTTGCCAATTCCTTACGGTAACATGACTAAGCAAAAAAATGCAAAACAAATAAAAAGGGGCACTCGTGGAAAAATGGCCATTCTAATATACGGCATTTCAGAAGAAAAAAAAATTTCAGCCACGTGCTAGGCAAACCATCAAGGCACATTTTCCGACAAATAAACATATAAATGAAATATTACTCTGTGATAGTTCCTTAGTACGTAGTAATTTTGAAAGAAATGGGAAAAAACGAAAAAATGGCAATCACAGGAAAATCGAACACATACTTATATATACGCCATATCTGGCTAAAACAAAATAGGCATGGGTAGCCAGATCATCTAGAAACACTTTCCAACACTATAAAAATATAAGTTTTGCGACACTACTTGCCAATTCCTTACGGTAACATGACTAAGCAAAAAAATGCAAAACAAATAAAAAGGGGCACTCGCGGAAAAATGCCCAACATTCTAATATACGGCATCTCAGATAAAAAAAAAGACATGCACGTGTTAGCCCAACCATCAAGGCACACTTTCTAACACATAAACATGAAAAAAAAATCAATAATATACGGCAATTCCTTACTACGTAGTAAATTTTTACAAATATTGAAAAAAAAAACAGAAATTGGCAACCGCAGTTAAATACCCAATATACCAATAACTACGTCGTATCTGACAAAAACAAAATCACGCATGGGTAGCCAGATCATCTAGACACACTTTCCAACACTAAAAAAGCAAAAGTTTTACGAAACTATTTGGCAATATCTTACGGAAAAATGACTTGGCAAAAAAATGAAAAAAAATGAAAAAGGGACACTCGCGGTAAAATGCCCGACATTCTAATATACGGCATCTCAGAAAAAAAAAAGACATGCACGTGTTAGCCCAACCATCAAGGCACACTTTCTAACACATAAACATGAAAAAAAAATCAATAATATACGGCAATTCCTTACTACGTAGTAAATTTTTACAAATATTGAAAAAAAAACAGAAATTGGCAACCGCAGTTAAATACCCAATATACCAATAACTACGTCGTATCTGACAAAAACAAAGTCATGCATGGGTAGCCAGATCATCTAGACACACTTTCCAACACTAAACAAGCAAAAGTTTTACGACCCTATTTGGCAATATCTTACGGAAAAATGACTTGGCAAAAAAATGAAAAAAAATGAAAAAGGGGCACTCGCGGTAAAATGGTCCTCGTGGTGATGAACGACATTTTAACTAAAAAAAAAAATCATGCTCATGGTAGCCAAACAATCCACCAAGACTTTCCACAACTGATAACCTATACAAGTTGCACCATTCTACGACAATTTCATAATACGTAATAACTTTGATAATTATGCAAACTACCTTAGAAGGGTAAACTCGGTCGCGAACGACCCCGACGCGTCTCAGAAATCGAGGAAGGAGTACAGCTACAGAAATGCACATCTGGACACTACTAGAGCGTGTAGGGGAGACACCTCCTGCAGGTCGATCACCCACAAATTCAGTCACGGGGGTGAGTCACGTGAGAAAACCCTGTTTTTTTTTTGACGCTCGGGGTCGCAAACGACCCATCGTACCTATCCAGGGTACTCGATAGTAGAGTAGGGTCAATCGAATGTATATTACTGATAAAAGAAAAAGAGGCGTATAAACGGAAATCTCGGCATTAATCGTTTTTCTTTTTTTTTTTTTTTTTTTAGAATCAGCTCTCCACAATAACAACTTATTTTTTTTTTATTACTGGATTGACTACGAAAAGACTACGTTAAGTGATATTACGGATTTTTTTTTATCAAACATATTCATTATATTTTACATATGCACAAAGAAATGGCCTTAATTGTCAAAAAAGTTAGATTCTACTGTAATGATGAGATAAGCAATAATCACCTCCAAATTAGGAATATTATTTGTGATAAGGAAACGCACACATTTACAATATTTGGCTAATGCTTTGCAATCATTTATACTATGATTCTGATTGTGCTCGCTTTCGAAAAGTAAATATATATATTTTTTTCTTTATGTTTAAAAAGTTTTATTGTAAGAAATAGGAAAACATTAAAGCTATTCAATCGGAGGTAGAGTCTCTCTCTCTCTCTCTCTCTCTCTCTCTCTCTCTCTCTCTCATGAGTATGTGTGTGTGTGTTTTGTATAGGTTTATATACTACCATATATCTATTCAGGTTTTTATAAGGCATTTCTGTTTTATAATAGATCCCTGTACAATTACGTGATATTTTTACTTAGAAATAAACAAGCTTAGGGAAAAAAAGTAGCAGTTATTTGTTCATTTATAAGTATACTGTGAATATTTTCATTTTACCAGGAAATAATGCCAACATTTCTTGATATCATAGGTATACATTTCTATCCAGTGAGAGTCTAGGAAACTTTAGTTTTGGGTTAAACATGACTAGAGATTTTAATTGAGGTACTCGTGGAAAGAGAGAGAGAGAGAGGAGAGAGAGAGAGAGAGAGAGGAGAGAGAGGGTGTTGGGGTAAAAATAGCAATAAATAACATTTCTAAATTGTGTCACAGAATATCCCTTCCTAATATGTCCTGTGCTAATTGCTTAATCGCCGGAAGAATTTATAAAAGAGGTCGTGAGAAAAAATCAATAATATATATATATATATATATATAAATGTATGTATATATATATATATATATATAAATGTATGTATATATATATATATATATATATGTATATATACTGTATATATATATATATATATATATTTATATATACATGTATATATACTGTATATATATATATATATATACAATATATATATATATATATATATGTATATATATGCATATATATATTCATACATATACATATGTATATATATTCATATATACATATGTATACTATATATATATATATATGTATATATATACATAAGTATATATATATGTATATATATATATATATATATATGTATGTATGTATATTTGCGTGTGTGTGTATGTCTGCATGTGTGTGTCTGTGTTTGTGTGTTGATGTACACACATATATTGTGCTAGGCTGTATATCTTAGCAATCTTTGTTTGCCAACTGTTGTATGAGCAGATGAGCAACATGGTGTAGTGACAAGAACTCTGGGTGTGGAGGAAAGGCCCCCCTAAATCTCGATGAAGTCATTGGCAACAGGATAACGGATTGGGTTTATGGCGATAGTCAAGATGTCTTTTTGGCCTCTTTAATTAGTACGGGTGGTGGGGGTCTTTGTCACCTGTCTTTTTTTAGATAGGCAATGCGTATTAAAAGAAAATGGTTATCCTTTGATGAATATAGCCAATGAATCCTTTATGGATTTAGTAAGTCCATGGAAAGAGAAAATGGCAGAATGACCCCCAGTCCCAGCCATAATGAGGTGTTAAGAATGTTTATAAATACTAAATGAAAGTATAAAATTGTTAATTGGGCTGTTAGAACCATGAATCTGATTGGAAAGTTACAGCAAGTGGAGAGTGAATTTATGAATTAAAGTTTGGATATTATGGCCTTATATGAAACCAATTTTAATGGAATTGATAATAAAGTCTTAGACTGATGCAATATATATATATATATATATATATATATATATATATATATATATATATATATATATATATATATATATATATATATTCAGGAAGATCAGCTGGAGTTGGAAGAGAAAGGGTAGGAATGATGATAACACCTAGAAAAGAAAAGGCATTACGGGAGTGATGTATATAATAGATTGTTACTTGCAAAGCTTAAATCTAAGCAATATGAGTTTTATTGTTTTTGATTGTTGACCTCAATGTTGAAGTTAGATGGAATAATCAAGGTATAGACAATGTGATGAGTGTTGGCAGTCTTAGCGAGGTTGCAATTTAAAATGGAGTGCTGTATGTTTTTTAAGTTTCTGGTGAACAAACAATTTTGTTATTAGAAGTACTCTTTTCCAGCACAAGGACATCCAAAAACATACATGGACCTCACCATGTGGCAATTACAAAAATCCATTATATTGCATAGCTATTAATAAACAAAAAGAAAGGTCTAGGAAATGTAAGAAGTTTTAATTGCCCCACTGACATAACTGAAACCACCCAATAGAAATGTATATATAATACCTAGGTTTGATAAAAAAAAGCTTCAAGAATATGAGCACGGAGAATCTTTTACAATTTAATGTAGGAATTGATATGGGGTGTAGAGACATTAAGAGATGAAGAGCCGATAATTAACGAAGAATGGTGTGATATTATGAACATTTATTAGTCAGTTAGTAGTAAAGTTTTCGGACATGTAGGTACAAGGAGAAAGTCATGGATATCAAAATATGATACTTGGAATACTATAAAAAGGAGACAAAGACAGAAATTGATTGATGAACGCTTTCGAGGAAGTAATGAAAATTCCGAGGTAGAGCATGCTAGGTATTATTATTATTATTATTATTACTATCCAAGCTACAACCCTAGTTGGAAAAGCAAGATGCTATAAGCCCAGGGGCTCCAACAGGGAAAAATAGCCCAGTGAGGAAAGGAAATAAGGAAATAAATAAATGAAGAGAACAAATTAACAATAAATCATTCTAAAACAAGTAACAACGTCAAAACAGACATGTCATATACAAACTATTAACAACATCAAAAACAAATATGTTATAAATAAACTATAAAAAGACTCATGTCCGCCTGGTCAACAAAAAAGCATTTGCTCCAACTTTGAACTTTTGAAGTTCTACTGATTCAACCACCCGATTAGGAAGATCATTCCACAACTTGGTAACAGCTGGAATAAAACTTCTAGAATACTGTGTAGTATTGAGTCTCGTGATGAAGAAGGCCTGGCTATTAGAATTAACTGCCTGCCTAGTATTACGAACAGGTATCTCAGTATTGATAGTAAGGTTAAAAAAAAAAAAAAAAAAAAAAAAAAAAACCTGGAGAGAATATTTAGAAAAGAGAGCAGATGAGACTGACAAAGCTATCAATTCAATGTGTTGCTATAGTGTAAGATTTGCTCATAGAATTATTAATGAAATCTCTACGTGGATAAAGAAGAAGCATATATCCATGAAAAGTAGAGATTGATCTTTTATGACAACAAAATATGAAGAAAGGCAATGTTGGATGGAACATTAGTAGGGTAATGAACAAAAGATATGAAGAGAATAATTTGATTGATATACCTGAAGCGGAGGAAGATCTTAGTGTGTTCATGAATGAATTCAATGTGATTGAAGTCAAAACTATCAATAAAACATTCAAGAAATGGAAAGCCCCTGGATACGATAGAATTACTGCTGAGACGATTTTCGACTCTCAGTAGAGTTGCAAGATT
>NC_090744.1:69042566-69052566 GCF_036898095.1 Palaemon carinicauda | reverse complement strand
GTCATTGGCCCATGCCCCATATCTCGTAATGGCCGTCTGGGAATGTTAGCTGTTAGGATCAACCTGCAAGATAAATCCATCCGAGCGTTGATTGACATGGGAGCCAGTGTTTCATTGATTGAAAAAAAATTCTCCTCAATTCCACTACAGCCAAGGGCATCCATTGTTCTTGACACGCCAGGAAGAAATAAACTACACATAAATCATACAACAATTGTCAAATTCAAGGTGGGGCTTGTGAAGTTTACACATGATTTTTTTGTCTTGCCCACCTTGGAAATTCCAGGAATTGAGGCTATCTTAGGAATAGATTTTATTTTCAATAATCAAATTTGCATTTTGGAGGAAAAGATACAATAACACTAAGAGCTGGAGGGTACATTTTGCAGATAGAAAGTCATGAGACAGTAAATGCGTGTGTTACCTCGGAGAGACATTTAGGTAGGGTAAAAGCTGTACCTGAGAGAGAAGTAGTTCTGTCTCCCCAGACCCTTACGAGCATATCTGTGACCCTGTGTTGCCTTCTTGCGGAAGGAACCAAGGTAGTTGTTAAACCCCATGATAATTGGGCCCATATGATATTACAGGGCTTGACAGAAATTAAAGAGAACAGAGCTGATATAATGATAGTTAATTTATCAAATAAAAGAGTTGTTTTAGGAAGTGATTCTGTGTGTGAATTAGTTATGTGAAATTGCTTATAATGGGATGCTGGGAGCCACAACTTCAGCCCGCACAGACGATCGCACTCAGTATTTGATTATGCAAGTGCGAAACTTATATCCGTCAGAATATCAGCCTGTAGTTAGTGATATTGTCAATAATTATTCTGATGTAAATGCAATTGGTGATGAGCCACCCGGGAGGATTGATCAATTTCTCTTTAGCATTGGAACTGGGCAGGTGGAGCCAATCAGGTCAAGGCCTTATAAGGTACCCATTCATTTCCAGGGAGAGATAGAAAGGGAAATTGATAAATTAAGGGAACAAGGGATAATCGAGGAGAGTGAGCCCCCCTGGCCTTCTCCAATTGTAGCTGTTAGGAAAAAGGATGGCTCGGTAAGATTGTGTGTTGATTACAGGAAATTGAATGCAGTCACTAAGGATAATGCATTTCCATTGCCCTCGATCAAAGAATTACTTGTGAAAGTACGGGATAGCAAATATTTTACAACTGTTGAATTAAAATCTGGATACTATCAAATACCCATTCAGGAAGACAGTAAATGTAAAACGGCTTTTATAGTTAACAATCAATCAATTCAGTTTAATTTTCTTCCTTTAGGTGTTAAAAATGCTCCAAGTCCTTTTTCTAGAGTAATGATGGCAGTTTTGTCTCCCTTAATTGGCCATAATATTCTTGTTTATTTAAATGATATCATAATCACAGGGAAAACAGCCGGAGAACATAATAATAATATTCGTAAAGTTTTAGAAGCATTGCGACGTAATGGTATGAAAATAAATTTGTCAACGTGCAAATTTTTCTGTAAACAGGTCGAATTCTAAGGTCACATAATAACCCCAGAAGGTATCCAACCCTGCCCCAGTAAAGTAGCGGATATTAGAGATTTCCCCAGGCCCCGTAACTCTATGGAAGTAGCTGGATTCCTAGGGCTTGCTGGTTATTACCGTAAATTCTTAAGAGGTTTTGGAGAGATAGCGAGACCCTTAGATGCTTTAAAAAAACAAAAAGTAATAAATTGGGGAGGGGAAGAAGAAAGGGCCTTTAACCATTTGAAAGCTGCCTCAACTAGCAATGAATTATTTCCATATCCTAGATTTGATCGGCCGTTTTTAGTGACAACAGATGCGAGTAGCGTAGCTATTGGTGGCGTAGTTTCTCAACGAGATGAAAAAGGCAGAGAGCAACCCATTTGTTTTGCTTCCCGGGCGTTAAAAGGGGCAGAATAGAATTATAGTACATTCGATCGAGACGCTTTGGCTATTCTTTAGGTTCTAGAGAGGCATCGGTTCTTTTTATTAGGTCAGTCAATTGAGTTGCAAAGTGATTTGTAGTACAAAAATGATTTGACCTCGTCAAGCGAGATGGATGGAGAGATTGTTAGGGTTTAATATAAAGGGTTTTTACCACATAGAAGTTAAAGCTAACAAGGTAGCTGGAGCTCTCTCTAGAGGTGCAGTAATAGGAGTAACACTTAGGTCCCAAAAAGAGGAACGAAGAACGTAACTAAAATATTGAAGACCCCCATCAAAATAGAGAGAATAGAGACAGGATTAAAATTCTCCCAGTGAGCATTCAGAAAATGGGATGAGAGAGAGGAGAGAGAGAGAGAGAGTAGACTCAAGAGAGCAATAGAGAGAGAGAGGGAGAGAGAGAGAGAGAGAGATACGAATGACGAAGGGGAATATATGTTTGTGATCGAGGACATGACCAGTGGTGTTCAGAATGTATGCCCTGATGATGCAGGTTTGATTGACTTGGGAGGTTGGGACATAAAAAAAGTCCGAGAGGGACAGAAAAAAGAGGAATGGAAAGAGTGCGAGGAGTGATTAAAGGGGAATCAGAGAGTTATCCGTCATTTCTGAATGTGCCTCGTGAGAAATTTTTTATTGAAAATGATGTCTTATATTGTGCTTACGAGAAGAGGGGAGGGGAATTTTGTGCACGGGCAGTTCTTCCTCCCTCTTTAATTAAACGAGCCATCCACATTGTATATGCTAGTCCGTATGCAGGGCATTAAGGGATTGATAGAACATTAAGGAGAGCTCGTGAATCCTTCTTATGGTTATGTATGACAAAATCTATAGAGAACTTCATAAAAGGTTGTCATGCTTGTAAATATTTCAAAGAACATAAAAACACTGTACCGGAAGCCAGAAAGGGGCCTGTGGTTCCTATTTAATTTCATAGAGTGCATATGGATGCAGTAGGACCATTTCCAGATTCCTACTGGGTTAACGCATCGAAAGTATATATGTGTATTTGTGGATGCATTTACTCGGTACACTCATACTTACGCAATGTTGGATAAATCTGCAAAATTATTAGCCCAAGCACTGTACTCTTTCATTATTAGGCCTGGTTACCCGAAAATTTTGATAAGTGATAATGGTCTTGAGTTTATAAATAAGGTGGTGAAATTGGTCACGGACATGATGAAAATTGAACACTTTTCAGTGACCGCATATAGGCCCTCAGCAAATGGCTTAGTAGAATCACATAATAGGGAAGTAGTGCAGATTTTACGTTACTTAATGGCTGATGACCCCCTTCATTGGCATGCCATGCTTCCTAAAACTAAGCTAGCTTTAAACATTGCATATAATGCTTCGCTCAGGAACACGCCTTTCTTTTTAGTGTATGGACAGGATCCTGTGTTACCATACATGGTACTCAATAATTCGCAACATTAGCCAAATTATTTAACTGAGTAATACCGTGTATATTTATCAAATCTATTGAGGAGAGTAATGAACACCACTGAAAGGCTTTTGAAAAGAGCTAATGAAAATCACAGCTCAAAGTATGATGGTCGGCTCAAAACCGCACCAGTAAAAGTATTGGTAGGCGATCGTGCTTATTTGAAACGATTACAACCTAGGAAACACAAACTAGAGCCAGCATATTTGGGTCCGTACCGAGTAGAGATGGTTAAGTCTAACACAGTTGTGATACAAAGCATTTTTAATGGCGCAGTGTTTGAACATCATCATGCACACATACATGTGGTACCTGAAGAGGTAGTTTTTAAAAGTGAAATCCTTCGAGTTGATGAGTAGAAATTTTTTTCTCTTTGCTGTTGTTGTTGTTTGAACAGACCTCATTTCTTCTTCGTGTTTAAAATAAACGTGATGATAACAATATGTTATGTTGATGCTAAATGTATACGTAAAATGTTGTGGTAATTTTGTTGAGTGAACCTAAAACAATTAGAGGTTAAATAGGTCAAGTGAGATCCATCAGGGGGATGCTGTATTATTCATGTATTTATATGATTCCTGGTTGCTGGGGCCGGGGTGGTTCCCAAATGGCAAGTGGCTGCGGGATTAAAGTTCAGCCTTGAGGATATGCAGTGTTAGAGAATGTATAGATGTGAATACCTTATGCTTAATGTTATGAGAGAAGGGCGGGAAGATGAATGATTTTCTTGGGAAAACGGCTAGTGGCCACTGGTTGAAAGTTGCAAGTGCAAGTGTTGTAGTGATTTAAATAAATTGTGAAACGGTGGTAGTGAGTTGTGTTGCGAAATTGTACGGTAAACCCAGACAAGTAAAATTGAGGGATGAAGGAATATCTATTCTTACCCTTGTCCCGCCCAAGAAGCCCGTATTGCCCGCAACCAGAGGGAGGTTATTGATGAGGTTATGTAAAACGGATATGATTTTTTTTTACTTTGAGTATTCTGTGTTTTGGTTGCAGAGGTATTAAAAAGAAATGAGTGGAATTATTTATATTTTTTTGTATACATTTTTACATGCAATATTTCATTTTTTTTTTTTTTTTGTGGAAAATGTGTTGTTTTTTTTGGGGTGATTTTTATATACATATTTTATGTTGCATTTCTGTATAGTACATGCCATGCCTATTCCAGGTTGGAGTGTCCTCCATATATAATATGTCTGCACCTACTGTACTTTTTAGGCTTCTATTTTACCTCTGTTCCAGCTCTCTTCCCTCCATCTGACTAGTGAGGGGGAGTGTGCACCTCCTCCTAGAGTGAGGAGCTTAGGGGTGGGAGTAATGTCCTAATTCATGTATTTATGTGTGTTATTCATCAAGGTAAATGAACTCAATATTCACAAGTATTCCACAAAAACCCATGTCTCAGCATGTTTTGTAATGGTTGCATTTTGGTAACGAAGGGAGTTTTTAGTTGCCAGTGAGCGCTTGAGTTGACAAGTCCCTCACCTGAGAGGGTAGTTGTGTATAGTGTACTTTCGAACGAACCTTTTGTAATAAATGAAGAAAACCCATATTCCGACATCTCATTATCTGTTTAAACGGGACATATATATATGTATATATATATATATATATATATATATATATATATATATATATATATATATATATATATATATATATATATATATATATATATATATATATATATATATATATATATATATATATATATACATTTATATTTATACATATAATTACATATGCTGTATATATGTATATACACATGTATATATATATATATATATATATATATATATATATATATATATGTATATATATATATATATCTATATATATAGTATATATAATTAAATGCATATATAAATGTATATATATACTACATATATATATATATATATATATATATATATATATATATATATATATATATATATATATATATATATATATATATATATATATACATATATATATATATATATATATATATATATATATGTATACTACTGTATATGTATATATATATATATATATATATATATATATATATATATATATATATATATATGTGTGTGTGTGTGTGTGTGTGTGTGGTTGTGTATATGCATATACAGAGAGAGAGAGAGAGAGAGAGAGAGAGAGAGAGAGAGAGAGAGAGAGAGAGAGAGAGAGAGAGAGATATTCTTTCAACTTTTACTTCATTCTGCAAATACCTAACTTCAGAGCATTCTAAATCAAATTTATCAGTCACATCTTGTAGTTCATTATTTATTATTATTATTATTATTATTATTATTATTATTATTATTATTATTATTATTATTATTATTATTATTATTATTATTATGCTGATGATGGTGATGATTAGTTACTGAAACCAATTGAATAATGAGAAAAAAAAGTGAGTTCTAAACGGCTTCATAAGAAAATCTTTGCAGACATCCAAATGGCTTCAGAAGAAATAGCCATAGACATAGCATGAATTTCTGAATGTGTCCAAAACACAATATCTGAACGACTTCGGAAGAAATTTTTCCCGGATCTCAAAAAAAAAAAAAAATAAATAAATCCCTGTGCCAGCTAGCCGCTAGGTTATAACTGAGAGACTCTGAATGCAACTGATCTTTATATCATCGTAGCTTATGTAATTATAAAACCCCTTCCAGTCAGGAACAGTACAAAAATTCATATACAACGGTGCAAGATGAACAGAGAGGTTATCAGTGAGAGGGGAGAGCGATAAGGACAATATACAAAAAATAAGAAATAACATTCCCAAAGTGCATAAAGTATATTCACTTCACGCTGAGAGCCATCAGTGGCAGGTTGCAGGCAAGCAATACTGGTCATTTCCCCCTGATGATGAGGGAAGCCTTTTTGTCCCTAATGGTTGGTGAGAAAGCTGAAAAAGTTTCTCTATGCTGGGGGGTGAAGGAGGGGCTGGTGGTGGTTAGTGCTGTTCCAGAAGGTATGAGTTAATGTCTTTTTGTGTTACCCAATTGGAGATTTTCAGGAAAGTGTACCTGGGGATGGCTGTGAGAACATTATCAGATTTGGTGGTTGACTGAGTTACCCCCTTTATGCAAAACTGCACTTCAGCACGTTGGAACCAGGCGTACACTTCGCTACTGCCGATGGACGGTAGTTTCAGGGGCATGAAGTTACTTGCAGAGTCAGTGTCTGAGTGCGACATCATCAAAGGGTAAAGCACAGGAGGTAGTTGAACACTCAGGTGATCGCCAATGCGCCAGCAAGCAGTTAGGTTGTAATTGAGACTCTCATGAATGCAACTGAACTTTATTTGGTCAGAGCTTAAGTATTTGTGCAACCCGTTCCAGTCAAGAGCGGCACAAAAATTAAAACACATTGATGAAGGAAATTACATTAACTGAAAGGTTATCAGTGAGAGGGGAGATCAATAATGACAATATATAGACAATAAGAAATACCGTTAAAATGTACGATCGTGTGTGGTACACGAGTGGTAAATCCCTTTTACAGGCTGACTAAGCACAAGAGCCTGTGGTCTGTACCTTCAGCGAAAGTTGTTCTATTGCCAACCTGCCTGCAAATGACTTTAGAAGAAATAGCTGTAGACTCAGTATGGACTTTTGAATGACTGAAGAACAGAATCTTCTTGGAGCTCTATAAACGGCCCGAGAAAAAAAAATTTCCCGGATCTCCTAAAGGCTTCAGAAGACAGCTACAGACAAACCTTTTAGTTCTGAATGACTCCAGAACAACATCTTCCCAGAATAGCTCTGCACGGCTCCAACCCTGGATGCAAATAACTTCTGAAGACCTTGTCTCCTTTTATTTTTTTTTCAAATGATGCTTGCAACATCTCTCTTGATCTGTATGTAGCTATTCAAGTTTATTCAGTGAACATTGTTATGTTGTTGTTGGCCATTTTCAGAATACTACTGTGAGGAAGACATGACTTTACTCAGTGCTCACGTTCTGGTGGAACAGTGAACTGATTGTGAGAATTTTGTTACAATTATATTATTAACTGAATGGTTTAGGTTGCTGCCAAAGTTGTGGAGCTTTGAAGATCACAATATACGAGCCTTAAAGCATTATGTGCTTAGGCTTTTGTGACCATTTCCTATAATTGGAGGCTATTGGAAAAACTACGAGGCTCTGTATTGTTGCAGAGATGAATTGCAGGAAATGAGAATAGAGGCAGAATTGTTCAACTGAGTTGTGATAGAAGTGTGGTTCGACATTGCAGAAAGGACATACCCTGATGGCATCGGTAAATATGTTGTGTGTCTTGCCGTTTACTTTGGCATGATGGCATATCCTGCAAAAAGGGTGATGGGTAAAGAGATGAATGCCACAGATATTCTAAACAGTAGGACAATAAACCGTTTGCAAGAAGGATTCTGATGAACTGACGACACACGGCACTGAAATCTCTCTCGAGATCTCAAAGGAAAATCACGTATTAAGGGAATAAGACAATGAAATATCGAGGGAAAATGATGAACTAAGGAAAGGACACAATGAAATTTCAAAGGTAACTGATGAACCAAGGAAAGAAGATTTTGAAAAAAACTAGAAGACACCGAATAGAACAGCGATGGAGAGCCTTTAAATGAAGAGGTCAGAATAGAGAATAGTGCTAAAGGTAATTCACCTAATAACCAAATACAAATAGCCCCTAATGATAGCGGTAACAAACCTGAAAATAGATGTCAAAGAGCCACTAATGCTAGAAGTTAGGCATCTAAAATTGAACGTCAAGGGGTTTTTAATTCTAGGAAAGGCTCCACAAAATAGAGGTCAAATAACCTGTAATGTTAGGGTAGGGCACCCACAAATTGAGATCAAAGAATCGGTATGATGGAAGTAAGGCCCCTAAATATAAAATTGAAAATGCACATAATGCTAGAGATGAGGCACCTCAAAATATATGTCAAAAAGCCTCTACTTCTAGAACTAAGGCACCTCAAAATTAAAGTCAAATTGCCTCTAATGAGAGAAGTATAGCACCTAGAAAATGACGTCAAAGAACTCCTAATGCTGAAAGTAAGGCACCTCAAAATAAAGTTCAAAGAGCCTCTAATGCTAGAAATAAAGCACCTCAAAATAGAGACCAGAGAGTCCCTATGCTAGATATAAAGAATCATAAATTAGAGATCAATAAACCTCTAATGGTAGACGGTTAGAGCCTCTAATTCTAGGTCTAAGACCCCTCAAATTATAGGCCAAAGAACTTCTAATTCTATAAGTATAGACTCAATATTAAGGTTCTATACTAAAGAGCCCCAAGAAAGAGGTCAAAGAAGCTTGAATGCTAAAGGCAAAGAACCTCAGAATAGAAGTTGAAGAACTCCTAATGATAGAAGTATGCCTCCTCGAGATGGAGGTCAAAGAGGCTCTAATGCTAGATGTATGGCACCTCAAATTAGAGGTCGAAGGCCCTCTAATGCTAGAAGTAAGGCACCTAGAACTAATGATCAAAGAGCTTCTAATACTAGAGGTAGGGAAACTTAAATTATTAGTCACAGAGCCTATAATGCTAGAGGTAGGGTGCTTGAAATAATAGTCAAAGAATCTGTGATGCTAGAAGTATGATACCAAAATTAGAGGTAAAATTAAAACCTCTAATGCTAGTCGTATGGCGCCTAAAAATAGGGATCAAAGAATTACAAATTCTGGAAATATGGTACCTCAAAATATATGGGGGAAAGCCCATAATGCTAAAAGTGTGGCACCTCAAAATAGAGGTCAAGAAACCTCTAATCCTATTGATAAAGCACCTCGAAATAGAGCTAATAAAGCAACTTATTCTAGGCGTATGTCACCTCAAAATAAAAGACAAAGAACCTCTAATGGTAGAAGAATGGCTAATAGAAATAGAGGTCAAACAGCCTCTAATACTAGATGTATGTCACCTTAAAATAGTGGTCAAAGAGCCTCTAATGCTAGAGGTAAGGTCCCTAAAATTAGAGGTCAAAGAGACTAATGTTAAAGGCAAGACCTTTCAAAATAGAGGTCAGGATCCTCTAACGCTAGAAGTGTATCACCTCTAAATAGAGGTCAAAAGCTTCTTATGCTAGTGTTAAGGTGCCTTAACACTGAGGCAAAAAACTCTGTTAGAAGTATGGCACCTCAAAATAGAGGTCAAAGAATCTCTAATGCTAGCAATATGGCACCTCATCATAGAAGTCAAAGAAGCACTAATGCGGGAAGTATATTAGTTCAAAATTGAGGTCAAAATGCTCTATTGCTAGAGGTAAGGCCCCTTATAAAAGAGATGAATGAACCTCTAATACTAGAAGTATGGGGGCTCTAAAAAGAGGTCAAAGAGCCTATAATGCTAGAAGTATGACACCTCAAAATAAATCTCAAAGAATATTTAATAATAGAAGTTGGGTACCTAAATTCGAGGAAAATGTGTCTCTAATGATTTAAGTATGCCACCTCAAAATAGAGATCAAAGAACATCTAATACTATAAGTATGTCTGTTCAAAGTTGAGGTTAATAAGCCTCTAATGATAGAGATAAGACCCTTCTAAAAAGAGGTCAAGAACCTCTAACACTTGAAGAATGGCACTTGATAATGGAGGTCAAAGAACCTCTACCGGTAAAATATGTTT
>NC_090744.1:69022566-69032566 GCF_036898095.1 Palaemon carinicauda | reverse complement strand
CAATTATGCTGACTAGACTCTCATTCAAAGGGACTACAGGATCAACACTACTATACAATTGCGACCAATTCAAGCCCAAAAGATCATACAAAATCCCATTCCAGTCTGCTTGAGATTTCATATAAATCTTACATAAGTAAGATACATCAGTAGCACACAGGCTGCTCAGTCTTCACTACTCATGAAATCAAGGCATTATCAGATGTCCCAACTGGAGAAGCAGCCTTACTTTTTATAATGCCAGGGGAGTCGGTGTATACGAGATCCAAGCAGTTACCAGACCTGTGAGCTGTTTCACTTATGATTTGGTCACAGCCTGATTCAGAGGCAAATTCTAAAGGTCTTAAGCCATGGCGATCGGTAGAAGAAACAGAATTTAACCACTCCCTATGGTGAGCATTGAAATCACCAACAAATACAAAATAGGCATTTCTATCATCTTCTTGTATCTTAGCCATAATGGAAAGAAGGCAATCTAAGAAATAATCGTCCATGTCGGGATTCCGGCAGATCGAACACAAATGCAAGTTGTTATGCCTGCCACAAACTTTTATTACCTGAATCTCATGGCATCCACATTCAATGCAGAACTTATAAGAAGCAGGGCACTCAGTCCTAATATACACCACCATTTCCCTGGCCCTGGGGATGGCATTGCGTTTCAACATAATTGGCATCTTAAAACCAGGTGTAAGGAGCTCAGATGAGTGCCTCATATTAGAAACTAAAGCTTCTGAGAACACAAGAATATCATTCTGTCTATACGCAGCTGTAAGGTCTTGAATATTTGAATGAAGACCATGAATAACAGTAGAGTAGACGACATTGACGAAATCTACGACGAATTGGTCCTGGATTTTCATCAATGTCCCCAGAGAGCATAAGAATTAATGGTGATAAAAAAGATACATCATACTTAAAAACCAAAATAACAAGAATGATAACAAGAACAATAAGTACAGAAATATAAATTGAACGATTGAACAAACACATAGATTATGGAAAAAAGTCTGAAAAACTGGTCAACATGGAGGAGCCGATACACCATGCAAGGCTAAATACCCTTCAGGATAGCCACTTCAACTGAAGGGATGAAAGTAAGGATGGTTTTGAAAAGTAAAAGAAACAGATAAGAAAAAGACAACATCTTGATAAACCACCAGGCATCCAGGGCCTGCCCAACACACCATTTCAAAAAACATGAAGAGAAAAAAAAATAAAAAATTAGATAGAAATTGAAAATATTTTAAATATATATATATATATATATATATATATATATATATATATATATATATATATATATATTTATATATATATCACTCACTCACTCACTAAATCCCGTCCGGAATTCTCCGGGTTGGGTCCTGCATCTGATATCGGATATTGGATAGAACAGTGTGCCCGAATGTACCCTCAAACAAGAGAACTCTAACCCAAGACAGTGGAAGACCATGGTACAGAGACTATGGTACTACCCAAGACTAGAGAACAATGGTTTGATTTTGGAGTGGCTTTCTCTTAGAAGAGCTACTTACCATAGCTAAAGATTCTCTTCTACCACTACCTAAAGGAAAATAGCCAGTGAACAGTAACAATAAAGAAATTTCGCCCCTTGAATGAAGTAGAGGTGTTTGATAATCTCAGTGATGTTAGGTGTATGAGGAAAGAAGAGAATGTGTGAAGAATAGGCCAGACTATTCGGTGTATCTGTAGGGAAAGAAAAATGAACCGTAACCTGAGAGAGGGATCCAATGTATTACTGTCTGGCCAGTCAAAGGATCCAATAACTCTCTAGTGATAGTATCTCAACAGGTGGCTGGTGCCCTGGCCAACCTATATATGTTACCCAATACGAATGGGATAAAAAGCAAGCTAAAAGATGAAGATATATATATATATATATATATATATATATATATATATATATATATATATATATATATATATATGTATATATATATATGTTAGTGTACGATTGTTGTACGTACACATTGTGGTTCCATCCTCATGTCTCTTCAATGTGTTATAGAAATATTAGACTTGTAGGTTTCTTCTTAGAATAAATCCAAAGTTTTAGGTTAACTTTAAACAATTTATTGATATCTCCATCACTGGAGTATGGGATGGTTTGGTTGGATGACCATTCAGTATGAAAAGATGAATAGAACTGATTTACAAGAGGCTCGCGTCGATAGCATAACACTAGCTATCTCAGTATTTTATATAATAGCAAAATGAAATGATCACGTAGCCTTATGACCGGAAGTCAGATGATTCCGGTAGGGCTCAATAGGTCAACTGCTTCCCACGAGAGGCATTGTGACTTGTTTACAAGACACACATAAATATTTATTCATGCAATGCCTTCTAGGCTACTGCAAGCATTGCATAATATGGTCTAGTTTCACATCCTGTTATGGCGTTGTTGTTACACTCCTAATTCGCCAATGACCCCTTGGGTTATGGGTTTATTTACAGATATGGAATTTGTCTGTATATAAAAATGTAATACATTACATTAGCTCGGACAGCTACCATTTAAGCATTGAACATTAAAAAGTTACCTTAAAATATGTTTCCTAGGAGTGTGACTGGATATATATTTAGTCATAGCCATAAACAAGTGATTAAGGAAGAATATGCAAAAAAAGTATATGTAAAAGAATACATACCTAACACACATAGTCATAAATAAATAAAAATGCATTGAAAATACGGATCCATGCATGCTATATATGGCATAATGCTAGTAAATGATTATGAGGTATCACAAAAAATATGTAACATGTATACATGAATTGGTAACTTGTTAAAGAATAGTTGTTACCCTGTGGAGATATATAATTTAAACATGATCATGGGTAACTTTTTACGAATAATTGTTACTTTTGTTAAAGATATAGATATATTATAATTGATATTATTGTTCATTAGTAACTGATTAAGAATATTTGTTACCTTGGTAAAGATATAGATACATTAAAATTGATATGATTTTGCACAAGATATAGATTCCTGGTACGTACACGTACCACGGTTTCATATATATATATATATATACATATATATATATATATATATATATATATATATATATATATATATATATATATATATATATAGGGCTTAGATATTTTATTAGGTCCCCAATAATACTTTTCAACTGTTTATATATATAATACAAATGCAATGTCCTGGACTCTCTTCAACTACATATTACCAGCGTGCTGACAGCTTTTCACACACTTCTCAATTACAGACAATTTTCCCCCCGAGTCAAGTGAAATAGCCAATTTCAAACGGCTCAAAGTGTAAATGCTTTCAAGGCAATAGGAGTGTTGTCTGGACATGGCAAAACATTTCTCTGAAGATCCACCTATTTTTGCCTCAATCTACGCCAAGGAAGGATGTTAACGGTGATAAGAATCACCACCGTAACACTTATTGATGCCAGCGACACGTAGAAACGAAGATTCCCCCCTGCATAAGTCGGTGACGGGTGATCCATTTCGGCTAGTTGCGTCAACCGATTAGCCACCTGTGCGTTGCATGAGAGAGGTAAGGATGGGATTGTAGTGGTCCACTTGAAATTCGCGAATTAGGCCCGTTCCATGATGAAAGTTTTAACTCCTTGGACCGTGTATTTTGTGGACGTCCCGATGCAACCGTCAGCTGCAACGAAGACCTGGGAGTGGGTCGTGGATCCGTCTGGGCATGATACCTTGAAGCAGGCTTTGTCATATCGCATCCACGAGCCGTTGTTCAATCTGTAATTGAACTTATTATCGTCGAAAGAATAAAGGTTTTTCAGACAATCTTCATGTGTATGGGAGAGAGAACCGTTTAGCACTATACCTAACTCGCATGAATCCATTGATATATGATGGAATTCAAAGGAGTCAGCTGTACATACTTTATTATTCTTGGCTTATGAACAGTGAGTTAATTTATCTAAGTCTCTAATGACCGCATGATTCCTTATCAGGGGAAATCAATACGTGTCCTGTCAAATCGGATATTACTGGAATTGAGTAATTCGCCATGAAAGCTGGGAATGGTGCTATTTTGTATGCTTGCAGGCATCAGAAGAATCAAAGGGAATTGTAATCATGATCCTGTAATTTTCAATGCTTACTGATATTAAACTATAATAAAATTCTATCTTATGGGCGTGGGCGTCTAACAAAGGAACATAACCCATTTTCTCCCGTCCGTTCTCCAAAGTTAACGTTAGGTCTTTAATACGCAAAAGATGTGGTGATAAAACACCCTTAGTTGCTAATTTAATAGCTTCCACATAATCTTTTGATTTCTCAATAAAATGTGAAATTTTAGTACGGATATGATCTATTTTTGAATAATAATACGTTAACCTTGCCAGCAAGTTCTGTACTTCCATAATCTGACCGATATTACTAGAATGTTCGTTCACTAAGCTCATTATTTGATTAATTGATGTTAAATGATTTCGCAGTTCCGATAAAACTTGTTCGTTTTCGTGTTCTAAAAACTCAATTCTCTTATTTTGATCACTGATTTTAAGACGATTTGAAATTCCTAAGCCTAAACTTGCAATAGATCCAAAGATGTTTAGTGCAGCATAAATAAATGGATTACATCTTCCAAGGTTATTGTGTCACACAGTCCACTTCAGTAGATCGTGAGCCAAAGCTTCTGCCTCGTCGGTTTTATTTTGCAAGTCGTATGATAACATTTCCGTGACGCTTAATGTTTGTTCAAGCGAACTCTCTGTATTAAAAGGAAAATGACGTTGGTGCATTTCATTTAACGAAACAGCAAACCTTGACAGGTCGCTCTTTAGGTTATAAACTTCATCCTCTGGGAGGAAAATCGCTTGCATATCTACTTCTATAACTATATTGTTTGCGGTAAAGAAAACGTCTTCTGTTCTCTCTACGATAGTGACATATCTAAAATCTATAATTTTAGTTTTAGGGCTCTTCCCACACGAAAAAAACGTCTGAATGAACAATATCACTCCTAACAATAAAAGCTTAATTTTAGAAACCTGCAATGAGTAAAATATATGTAATTACTCCTGTTTTAAGAAAGAAAAATTTTTCCATACAAATATTATACAAGTTTCATAGATAAAAAAATTTCCCTCACTTCCTTCTCCCTTCTTTTAATTTCTTATGTGAGCCAATGGTACGATTCTCTCATCAGTGGGTTGGGATACGTTTTGAACTCTAAATCTATTGGCCGTTAATGTTTCTAAAATGTTAAACAGGCCTTGAAACTTGGGATTCAGTTTGTAATTGAGTCCTTTGCGTACATATACTTGTATGTATACCTTATCACCCACGGTATATGATTTAGTTGGCTTCGCTATTTTATCATGATTCCTTTTCATTATGATTTGTGATTCTTCTAGATTCTTTCGAAGGATATTATATCGACTTATGCTTGCATTCATAACATCTTTTACAGGATTTGATAAATTGGTTGTAGACGTTAATACATGGAAAGGTGTTCTAGCTGGGGTACCGTACAGTGCCTCGTGCGGCGAAATTTTAATAGATACATGATATGAGTGATTCATAGTGCTTAGTACCACAGGTATGGCAATATCCCAGTTGGGGTCTGATTGCCCTAGTGTAACTCTTCAATATGTTTAAAACCTTCCTATTCGCTCTTTCCACTAGTCCATTCGACTCTGGGTGATAGATCATGGTATTGATTTTCTTTATGCCAAGGAATTCACACGAGTTAAGTAAATGATTATTGAATTCTCCACCCGAGTCAGAGATTATCATGTATGGAATTCCATGTTTACAAATGTAGCACTCGTAAAACTTCCTAGCGCAATCGATCGCGGTTTTAGTTTTAAGCGCTATCAGTTCTGTATATCAAGTCAAAGCATCTATAATTACTAAGAGGTGCTTATTTCCTCTGTCTGACTCATAAAACCCTGTTAATAAATCTAAGTGTACTCTTTCAAAGGGTTGATTGGGCACGGGATAAGCCCCTAGGCTGACAGGTGTTTTTGTGTGCCCTTTGTTTTCCTGACAAGTGCGACAATTATCTATGTGCTTTTTTATATCTGTAAGCATTGTATGCCAATAAAATAATAATTTGGCTTTCTGTGACATTATGGAGAACCCCGGGTGGCCATACAATGGATTTGCATGCAACCAATTAAGGACAGTGGATATAAGTGAGATTGGTACCACTACCTGATCGTTAGTCACTTATGGTGTATTGCGGATTTTCCTTGTCACGGATCAACACAGAATATTATCTTTGATTATATAATTCTGCTGCTTATATTTTATATATTCCTTTTCCTTACGATTTCCGTTCAAAGTATTTATGATTTTTTTCTAATTGCTGATCTTTTCTTTGTTCTGTCTGTATTAGTTCAGCGCTCCAGCCTAGATCTTCCTGTTCAGATACAGTTTAACAATAGGCATGGATGTTGATATATCTATTAATTCAGCTAATGGCTCCGTACAAGATGACGTGGGGTTGCGTGATAATGCGTCAGCAATGATATTTGCTTTCCCAGGTAAATACCCGATCCTCGTGCCAAAGTCTTGGATGATCATATGCGACCGAGTTCGTTTGGGGCTGTGACTAAAGCCTTTAAAGAAGTCGGTTAGGGGCTTATGATCAGTAAGAACCTTGACGGGATAACCATATATTATGAACTTAAAATGCACTAGTGAATTAACAATAGCTAGCCCTTCCTTGTCTATTACTGCATATTTACTTTTGGAAGGTCTCAGTTTACGTGAATAAATAGCTATCGGGAAAAACTGTTTGTCATATTGCTGAAGCACTACACCACCTACTCCTAGGTCTGAGGCTTCTGTTGCAATGAAGAATTCCTTACCGAAGTCAGGAAATTTTAAGAGAGGAGAATTTCACAGTTCATCTTTCAAGGTATCAAACGCCTGTTGATGCTGCTCAGACCATATGAAATATATGCCCTTCTTCGTAAGATCGGTTAGGGGAGCGGCTATTATTAAATAATTGCGTATAATACAACTGTAATACCCACTACACCCCAGAAATTGCTGTATTCCCTTGACATTAGTAGGTATCGGAAAGTTACGGATAGCCGACACCTTATCGTGGACTACTTTAAGACCTTGACTAGACACCTTAAAACCTAAATAAACTAATTCTGTTTTGAAGAATTCACACTTACTAATCTTTACCCTTAAGTTATGCTGTCTTAGTCTCTGTAGCACTAGCTCCAGTTTACGTAGATGTTCTTCTAAGGTATTAGAAAAGATTACAAGGTCGTCCATATAGGCATGCAATATGTCCCCTAACAAGTCTCCAAACACTATGTTGATCATTCTAGTAAATGTTATGGGAGCAAAACGTAAACCAAAAGGCATACGCAAAAATTCATAAAGTCCCCAGGCTGTGCTGAAGGCAGTGTATGGGATAATATCTTCTTCTAATGGTATCTGGTGAAAACCTTTAAGTAAGTCCAAACTGGTAAAATATTTTTTCTGACCTAGCAAAGATAAAATATCATCTGTACATGGCACTGGGAATCGATCAGGGATCGTTTCCCCATTTAAGCGACGGAAGTCTACGCAGATACGCCAAGTTCGATCTTTTTTTCGGTACAACTATTAACGGAAAATTATAAGGGCTGTATGATTTCCTAATGACTCCTTCTTCTAGCATTTTACCTACTTTATCATTTATCTCATTCTGGAATTTCATAGGGAGTCTGTACGAGGGTACATAGATAACTTTCTGCTTGTCTTTTAACCTTATTTGGTGGTCTATGACATCCGTTTTACCTAAGGATCCATCCGTAGTGGAGAAAACATCATGATATTTAGTTAAAAGATCAAAAAATTTCTGCTGAATTTCCTCTTCTTGAATGTCTTTATTGATTTTAATTTTTATAGATTGCAAAATGGATTCATCCACAACTGATTGAGCGTGATTGATCTCAGCAAACGGTAAGAATGCGATGTTTATAAACTTCCACATCCAAGATATGTTGATTTTTGTGAATTACTAAAGTATTACATTGTTGTTGTGAGCTGACTGTATAAATGGCTTGTGTGACGGACAATCCGTTAGTTCTCAGAGTGTCGGAAAGGATTAATATTTCAGATCCCGGTAAAGTTTTCTTTACTCGCACTAATATATTCGAAGTTACGTTTGGCTCGATATATTGTGTGCAAGCAGATATTAGGGGTGAACGGAATTATGTTGGGTCGCATATATTATTTCTTGATTCATGAGACAAGTGATTGGTTCTTCAACGTACATTACTGTTTTATTTGTCGTCTCTTTTTTATCCGAAACTGATTTTAAGGTATTAGAAGACTTATAGAATTTTCCTTTGATATACACGCTGTGTTTGGCAGGGGCTAAGGTAATGTTTTGAGTGCCCATAGACGGGTATTCTATAATTACAGTTGGATATATATCAATGTTTTGTACAACCACAAAGGTATTGGCAAACGTGCGCTTACCGACCTTGTACTAAACATGAGTTACTCCTATTACATTTAATTCAATGTTTCCTATACCCGAGAGCCTTACTCCGGACTTCTCTATAGGGAAGTTCGAAAATAACAAGTGGTGAGTCCTTAAATCCATGATATTATGTGGACTACCAGAATCAAAAAACAATGTGAAGGATCGGTGTTCTAAATTTACAGCATATAATGTTGGCTGTAACTCATTTTGGCTTATTATGGTGTGAATTTGTTGCAAATCTACGGGAACCTTCACTGATTTATTGGATTCGGCCGTGTGTTTTATAGGAAAATCTATTGCCTCACAATGATCTGGTAAATCATTAAATTGATTATTTGTTACAAAAGATGTTCATATGAATGACCCAACATCATCCTCTCCCCTAATGGAGTTAACTACGTGGTATTTGTTTTGCTATGCACATTCGGAAAATTCGTCTGACCTTGCGAGTTCTGGCTAGATGGCCCAGGAACAGAGTTACTTGAAGCACTATTTGCTTGGTCCTGATTTTGAACAGCATTGCTGTTCGCCTGTTTCTTCTTATTAAACTGAGGATTCTTCTTTTTATTTCCATTGGGAACTGTTCGCTTGTTTCTAGGATTCTGCTGTTGATTACGCGAGAAGCATCAATTATATGAATGGGTTGAACTGTTATGAATTGAACAAAATCACGTCCTACAGTCTGCAATCATGTGACCTTGACGTTTGCAATTGTAACAAGTCATCCCTGCAGCTTGATTATTATTAACTACATTTACTTGTCGTGGCTTAGTTTCATTTTTTGCAAAAACTTGAGTAAGCAAGGGATCAAGGTCAGTACACTTAGACATGTGTTTTTTTCATGTGTTTATACACTTCTAGTTCTGTACTTTTGGGCGTTAGATTTTTATCAAAACACCGCACTAAAGCTTCAGGCAACATAACTGTCATGCAAGTTAAATACATTAGCCGCAAGAAATCTTTCACGGCGATGTTATCTCCTGTACCCCATGTGGAATTACATAAATTATCTTGATATTCATTCAACCGGTCGGCAAGGAGTGCCGCCCATTCTATAACATTAAGCTGAGTCATAGAGGCTTGATTAAGTATGTTTCTTAACGCCAAAACTACGTCTAAAGCTTCTTCACCACCATATATTGCATGTAGCTTAACTTTGAAATCGTCCTATGTAACTGCCTACTGGAAAGAGACTCCTCTAAGATATGCGCTTGCATTTCCTTTAGCAAAGTCTTTGAAACTTTTAGCTTCTTGTAATTGTACAGATGGGTCTGTGATGCCTTTTGCGTTTAAATGATCCTCCACTGACGAGATCCATGACTCGACGTTCTGAGGCAGGAACCCATTGACCCGACCTTGAAAAGGAACAATAGCTGTTCTTGCACTCACTAGAGTAACCACGGGAGCGAGGTTACTGGGTGCGACTGAGGCATTCACAGGTGGCGTCATGTTAACTTTAACTTTTTTCCTATCACTTCGATTCCTTACGATCCTATCAAAATATCTATATGAATAC
>NC_090744.1:69015066-69017566 GCF_036898095.1 Palaemon carinicauda | reverse complement strand
TAAATGTTGTAAATCTTGTAAAAGGGGAGGACATACAGGGCAGAAATATAGGCACAGAAGTAAAGAACCCCATTAGGAAATAAAAGACACTTCCCAGAATGCCCCTCCAGTACGGAAAAAAAAAAAAAAAAAAAAAAAAAAAAAAAAAAAAAAAAAAAAAAAAAAAAAAAAAAAAAAAACCTCAAATCCTCCAAATAGTGCACGACAAACAAATAAAAAATAGTCAAACTGGATGAAAAGAAGGCAGGTCGAAAGGGAAATACTAGATAGGAAGGATAGGCGTAAGTAGCAGAGGTACATGTTGCAAGCGACTGTTTTATTCTATAGAGAGACTGGCAAATACAGTTGATATACTATGATGCAATACATTGGCAAATTATTTAAAAATGCCTGCTTCCAATATTAGGATTGAAAAATAATTGAGTTAAAAAATGAAATGCAAACCAGTGAAAAAAGGGATATGAACCATCAGACTACATGGAGAATTATTAAAAAGTAACTTTTCCCGATAAAGCCTTAGGATTTCATTCAAAGCGATACAATGATGAAGAATGAATTTTGTTTGTGAAAACTGCAGGCTACAAATAAAAAAAAAAAAAATAGTCAGGAAGTATATTTCTATTCGTCAAAAACATGACTTTTACAAAACTTTCCACTTTGTAGGTGATGATTTTAATTGAAGAAACAGACTGCAGATTAAGAAAGGGAAAAGGAAATAAAATCAAACGACAAGGCTAAATAAGAATTTTGAGAAGTAAGAAGGGTAGCACAAATAATGAATATAGTCCTTGTAGAAATATTCTAGGCACCATATAAATAATATAAAATCTCGAGAGTGAAATGAAATGAATAGAATATAATAGCATAAATAGGAATGAATTCCAAGAAATATTGCTATAACAATATGAAGCTATAGGCTAATGAATATTAAGGATTTGTGCTGCTATAGAAAGAAAAGATATACAAGATGCTATAGGCATATGAATTAAAAAGAAATAAGTTGCTGTTTGGAGCACAGAGAAAATATTGAGAAATGGATATATCGATTAATGAATGAGTTACGATGCTATTAAGCAAATGAACATAAAGTCTATTCAGTACTGAAATATAAAAAATCTAGAGATTACCTAAGAAGTCATTTTGATGCCTAAATAAAATAACCCAAAAATTTATAAAGTAAATGTTTAAAAAAAATAGGATGCCAGTCAATGAAAGGAGACAATTATGTAGTTCATGTAAAGGGAAATGAATGCACACTAATTAATTGATACTACTCGGATAAAATACCTCATCATTATGGCGGATATTGACTTCTATATAAAAGAGTTGAGATTACAGTTAGGTAATCAGAAAGGGGCATAATTTACTATAAGGAACACAGAAGTAGGGATAGATGAGAAATAGGCAGAGAATAGCCTTGTCAGGCGATATGTTATGCAGAGTAGAATGGTTGCACCTAGAATGAATAGAAACAACGGCAACAAAACTTTTTTATATACCGGTAACAAATTGTAAAATATTACATATCAGGCAACGCCCTATATTGAAACAGTGAGTAATAAAATAAATATGTTTCTTATAAATCTCTCGAAATATATTTTCCAATGAGGATGGAGTTATTATACTAGTAGTAGATCATCACATGTAGAATTAAAATGCAGAATATAAATGAAATGTCTATCCCAAAAATAAATGACATTTTGGCTCATTTTAGAGAAGCAAAAATACATAGTTGATATTGTGAGTACCATGGTAAAAGATTACAAGCCATTAACGGCTATTAGCATTTTTGAAAAATGTTAGAATTTAAAGAAAAGTCGACGGGATCACCTTAGCTCTAACTCTTGACAGAATGATGATACAGATTTTGGAGACAGAAAATGAATAAGCCTATTAGAACGATGTTAGTATGTTATAGTAAGGATATAGATAGACATTTAAAAACAGATGGAAGATAGCAGGATAAGGATTGAGAGTGATAAGTGTCCCATTCCTAGGTTAAACATGGCAATTAACCAGTCTAGATAGATTAAAAATATAAATAGAAATAAGGGTTATCGTGGAATATCCTGCCTCTAAGACTTGAAGGATGTAAAAAGATTCTTAAGAATGATAGGATCTTAGAGACTAATAATGCAGCATATGGTAATTTAGTCAAATCTTACAACAGAGTCAACATAAAAAGATGTCGTGTGCGATTGAAACAAAGGGCTATAACTACGAAGAGAAATGAATTATTGATCCTACCTTCGTTAAACACGATCTCTTACCAATGAGTTATGAAAACAATGCGTGATGCCTCATATATGTTAAAACAACTGTCTTATTGTAAAGATGAAATCCGAAAATTCAATCAGTAAAGAAACGAAATAGAACAGCGTTTTACCTGTACACTACTCTTGAGGCATATAAAATTATTCTATTGCACTTACCTTTCAGACAATAACAACCCAGTTTATTAAATAAAAATTTAAAAATAAAGTGAATCTCTTATTTGGAA
>NC_090744.1:69002566-69010066 GCF_036898095.1 Palaemon carinicauda | reverse complement strand
TAAGGAGCATAGATGTAGGGATAGAAGAGAAATATGCAGAGAATAGCCTTTTCAGGCGATATGTTAAGCAAAATAGAAGGGTTGTAACTAGAATAAATGTAAACAATGGCACCAAACCATTTTATATAATGGTAACAAATTGTAAGATATTACATATCAGCCAACGCACCATACTAGAACACAGTGCATGTTAAAATAAATATGTCTTTTATGAGTCTCTCGCAATGCATTTCCCAAAGAAGATGAAATCAATTTACTAGTAGTAGCTCATCATAAGTAGAATTAAAATGCAGAATATAAATGAAATGTCTATCACAAAAATAAATGATATTCTAGCTCAGTTATTGGGGAGCAAAAATTCATAGTAAGTGCCATGGTCAAAGAATCGAAGTCATTAACGGCTATTAGCATTTTTGAAAAATGTTAAAATCTAGAGTGAAGTCAACGGGCTCGCCTTAGCTCCTCTACTCTTGACAGAATGATGATACAGATTTTGGAGACGTAGTGAAAGAATAAGCCTATTAGAATTAGGTTACTAAGATATAGAGAGCCATTTACAAACAATTAAACTAGAGTTAGAAAAATGGAGAATATCAGGATTACGATCGAGATTAATGAGTGTTCCATTCATAGGTTGAATAGGGCAAGTAAACAATGCAGATAGATAAAACATATGAAGAGAAATAAGTGTTAATGTCGAATATCCAGGCTTTAAGATGTGAAGGATGTAAAAAGATTTTTAAGAATGATAGGATCATAGAGACTAATTATGCAGTATTTCTTAATTTAGTCAAGCCTTAAAACAGAATTAACATAAAAAGATGTAGTGTGCGATTGAAACAAAAGGCTACAACAATTAGGAGAAATGAATTATTGATCCTACCTTCGTTAAACCTGATCTTTTACCAAGTAGTTATGATAACAATGCGTGATGCCTCATAAATGTAAAAGAACGGTCTTATTGCAAAGATGAAAACTGTAGGGTAGTGAATTATGATAGTAGTCTTAAAAACACAGAATAAAACTGAGATGGATAGAAACTCCATTTAATGGTCTATAGAAAATTAGAAATTTACGTGCGGGCATAGAGTAATTGTACTTATTAATCATAAAAATTGCGATTATTGTTCCAAGCAGGGCTTTGGTATATAATTGAATGAGAGGAATCTAGGATCCTTAGAGTACAGGGTGTTTGTCCAGGATTTAAATGTGATAGAAGAAGGAATATTTAGAAAATTTCCACTACTAATATTCTGTTTCAGATTTCAGGTAAGAGAATGAGATATAGAAAGAATTGCAATTGAAAAAAGAAATCAATGGATATTAGAAAATACTTGATCAAGACTAGAAATTCCTGACATTCTAACTAACAAGTACTAACAATAACTCATTCTTAAGTTAGTAGGACCTGCTATCATTAAAGATTGTTCATTTTTGGCCTAATATAGATGTTTGAGGTTATAAATTAATGACTACATATCAGAAGTACAAAGGCCATTTAAAGGTTATAATCCTTTCAGATTTTAAATCCTAGAGAGGTGGTACCAATGGACCACAAGAGATTTTGTCCCAAAATTTGACGTGTAATGAAAATGTACTTCAGAGAATTTTACTTAATATAGAAAGGGGTGATGATTAAATAGCAGAAGAATTGAGACCAGGATAACTAACTAAACATTCGTGTTTCGTGTTTGGACAATGCACCCAAATTTACTAGTGATATAAGGAAAACTATGCAATGTTATTTCTCTTTAAAATGAAAAATGTGATATTAACCATGATAGGTCAAGTTTAAAGAGAGCAATATAAATGCAAGTAAATTAAAAAAGGGGTTGAGGATGTCCTGCGAATAGACTAACATAGAAGACTGATATTAAGTATCTTGAAGATGACGAATTTACATTGACTAACTCGGTATGTAGGAAAACATCGGATTTTTGTTAGATAGAATTAAGAAAGACTACTAAACTCCCTGTGAAATGCCATGAAAAATCTCCGGGCACCCATACAAATATTGAGGGTAACAAATGAATAAATATTATGATTGTATAAAGTGTGTTATCCTAGAACCTCAAAATGTGTATGCATGTATTCCATGAATATAAATGAAGTCCAAATAACAAATGTCTCCAAATAATTAATTAAAGGACCAAGGTGATATGAGAATTTTTGATAAAGATATGGGTAATGATGATAGTTGATGAATAGAAACCCATAGGTGATTAACATTTATAGGTGTAATGATAGATTTACAAGATTGATTTAATAATGATGCCAATGGCACAAAAAAGTTATTATTGCATTTTTTTGGTGATGCATTGAGTAATTCTTTGTGTAACAATGATAAACAGGCATGTAACTAATGATGAGGATTATCATGTATATGTTAATTACGTCAACTTGAATTAGTATAAAGAAAGGGTAAAATTTTAAACTATTTATCATATAAAAAGGATAAGCTATGTTGCTGAGGTCAAGTTGAATATAGATAAGTTGAAAAAATAAAAATGTTGAATTAATTAAAGATGTATAATGTGCAAAAAGGATGAACTTAGAGAAGTTGAATATTCAAAGAGGTAATTTTTGTCACGTAATAATTACACAGGAAATAGTGTACAGAAAGTACATATGTAGGTTTATATTCATTTCACCCTTTCATTTTGAAGTTAAAAGATCAAGTGTGGAAACACACGAAATGTTATTATGCATGTGTAGTAGATGTATTCTTGAAAGAAAGGAAAAATAAAGTGACTTAATTAAAATAGTCTGCAAATGATTTTTGTTATGTTTACAAATATATTGTTTAACATTGAGATGTTAGTTTACTGTCACTTGAGCATTATGACTTACCTTTTAACAGGCAATGCATTTGAAAAAATGAACCTCTTTAGATAAAAATAAAACGCTGACAAGGTATGAATATGATTGAAATTCTTAAAATGTCTGTATTATGGACTATGTTTCTTTAATGTGAAATCATTGAGTTGATATGATGATTTATAACAATAATATACATGGATAATCTGGGACATTGAAAGGTAAAAGAAACCATGTGTTTTTAATCATTATATTATGACAAGAATTTGAATGATATTTTTGATACATTTTTTTTTTATAATCATGATGATGCGGTTTGATGAGAAATATTTCTTTTTATGCCTTTAAATAACAATGATTTATCATGATGGCATTTGATGAAGTGAAATGTTTTCCCATAATGATGTGTAACGAGGTAAAATGTTTCTTAAGATTTGAATACAAATTAATATTACATTTGATGAGTATTAATGTGGAATTCACATAGTTGTTAAGTAATTTTTCTTGATTTTAGGACATATTTTTGTTAAACTTGAATTGATGATGTGTTGGAATATCTATTCTTTGCGCCATATATTGCATTATATTTGGAAATGAGAATTTGTGTTATGACGAGCCAAGAGAGGTTGTGAACTAAAGGGGAGATGAGTGCAACTGAGTATTTTATTATAGATATATCTGGTATATATACAAACTAGATCCCGGCAAAAAGGTCACAAAATACAAACATGCTACTTCTTGTCCAACCGACAACCGGTTCTGTTAACAGTTAACAATGAAATAGGCAGACATGTTCATACAAGTTGCTGTCAGTGCGAGGGGAGAGCGAAGATACAAAGGATAATATACACAAAAAAGAGAAATTTCGTTACTATGTACGATCGTGTGACATATGAGTGGTACATGGCTCCCCCCCCCCCCTTAAAGTGACATACTGTACATGTTAAATAGGGCGCCCTGATCTAAAGAGACGAACTTTAGGGGGGTCATCTGGCAGGAGCTAAGCAGGTTTTAGATGATCAACGGAGACCCAGTCTTCTTTGCCACGAATGTTTAGTAGGAATGCTTTCGGATTGCATAGGATCACAAGGAAAGGGCCCGTGTAAGGGGGCGTTAGCGGTGGCTTGTTAGTGTCGTTGCGTAGGAAGACATACTTTGCAGCGTGCAAGTCTGTCAGTATGTGATGCTTCGCTGGGGCCTTGGAAGTCTGACGGCATAGATTAAATTTTCCCACGACATGACGTATGCACTGCAGATCGTCGAAGGAGGATGTAGAGGGAAAAAATTCGGCAGAGATGACCAACGGGTCACCATACACCATTTCAGCTACCAAGACGTCCAGGCCGTCTTTAGGAGTGGTCCTTTGTCCCAGGAGGACCCAGGGAAGCTGAGTAAACCAGTTGGAGTCCTTGCAGCGGGACATAAAAGCTGCTTTGAAGGTGCAATGAAAAAGTTCAACCATTCCATTAGCAGCGGGGTTGTAGGCAGTTGTCTGATGTAGGGTAAAACCCAGGAGATTCGCTAAAGAAGTCCACAATTGAGAGGTGAAAGTGGTACCCCTGTCAGAAGTGATATGCTCAGGGATACCAAATTTTGCTATCCATCCTGAGAGTAAGGAAGATGTACATGAGATGGACGTTGCAGTTTCCATGGGAATGACTTCAGGCCAATGATTGGAGCGGTCGATGACGGTAAACAGGTAACGATGTCCTTATAATGTGGGTAGGGGACCTACAACGTCGACGTGAATGTGGGCGAAATGACGCTGAGTTTGAGGAAAGGTGGCCACTTCTGAATCCGTGTGTTGATGTACTTTGGAAGTTTGGCAAGAAGTACAGGCGCGAACCCAATCCTTAGCATCCTTAGTAATGCCGTGCCAAATGAACTTAGTCTTCAGCAGCTGTGCAGTAGAACGGTGTGAGGGATGTGAAAGGACGTGAATGAAATCAAACACCTGTCGGCGCATGGGAGCAAGAATCCACGGTCGCGGTCTACCAGTACTGTCGTCACAGAGGAGGGTGGTGTGGGGATCATCGAGGGGGACATCTTCCTAATGGAGGGATGTGCAGTATGTCCCATATGCTTGATTTTCTGGATCCCGTCGTTGAACTTTAGCCAAGGCATTGTAATCCAATCCCAGTTGATCAGCGGCCAACGTGTTTCTTGACAGGGCATTGCCAACGGGATACATTTTCCAAGGGACATGTAGAAGGCTGCAATTGTATTCAGCCACGGCGGAGAGATGTAGGCGTTGACGGCCGGATTAGGTGTCAGACTGTTAAGAGATGGCGTGCACCAGAGGCATGTGGTCTGTGCAGATGACGAAGGGCGTACCTTCTAAGAAATGGCGAAAGTGACGGACAGCCAAGTGCACCACCAGCAATTCGCGATCGAAGGTAGGATAACCCGATACTGCCTTGGACAGTTTTCTGGTGAAGAATGCCAATGGGGGAGGGGGGGGGAGGGGGGGCCGAGCTGACCACCTGTTCCAGTACTGCACCAATAATGACGTCACTGGTATCGGTGGAGAGCAGGAGAGTGGCATGTGGGACGGGAAAAGTGAGAGCAGCAGCGGTTGATAGGGCATTCTTTGCGTTACAGAAGGCCGCTTCTTGAAGGGGACCCCACTTCAGGTTTTTTGGCTTGCCCTTGAGGGAGATGTAGAGGAGAGCAAGAGTGTCGGCAATGGCTGACAGAAAACGGTGATAATATTTGATCATACCCAAGAATTCCTGTAGTACTTTGACGGTCGAGGGCATGGAGAAGCTCTAAACGGCTGCTACCTTCTCAGGGAGTGGATGGACTCCTTCAAGAGTGATGTGGTACCCTAAGAACAACACTCCGTTGGCACCAAAGGTACACTTGTCGTACCGGACTACCAGGCCATTTTGTTGTAGGGGGTTGAGCACGATGCGCAGGTGACAGAGGTGTTCTTCTTTTGATGAAGAGAACACAAGGATGTCGTCCACGTAACATACATAGAAGGCCAAAACAGGAGTAATTGAAGGTGTATGTACCAAAGGGAGTGGTGATGGCAGTCTTGGGGTTGTCTTCTGGGTTCATAGGCACATGATAATACCACTTCAGGAGGTCGAGTGTGGAGAAAACATTTGCTTTGTGCAGGTAAAAGGTCATGTCCGCGATGTTTGGGAGGGAGTAGTGATCTGGTTCTGGTTGCATGTTCAGGTGCTTGTAATCCCTGCACGGACGGAGGGAGCTGTCTTTCTTCAGGACGATGTGTAAGGGGTTACGACCATGGGCTGGAGGCCTTTTGGCGAAGGCCCATTTCTTCTATTTCGGCAAACCTCTGTTTGGCAGCTGCCAATCGATCCAGTGCTAGACGTCTGAATTTGACAAAGACTGGGCGTCCCGTCATCTTGATATGGTGAGAAATACCATGTTTGGCAGGAGCCGTGGGCGTTTGGCGAATTTCTGGATGGAAAACTTCCGGGTACGACGTGAGGAGGTGGACTTAGACGTCCGTGGGTGCGCTGATGAGGAAAGCGAGGTTGGAGGTGGCGGGTTGAAGAGGTGTTGATAAGTACGAGTCTGCATTAACGCTAGGTGGGTATCGCAGATCTGTTGGCAGCTACCAGGCGGACTCGGCAGACTTAGACAGACTACATCGTGTCCTGAAGAGTTCCCTTGGCTAAAGAGAACCACAAGCACCCATATCTGCCAAAAATCGCATGCCCGTTCCTGCATCAAGTAAAAAGAAAACATTAAAAACACGGGAGACCACTGCCACGAGCGATGGCCTTCTTACACGATTTTTGGCCACTGACAATCCTTGGCACATTTCTTCGCAGCAGCCCCGAATCTGGAGTGGTAGTAGAAAAACTGCGGCCAATGGGCAGCAGTAAATGGCTGTTGAAGTCGTTGGTTGAGGCGCGAGGGAGTGGTGGGTGATGGGTGGCTTTATCGCCGCTACAGTACGTCACGGGGTAGGCATGTGTGTCCTACGGCATTCACATCTGCTTCGGTTGACGTTGAATAGGTGTCCTCTTCGTCAGGAGTGAAGGCGTTGATGGAGGTCTTGAAGGTCGTGAAGTGGCTGTCCATAAGGGCGTCTCCTTTGGTCATCAAGTCCTTTATGGGTAAGCTATCAACATCGGGTATGGCAGCTCGTACAGGTTCTGGTAAACGGCGTACCCAAAGGGCATAAAGGAGAGCCGTCTGCGGCAGTTAGCAGGCGAGCGATACTGGTCATTTCCCTCAGGACGAGCGAAGCCCTTTGGTTCCCCAACGGTTGTTGAGAGAGCTGAAAAAGCTTTGCTATATGGGTGGCAGGCGCCGGCGAGTACTGCTGCAGAAGGTATGTTTTGAGGGCGTCATACGCTATTGGGGTGTCTCTTTGTTCATAAAGCCAGTCGGAGATTTCTGGGCAGGTGTCCTCGGGTAACGCCGCGAGAACATAATCTGCTTTGGCGGTTGAGCGAGTCATGCCCTTGATGGGAAACTGGACTTCTGTGCGCCGAATTAAGCAAACGCCTCTCTGTTGGCGAACGACGAAAGTTTGAATGGGACGACGCCAACTTCCGTGGAGTCCACCATAATAACAGAGAAGGGTGGTGGGTGGGTCGGAAGGCGGAAGAAGCGAGTCGACCCCCTGGGTCACCAATGTGATGAACCAAGAGAGGTTTTGAACCAGAGGCGAGATGAATGCAACTGAGTACTTTATTA
>NC_090744.1:68982566-68990066 GCF_036898095.1 Palaemon carinicauda | reverse complement strand
AATTGTACAGTAAAAAACATGTTAATTAAGAATAGTTCTGGAAATGATAATAATGTAATATATAGCATTCCTTGTTCAGAGTGTAACCTATTTTATATTGGCCAAACATCAAAGAGTATACCAGTCAGATTAAAACAACATCAGGTGGCCGTCTCCAGGGGTTCTCTTAATAATGCCTTGGCCTCCCACTGGTTAGGGTCAAGTCACAGAATTGGTTGGTCAAAGACGGAAAAAGTAATCCATGTAAATGACTATTTCCAAAGGAATATTGTTGAATCATTTTTAATCTCCTGTACTCAAGGTAGAAATTTGAATCTAAGCCCAGGTCTGTTTTCCGTTAATCCAGTATTATCCTTTTATCTAAAATCTGACCTCTCCGGAATTATTAAGAAACTGACAGCTGTTGGATCCCCTTCTCCAGTATAAATACGATGTCTTTGTATATGTATTCTCATTGCTGAGTTTGATAATGTCCTGAGTGGATGAAAGTACTATCTCCAATCAAGTCTTTTTCATTTTTCCTTTCGTGGCTATAATACATGTATATATATGTATATATATATATATATATATATATATATATATATATATATATATATATATATATATATAAATATATATATAAATACATATGTATATATATAAATATATATATATATATATATATATACATGTATATATATATGTATATATATATATATATATATATATATATATATATATATATATATATATATATATATATATATATATATATATATGTATATATATACATATATATATATATATATATATATATATATATATATATATATATATATATATATACATATATATACATATATATATATATATATATATATATATATATATATATATATATATATATATATATATATATATATATATATATATATATATATATATATATATATATATATATATTTATAGGCATTCTGATTATCCAAGGAAAGAACAAGGTTTTTTATAAAGATGCTAGAATAGCACGAAGTACAAATTAAAAATTATATGAAAAAGTGGTTTACAGTGTTTGCAGTTATTGAGCTTTCTGCATAGATACATAGATAGATATATAGATAGATATTTAGATAGATAGATAGATAGATAGAATGAAAAACCCGAGAAAGATAAAATGAAAAATTGTTATATCAACAAGCATTAGAAAACCCAGGAAAATATATATATATATATATATATATATATATATATATATATATATATATATATATATATATATATATATATATATATATATATATATATATATATATATATATATATATGAAAGCATAATTAATATACATGAATAAACTACTGTATTTACTTTGCACTAGAACAGATCGTAAGGTAGCTCCTCCCCAAAAAGATTATTTATTCCGGCGTGAGTCCATCGATTCAGCCCGAGATAAATAATCTGCAACCACGTTATCTTTACCTGATGTATGCTTTACATTAATACAATATGTTTGCGTATATAATGACCAGTTTGTTAACCTTTGATTATTATTTTTCATCTTATTATCAAAAGTTCAAGGATTAGGATCCCAATACACTGTAATATCTTCATCTTGTGGTGTATTCACATAGATAAAAAAAACTTTCTATCACTGCGATCAACACCAGCAGTTCTGATTCAACTGTCGAGTCAGCTCGCTGCTGCTTCTTCAGCTTCAACGACATAAATCAAACAAAATGAGGAATTCTTTCCATAGCTTCTTGCAATAAGACAGCTCCAATACCGTTATCCGACGCATCCACTTGGATAGGTAATTTTCTCGTTGAAACACAGTGCTTGAAGTATCGGTTTCGAAATTGATATGGTTTTCCTTAGATTTTTCCCTTTTCCTGATATCTCGATAACATAGGTCCGGCCATTGCCCTCCTCCAAAAACTGGAATGGTTCTTGGAACTCGTTGGCGAGAGGAAATCTCCTTTTCGATGAATAGACCAACACCTGACGTCTTATCTCAAACTGTCTATTCGTACTCTTCATGCCAAACCTTTTCTTTACTTGTACTTCACTCGTCGTCTTCATGCCTTCTAGGGAAAATTTCCCTAAGTCCTTTCCTCAAATCCTCGACATTTCCTCCGTCCGTTTCCTCTCGATCCTTCCCTTTTCAGCTAATATTTTAATTGGTCCTTGTACTTTTCTTCCAAGTACTATTTCATTCGGGCTACAGCCCATGCTTTCTTGATAAGCACTACGTACCTCAAACAACATCAATGGTAGTCTGATGTCGCATTCATTCCCCGTTTTGTTGCAGAATTTCGTTAATATACTTTTCAAAGCTTGATGAAACCTTTCTAAAGCACCTCGAGTCTCCGGATTATAAGTAGTTGTTAGTTGCTGTTTCACATCCAACATTCCCATTACATCCTGAAATAATTTAGACGTGACATTTATTCCTAGGTCACTTTGAACGATTTCCCGAATACCGTACTTAGTGAAAAAGTCTAGTAATTTCTCAGCAATTATTTTTGCACTTGTTTTCCTGATGATATTACTCCTGAGTATCTCGTCACTGGACACATCAATGTTAACATATATTAGTAACCTTTTCTGTCCTTGGTAAAGATCCCACAATGTCGATCATTACCTTGCTGAAGGGTACTCCTCGCACTTCAATCGGGTGTAAGGGAGCTTTCTTGATATATTCGTTCGGTTTTCCAGCCATTTGACATAAATGACTAGCATGGCAAAACTGGCTTACGTCCTTATGCATACCAGGCTAGAAAATGTGTTCCATAATCTTCTCCGTCGTCTTCCTTATCCCAATATATCCGTCTCATGCACTACAGCGATTACCTGTCTTCTCAACGGTGCGGAAATTATTAGCAGGTGATATATCCCCCATTCAGCATTCCCAGTGATATTGGCGGGTCTATGCTTCCTCATAAGCAACCCATCCTTAAAATAATAATTGGTTGGAGACTGCTGTGCCTCGATCTCATCCAACACATGGTACAATAATTCTGTTAACGTTGCATCCTCTCGATATAATCCTATCAGCCTTTTCCTATTCACTTGTCCTACTACAAATGCTGAGTTTTCTATTTCTTCCAGGTTCACTTATCTCTGTCATCTTGTCCACTCATCGGTCGTTTCTCTTTGTTCAGGCTTACTCAGGAGTTCTCCTCTTGCGTTATCCTCTTCTAAAGAAAACAAATCCTCCAAATTCATCGCTCCTTCAATTTCATTTTATTCTTCAGCAGCCACTTTCTTCGTTCGACTCCTAGTGGTCACACAACTAGGAAACAGATACGGGTAATCCTACTAAAGTTCCGTCCTAGGACTATACTTCAATGGTTTCTCCGTTACAATGGGAGGAGGCACAAATGGCGCTCCACCGACCTCATTACCCAGCAGGATGTCTACTCCTTTGACAGCAAATGAATCCTTTCCCGCAAAATCAATAGTACTTGTCACCAACTCGCATGACAGTTTCAAACCTCCTATTCATCTTCAAAATAACCCGGTCTCCTGTGACAAACTGCTCCACCAATTGGTGTACTCCTCATACCACCACACAATGGTCGCAACCTGTGTCGCACAATAACCTGACCAGGCTCTGCTCATTCCCGTCTATTACTGCTAACATAACTTCATAAATATATAGTTTAAAGGTATCCACGCTGTTTGCGTTTGTCCTGTTTGTCATGTAAAATTGGCTAGTTGTTTTCCTCTTCGAGTTTTCCTGGTTGTTTCTTAATCTTCGCATTCTGTGAAGTCAAACTATCCTTATTCACTTGGGCTACTGCTTTTGGTTGGTTTGACCAACATTCTGTACTGATATGGCCTCTCTTGCCACACTTAAAACAGACAATATTATCCTTCTGCACGTCTTTCATGATACTTGAAGAAGGACGATTCGACAATGGTCGCTATGGTACTATCACATACTGCTTAGTGACAGTACCAGTGCAACTTCCGCTGTAACTAATGAACTTCTTCACATAGTTATAACTGAACTGGTTTCCATGGTTGGAGAATACTTGACACTTGGTTGGAACACCGGTTGAATTTTCATTCCGGAGGAAGGTTTATGACTGATAATATTATAATCTTCACTCAGCGTAGTGGCTTTATAAAATTTCTTCACCTGTCTCTCCCTCAAGTAAGTTCGAATATGTTTAAGAATTACTCGTAAGTACTGTCCTAGTAATATCAATTCTTCTAAATCAGCCATCTCCCTCATGTTAGCAGCCTTTATCTATCTTTTAAAACATCGTCATACCTGACAACCATAATCCAGGAATGTCATTTTTTAGTCCTTCCTCAAACTTCAGAACCTTTCATTATAATATTCAGGTGCCATCTGATACAGTTACAGCACGCTCCTCTTCACTTCTTGATAATCCTTCCTCTGGTCCTGAGATAAGTAATCTCAGCCTCAACATTCCTATCTGCTTTCGTGCCTCCAGTTTGTGGGTCAACCGGTCCTTGCTTTGCTAAAAATTCTTCCTCAGCCTCCTCTAACAGTTCACAAGTTGCTGCAATACATTCTTTTGATCATTTTCCAGAATTTATTAACGCTTCTAGGGCTAGACATTTGATTTGGGTTTTAATCATTACTCGTAGCATGGCCAACACATGCCCTTAAAATAAAGAGCCATTGAGCTTTAGTTACACTAGCTTCTGACAATTCCTGAATATATGGGTTATTCAAAAACTCATTGATATTAAACTGTGGCCTCTTGTAATTTACCAATATGTAATTCCCCTTCAAAAAATATATCCCAACAATACAGAAAATCCTATCAACACTAAATTGTTCAATTGCTTTAATCAAAAAACGGTCATGCTATCACCAATATTTAAGACAGACTCGCTCTATCCCAAGGGTCTGGGTGCCAAAAATATATTATATATAATACGGCTGGCAAGGTATATCACCTTCGGAGTTACTAACTCACTTGTTTGCTTTTACATTAAATCTATTGCACTTGGAAATAATAATACCGAAACTCTGAGACAGTTATATACTCCCAGACAGAAATACATAAAATACTGAATATCTAACGGTCTTTCAAGTACAATCCAAACAAAACTTATTCAAAACCTTCTTTTACTACAATTCTTTAGAGGATATGAGCAAATACTAATTAAAACACTAGTGATTGGAATAATACTGTCTTTACAATATATATATATATATATATATATATATATATATATATATATATATATATATATACATATATATATTCTATGTAAATATATATATATATATATATATATATATATATATATATATATATATATATATATATATATATATACATATATATATATTCTATGTAAATTTATATATATATATATATATATATATATATATATATATATATATATATATATATATATATACAGGGTGTCTCAAAAAATGTACTCACTCTTAGAATTATGAGAAAACCTTTATTTATGGACATAGAGCGAAATGAAATAGCATCGAACAATAATGGTCATCAATTTGAACATTCGCAAACATGATTCTTCAAACACATTTGTCTCATGTACTCGATGCTATTTCATTTCGCTCTATGTCCATAAATAAAGGATTTCTCATAATTCTAAGAGTGAGTACATTTTGTTGAGACACCCTGTATATATATATATATATATATATATATATATATATATATATATACACACACACATATATATATATATATATATATATATATATATATATATATATATATATATATATTCTATGTAAATTACAACACTTTGAAAAAAATCACATAAAACAGATAAATCACCAAAAGTATTAAGTCAGAACCAAACTTGGATTAAGTTGGCCGTCTGGTTAATGCTGTTTTTTAAGGACAAGACTTTGACATTCATACCACTTAATAAGGTGACTTACGACATCCCAAAACTGCATAGGATTTTTGCCTCTAACCTTTGGGTTTGCGATGCCATGGTGAAATATCAGAAAATGGGTGTTTTTCAAATTCTATCTTCTCCCTTGATAATTAATATTAAAACCTGGGATTACTACCCTAATAGACCTGACGTAGACCTCCAATAAAATGAGGAGTTTTTCTCTAAAAGTAATTATTTGGCTAGATATGATTTCTTTCATAATGGTAAAAAAAAAAAACCCTAAACATTGGAGAAAGAAATACGAAAAAAAAATGTGAATAGAAAATTGGGAAAAAAGGGCAACCTTTTTTTTTCATATAATGTCTTTCGAAATTTTATACCAAATTTCAATACTGTATCTTTAAAACTAAGGGAGAGGATGATATTTGAAATTAAATAGTACAGTTTTGAGATAGAGGCTTTCAAAGTTTTTCTTTGTATTTTTACAAAGACAATATGAATAGATCCTCATTATTATGAATTTTATGCTCTTTTTTGGATATTAATAAACGAAATCAAAGTTATGTATCATAATTTCACCATAAAGGAACATCGTTTTGCTTAGTATTTTGCTTTGTTTTGGCTTGTGTCCGGCTATGCGGCCGCTCCTCCATCCACCTCTCTCTCTCTCTCTCTCTCTCTCTCTCTCTCTCTCTCTCTCTCTCTCTCTCTCTCTCTCTCTCTGTCACTACCGATAATACCCTCTTCTAAACTATTAATAGAGCTAATTTTCTTCTTCCTTACGTTAACAAGATGTTGAAATTGTCTTTTCCTCTTTGAAATGATGAAATTCTTGCCGGAAAACAAGAAAAACAAACGAAATAATGAGTGAATGTCAGAGGTCCAACTCAGGCATGTACTCTCTATGAGGTTTGTGGTAGGACTATAGGGTGAAGGACATAATTTACTACATGATATAACGTTTTGTGACTCGTGGAAGCTATACAGATGCCATTGTTCTTAATTTCTTTTACATTTTAATGCAAAAATTATCAAAATTTACCATAACAGAAAAAATACTGCATTTTCTTGAAGAGAACATTGTCTTTTATTTATTGAGCTATTTTTAATAATTACCCTGTAACTATGAAAGTAAGAGGAATTGTGATGAAATATTTCGTACACGCATTCCCCATTGCCATATGAAGCTTAATGAATTTTTTTAGGATTTTGCATTTTTCTTCCTGTACCTCCATATGTAGGTATTCCGGCAGGGACCCTTGAGACAAAAATGTTACGAACTGAAAATTATATAATCACTTGACTTGAAATATTAAATCTGAATAAACCTTAGACTATGACAAAATGAATAATATTTAAGAAAATTATACAATTACTTGTTTCGCTTGAAATATTAAATCTAAATGAAACCTTATGCTGAGACGAAAGAAATAATACTTATGAAAATTATAATATCACTTGTTTCACTTAAAAATAAAACTTTTCACCCATTTGATTAATCTTAACACTCAATGTATATAGTTAACCAGATAATGATAAAAATACCTTTCACGTTAATACAGGGCCAGTTACAGAAACTTTAAGAGAATTTTTATAAATACTCACTACGTTTGCAAAAACCTGTCACACCAAAACTTAGATATTTCACTTAA
>NC_090744.1:68925066-68977566 GCF_036898095.1 Palaemon carinicauda | reverse complement strand
CAGGTGTCCTCAACTGAGGACAATAGGATGTAATGATTTAAGGAAAAGGCAGCTTTCCAAGGATTATGACCAGATAGCATACTGTCCCGGTCAGCCTTTCTGATAGGATATTTAAGTTTGGACCTAAGTTGTTTCAAAGGAAGATTAGATCCTGTTGTTTTCCCTTTAAAAAGTTGTTATCCTTTGAAGGCTTCACTCTTTCATATGTAAGTTTTAAGGCATTCCACAAGGCACAGAGAAGCATCTTCCTTCAGAAGGACAATCTTCCAAGGCCCCCAACGTTTCATGAGGAGTTCATTTTTATTCAAGAATGGAGGATCTGGATATAAATGGACTTCTCCCGTCTTTGAGAATTTGATTTGGCCATCGTCCCTTGATAGTGCCACAATCTTGCTGACTCTAACACCAGAAGCCGTAGATAGTAAAAAGATTGATTTTTGAGTAAGATCCCTCAATGAATCAGAATAATTATCTATTGAGGTGGCTAAGTGTAAGACTTTGTCCAAAAACACAAAATGGTTTTAGTGGGAGTATTTGGTTTCAGTTTAGCACAAGCCTTAGAGATCTTATTGAACAGTTTGCTGTTAAGTTCTACATCGAAAGCAAAAGCAATGGGTCTGGCTAGAGTCGTTTTACATGAGGAAATAGTTCTGGAGACCAGACCCTGTTCATATAATGAGATAAAGAATAATAAACAGAAGTCCAATGTAATCGAAGGGAGCTTATGTTACTTAACAAACTCCACCCACTTCTACCAAGAGGACAAATATTATCTTTTTGTAGTAGAAGACTTGTATTCTTCTATAAAATCAATCCTTTCCTTTGTAACTCTGTATTTTTTTAGTAGATATGACTAGAAAATCATGAGCTGAAGGTTGTTCGTTAACCAAGAAGAAGCGAAGACAGTCTCCTGGCACACCATTGGTGTCGGCAGAGGAATCTGACAAGGTTTGAGTTCCAGAACAAGAGGGTACCAATTGCTCTTGGTGGCCACTAATCCAGCTGTTCTCTTGAAGGTAAGGATCTTGTCCAAGACCTCCATAAGGAAGTTGAACAGTGAAAATAGGTAAATGTGAGTCCACTGGTTCCAATCCAGTGACATTGCATCTATCCCCACTGCTTCTGGTCTAAATTTGGTACTACATAACGGGAAGCTTCTTGTTGAAGCTTATTGCTAAGAGATACATTTGCATTTCCGGGACTTGCTCTAGAGTGAAACACTGATTTATCGTCCAGGGACCTTTCTGTTTACAGAGGCTTGAACCTTGACAGAGAGTTTGCAGTCCCATGGTGAACCCCTTCAAACTGAAGTGCAAAGAGATGCCAAATTCTTCGCTTCGACAAAGTGAGAAAGGCTAGTACTACGTGACTGATCTGTGGAGAACTAGAACCCTGTCTGTTGATGCAGTGGAGTATTGTCTTGCTGTCAAGAACTAAATTGATGTGTCATTTCTTCTTAGTGTTCAATATCATCAGAGATAGAAACACTGCCTTACCTTCAAGAATGTTGATATGGAATTTTTGAAATGCGATTGACCACTGACCATGTATCTTCTTGGTGGAGGTATGACCCCCCACCCAACCTTGTTCCAAGGATTCCGTGTGGATTGTCACTAACAGAGGAGGAAACATCAGAGGGATGTGTGTCGGCAAGCTCTTGGCTGTGGACTCAGCTTTAGCTGTTTTCACAGCAGAGCTGGGGTTTTATGGCAATGATCTCTTCAAGCATTTGATGCCTTTCTTCTCCAGACTCTGTTGGCATCCTTGAGTCTTGATTTGAGGATGGGGTTTGTAACTGCTGCAAATTGTAGCAAACCCAAGACTCTTTCCTGATGATGTCTTATGATCATCTTCGAATGAAGCAGACACCTGACCGATCTTGCTATTTCCTTCCTCTTTTTATTAGGTAGAGAAAGTATATGGGACTTCAAATCCCAGTGAACACCTAGCCACTAGAATTCTTGAGCTGAATTCAACCTGGACTTCACAAGATTGATTTTCTTAACATCCAGAGCTGCGACTTTGATGCACCCCAATTATCCAGTCATCGAGGTATACCATCACCCGAAGACCTTTGATCCTGGGTTGATTAACAATGGTCTTGACTAGTTTTGTGAAACTCCTTGGAGCTATGCTAAGCTCGTGGGGCATAGCTTTGATAATGTAAGCTTTTCTTGCCAATCTGAAACCAAGGTAGTGGGAGAAGTGCCGACCTATCAGAAGATACCAATAAGCTTCGGTTAGAGCTACAGAGACTGTATATACTTCCTGGGGTAGCAGGGTCTGTATTTGCGAGATAGTTAGTATCTGGAACTTATCATTCTGAATAAACTTGTTCAGAGTGGATAGAAATAGTTCAAAGAGTGTTGGAATCTTTCTTTGGTATGCAAAATAGACGTCCATGAAAGTTCATGGCTCCTGCACATATACTTCCAAGAACGGAGTTGTGGGTTGGAAGAACCTCTTGAACTCTGGTGGCTTCTGTCTCCCTTTCCGTCATAGTTTTTTTGAGACTATGCTGTGTGCCCAAGGATCGAATTTCCATTGATCCTTGAAGAGATAGTCTTCCACCTACCGAAGCTCCTCATTGTTTTTGGAAGGACCTGCTCCTTTATGCGACCTGCCTCTATTTCCTCCGACCCTAGATTGGCCACTTCTTACCGATTTTCCCTTTCCACCTTCATTTCTCCCCTGAGCTCTGCCGGTGTGTAATGTAGTTGTAGCCCATTCATAAACGGAATTGAAGGCTGGGTACTGTGACACGTACTGCTTGGGAACCGGGTATGCCGTCTGGGGAATAGTAGCAACTGTGGCAGTGAATATTTTCCTAAGTTTAAAGGGTCTCCTAGACTTTCAGGTTGAGTTCCATTTCCATGGGTAAATTTTCTCTTAGAGGACATACCTCATTTCTGCAGAAGGCTCTTGTTCTCATAAGCCTATGACTTCTTGTACCACCTTTTGGGGAAACAGATCATCCCCCAAGATGTTGGAGTCAATCAACTTTTTAGGCTTATACCTAATAGTTGCCGTTGCTAAGACGTGCTCTTTACAGGATCTCCTGGCTAAAAAGAACGCAAGCAGATCCCGATGGAATGTAGCCAAATGGGCGTTGGCCAGAAATGAGATGTCAGATTTTGATTAGTTTCCAATAAGCATTTCAAGGTAAGACTGGTGTGACAAAGAAGCGCCAAGTGTTTCTTTGGCCTCTAATTCTGCTTTTAGTATGAATTCCAGAATCTAAGGCAGCCTCTCATTGAACTGCTTGCCTCAAATATCCCTATCCAGTTTGCCAACTGTAAAGCTGTGTTGGATATCTTCCTAACTATCGGAGTCATAAGGGAGAGAAAGCAAAACGTGGTTGCACTCCTCTAACACTGGCAGAAGTCTACCTTCAGCTACTGCCTTTTTAACAGCCTCCAAACTCTTTAAGGCGAAGGGGAAGACAGTGTCTTTGAGAGATACAGATGAATCCTTCTTCCTACCAAAAGCAAAAACCTTAATATAAGTAAACTCGGCAGTCTTGAGGTCCTAAACCAACGAGCTTTGAGCCTTACCATGGTTTAAGATATTCTCCTTGGGAATCATATTATTTCTGATAGATGCTACGGAATTCAACCTAACATAACAAAAAGGATAATTCTCAATAGAGGGGTAAAAGTCTAAATCCGAGACTAGTTTAGACCCCCTACCTTCACCGATATGAAGGTGCCCATCACTCAGAAACATATGTTCTGCATAACACCAAGGGTTCTCTGCTGAACAGTTTGGAAGTCTTGAGACTGGTGGAGCCTTGGATTTCGATGCTTGTTGAAGTGCCTCAATCTTCATCTCTAAGGGTGTTTGAGCTCTTTTATGCTCTGCATGAGTTTTTTTCATGAATGCTTTCATGGAACCAAATACTACAAATATCCTGGGAACAAAGGAGCAGTTGGAATTGGAAGAGGAGTAGAAGTTGAGGCAGGTTCTGCATAACACCAAGGGCTCTCCGCCGAACAGTCTGGAAGACCTGAGACTGGTGGAGCCTTGTACTTCAATGCTTGTTGAAGTGCCTCAATCTTCACCTCCAAGGATGCTTGAGCTCTTTTATGTTCCTCATGAATGTTTTCCATGAATGCTTTCATGGAACCAAGAACTATAAATATCCTGGGAACAAAGAAGCAGTCGGAATTGGAAGAGGAGTAGAAGTTGAGGCAGGTTTAGCATATACAGGGACAGGAGTATATAATGAAGAAGCACTAGGTACAGTACATACCTTCTGACTGTCAAGCGAGTCATCTGAGGCTTCCTTTGTCTGCAAGAGCTTTTCTCTATCCGATGGAAATGAATAGATTGTTGACAAGTTATCGGCTTCCAAATGCATGTCCTGATGTGCATCCCAGACTTCTTGATCTGCAAGATCCAGTTGTACCGATGGAGTTTGCACTGTTGGTATCTGATGACCATACACCGTGGTCACATCAGCCTTAGGGAACAAGAGATCCTTCATTGGAAATGAAGGAAGATAAGGGACACACTGTTGAGAGCTCTTCTGGAATTCCCTCACCCAGTGTTTGATGGTTTCCTGGCCCCATGCTTTCTCATCCTGAGAAACATTAGTAGCGTGGAATCCAGTATGAATAAAATCCTTGCATATACTACAGCTAGTAGGTTCCCAGATAAAAAAAAGGATCCTTTGGAAAAATTATAGTCTGCATATTTCCTGAAGGTCTTATGGCCGCAAAACAACTTGACCTGCCTGGTGCAAGTTACTGTAAAGTTAGAAAAATTTCAATGAGTAAGTTATCGTCACACCAAAATTTTTCTATATCTTCACACGGAAAAATATCAAAAATATTTCAAAATTGGTAAGTATTAAAGTATTAATACATACCAGCTCAAAAATCTCTACCTTCTATTAGTTATGGGTAAAGCTACACTACAATGAAAACTCATTCCAAACAGCTCAAGATTCTATATGAATTCCTATAGTTTGGTAGAATAGTGGAAAGAAATCTATTCATACCAATAGAACACTTTTTCCCCCAAAATCGTTCGATCAGACAACATAAGGTAGAGAAATCAGATACCATTCTACCTCAGGCAGCAACAGCTGTGGCTAAGGAGACAGTTGTTTATAGCAGACATGGCCCATGGTATATTCTTTCCTTACCCGACAGGTACGTCAACGCAACGCGGGAAAATGCATCACTAAGTCCACAACCGGGTAGATGATCAAATAGGAAACTTGTCATAGGGTAAGATGATCGGTACAGACCAGTAAAAAGGGAGACAGATGGTAGGGGTGACAACCACTTACCTAGATTTTAACATTGAATTTATCAAGGAATGGGATTCTTCACATGGAAAAATATCGAAAATATTATTTCAAAATGGGTAAGCACTAAAAAGTTATACATACCAGCTCAAAAATTTCTACCTTCTATTAGTTATGGCTAAGGCTACAATACAATGAAAACTCATTCCAAACGGCTCAAAATTCTATATGAATTCCTATAGTTTGGTAGAATAGTGGAAAGAAATCTATTCATACCAATAGAACACTTTTTCCCCCAAAATCGTTTGATCAGACAACATAAGGTAGTGAAATCAGATACCATTCTACCTCAGGCAGCAACAGCTGTGGCTAAGGAGACAGTTGTTTATAGCAGACATGGCCCATGGTATATTCTTTCCTTACCCGACAGGTACGTCAACGCAACGCGGGAAAATGCATCACTAAGTCCACAACCGGGTAGATGATCAAATAGGAAACTTGTCATAGGGTAAGATGATCGGTACAGACCAGTAAAAAGGGAGACAGATGGTAGGGGTGACAACCACTTACCTAGATTTTAACATTAAATTTATCAAGGAATGGGATTCTTCACATGGAAAAATATCGAAAATATTATTTCAAAATGGGTAAGCACTAAAAAGTTGTACATACCAGCTCAAAAATTTCTACCTTCTATTAGTTATGGCTAAGGCTACACTACAAAGAAAACTCATTCCAAACAGCTCAAAATTCTATATGAATTCCTATAGTTTGGTAGAATAGTGGAAAAAATCTATACATACCAATAGAACACTTTTTCCCTCAAAACCGGTTGATCAGACAACAAAAGGTAGCAAAATCAGATAATATTCTACCTCAGATGGCAACAGCTGTGGTTAGGAAGACAGCTGTTTATAGCAGACATGGCCCATGGTATGTTCTTTCCTTTCCCGGCAGGTGCGTCAACGCAACGCGGCAAAATGCATTACTAAGTCCACAACCGGGTAGATGATCAAATAGGAAACTTGTCATAGGGTAAGATGATCGGTACAGACCAGTAAAAAGGGAGACAGATGGTAGGGGTGACTACCGCTTGCCTAGATTTTGACATTAGATTTATCAAGGAATGGGATTCTGCACATTGAAATTAAAGAAAGTCGTTTGGAACAGCCATGATGAAAAGAGTTTTCAAATTTGATGAATATCCTGACAACTAGGAAGTATCCAGTCGATCACTTTCAGATGATAATGTTCATCAGGTATAGAGGGTAGGGTGTAGACATGGTCGACAAGTTTAAGACGACAGCTGAGGCGGCAAAGGGAACGCTCTCTTCTAGTAAAGGAGGGAGAGAACCCCGCCTCCTTCACATCTAGAGCCAGTGGCGCTCATGCCAGCAAATCTGGAAAATATGGCAATGTGGTAACACCTCAAGCCAGGGATATTCCAACTGAGCAGAAGAGCCAAGGCTCCAAGGCGAGAGAGACATAGCCTAAGAAGAGGAAGCCGTCTACCAGAAACAAGGCAACTGCTAAGGAGGCAAGAGAAAAGATCCCTATTAAGGATCTAGAACTTTTACTTACCTTGAAGTAAGCTGATAGAAACTCTAAGCCGCCAGTCTAGATCTAAAGCAATCGAAGGTCATTCAAATGCCAAGGAATCCCTTCAAGGTGTCAATTCCCTGTTATGACATATCAATATACAGGGAGGTGTGCCAACCATCCTGAGAACCATAGTTAAGTGGGAAGAATGGGAAAGTGGGGACAGAAAAATTAGCTAGCCTGGGCCATAGACTAGGGATGAATAGTTAGCCTACGCCATACACCAGGTAAGACAAGCAGGCAATAAAGCAAATAGCTAGGTAAGAAATTCATATAAAACACTGAAGAATTTGGAAAATACAAGCTTCCGGAATCGATCACGAGGCAGTGGCGAGACAAATAACAGACAAATCACGCAAAAAACAGGGGAGAGATCCCCAAAACACAAAAACTTGAAAAAAAGGCAGAAAACTCCCAAAGCATGCAATCAAGATAGCGGCTGCTAGAAGGAATGGCGAACCAGCAAACGTTTACAGTAACACACTGGTATTGGAGTTGTAATGGCTCTCCCATGTATCCAATACTATCCCATATCCTTCAAGACAAGGTTTGCTCTACTCAGGGAAGGATAGCCGTGGTTTTTTAAACACGTCCCAGTTACATACACGATAACTTTTGGGATACTTTGGTCTATCACTAGCAGGAAATAACCCAAGTAGAAAGCTCTAACCTCTGGAGCGAATATCCTTAGAGATATTGCATATATACCAAGGACGTGTATATAACAAGCCATGGCTATCCTTCCCTGAATATAGTTAACTTTGTCTCCAAGGCTATGGGATAGGGTAGGATACGTAGGTGAGATAGCAGTTATAACTACTGATCCTAATGTGCTACAACTAAAACATTTTCTGTAAAACCATTCCAAGAGTAGCCATCGTACGATGCAAGGGCTCACACTGAGGACTGGGAGGGAATGGAAGTAACGGGTGGCGGGCCATCAGGACCACATTGCTATCTCACCCAAAAATAAATTTTTCCTATGTCAAAATCCGTTTTTTGGGCTCGAGCCATGTCGTCCTGATGGAAGTGTACAGAGAATTATTATTCTCAGTTGTGGCCAGGAAAGTTTTAACACTTTACCCCTCAAAAATATAAACATACTACCCTTAGCATTAATAACTATGGTATCAAGCTATGAACGCAAGTGATATGTTTTTGAAATAAGTAGGAGCAAAGGAAATCTGTGCGCAAGCCATGTCATCCTGATAGAAGTGTACCAGAGAGTTTTTACTCTCAGTTGTGGCCAGGAGAGTTTTAACCCTTTACCTCTCAAAGACATAAATATATTACCTTTAACATTAGTAACTATGGTACCCAGCTCTGAGCACAAGCGATGTGTTTGCAAATTAGTAGAAGCAAAGGAAATCAATAGCACAGTCCCGCTCACTGTGAATAAGATCTTTGTCTCAGGTAAACAATTATACCGGTCTATAAAAGGGGCGTTAAAAATTTGAAGTACACTGTTTTTATTTTGAACAGTAGGTCCAATGAAAGGAAACAGAAAAAGAACAGTAATCTTTTATTGCTTCTAAAGAATCATAAATATAACAGTAATAGACACTATATTATATTCAGTAGATATGTACAGAAACCTGAAGTTTTCAGACCCCTAAATTATGTAACAAAATAGCAAATAGTAACACTCGTAACATAAGAGGAAAATATCCCCTTTAACTCTTTACAAATATTATGTAGCACATTGAAAAGAAAAACGTTAGTCCATTTGCACACTGTAGTCAGAGGTCCCAGCTATACAGTCCATAAGACTCCGTGTACAACACCTAAGAAGGTGATTTGATCATACTACCAGCGGCCACCATAAATCTCTTCCAACTGACATAAGTAATGTTTGAAGAACACTCTTTAAGACTTCCATCCTGTGTAAGCCTGCATAGGTAACAGCTTGGAAAAAAATTTAACGAAGAGGCAATTTTCTAGGGTCACGGCCTGATGGTATACTATCAGGGTAGGCCCTTCCAATGACATAGGTGAGTTTGTACCTTAGCAGTTTTAGAGAAAGATTAGATCCTGTTGCCTTCCCTTTAAAAAAAAATTGACTGCTTTTAAAGGCCCGACTCTTTAACAGGTAGGCCTTAAGGCATTAAATGGGGCCCATAGAAGGATCCTCCTGTAGTAGAACAATCTTCCATGGCCCACAGCATTTCATGGGAAGTTCCTTTTTTTGTCAAGACCGAAGAATCTGAGTAAAGATTAACCTCCCTCTATTCCGAGAATTCAATGTGGTCATCATCCCTTCAAAGGGCCACAATCTCACTAACTCTAGCACCAGAAGCCATAGCAATAAAAAAAAATAGTCTTTTGAACAGCTCTCTATTGAGTTCAATATCAAAAGCATAAACAATAGGTCGAGTTTGTACCGACTCACATGAAGCAATAGTTGTAGAGGTCAAACCTTGATCACAATAAAATTAAGAAAGAAATACAGGAGTCCATAATAATAAAAGAGGGCTGATGACTTTTCACGAATGCAACCCATTTTTTCCAGGAAGATAAATATTGTCGTTTTTTGGTATTGGAATTGTACTCTTCTAAGATGTCAATTCCCTCCTTTGCAACTCTAAATTTTGAGCCACTAGGTTGAGAAAATAAGGAGGTGAATGATTTTCGTTATCCAAGAGGAAGCAGAGACAGTCTTCTGTTGAACATCCTGAGACAGCACTGGGGAGAGTAGAGCGACCTGGAGAGGTTTGAGTTCCAGCACAACTGGTCTTGGGCCACTTGGGAGCCACTAGAGCTGCTGTTCCATTGAAAGTCCCCAGTTTGTCCAGGACTTTCATTAGGAGGTTGAATAGTGGAAATAAGTAGATATGAAACCCGTTGTTCCAATGCAGGAACATCATATCCGTACTTGTCGCTTCCATATCTAAGTTTGGTGTTATATACCAGGGAAGCTTCTTGTTGAAGCTCATTGCAAAGAGATTTTTTTTGCAGGTCTGGGACTTGCTTTAGAATGAAACAGAAGGATTTTGCGTACAGAGACCATTCTGTTTCAAGAGGCTTGGATGTTGACAGGGAGTCCGCCGTCATACTGTGAACCCCTTCTAGGAGAAATGCTGAGAGATGCCTTTTCTCCGCTTTGCTAAAGTGAGGATGGCTTGAATCACATGGTGGATTTGAGAAGACCTGGAGTCCTGTCTGAAGACACAGTGGACTATCATCCTACTGTCAATGACTAATTTGATGTGATTTTGTCTTCGGGCTCAGTCTCTTTAGAGTCAGAAATACTACCATAGCTTCCTGGATGTTAATATGAAATTTCTAGAAAGTGATTGACTTTTGACCCTCTACTTACTTGGAAGAGGCTTCCATATGAATTGTCACGGGAGAAGAATACTGCAGAGTGACGCGTCTCAATAAACTCTTGGCAGTGGACCATGGCTCGAGCTGCTTTCACAGTAAGACTGGGGTTTTGTGGTGAAGATCTCTCCAAGCATTTGATGCCTTTCTTCTCCAGACTCTGCTGGAGTCTTTGAGTCTAGCTTTTATGATTGGGTCTTTTATGGCAGCAAACTGCAGTGAACCCAAGGCTCTTTCCTGTTGCTGCCTGGTAAATACTTTTGAATGGAGTAGGAACCTGACAGAGTTTGTGATTTCCTTTCTCTTGCCTTGCGGTAGAGAGAGGGTGAGTTACTTTAGATTCCAATGAACCCCTAGCCACTGGAATTTTTGAGCTGGAAACAGCCTGGACTTTTCGAAATTGTCCTGAAAACATAGAGACTCTAGGAATTTCCTGACTTCTTAAGCTGTACAAAGACATTTCGACTTCGTTGCTGCTGAGACCAGACAATCGCCTAGGTATACCATCACCCTAAGGCCTCTGTTCCGTAAGTGTTGAGCGATGGCCTTAACTAGCTTCGTGAAAATCCTTGGAGCAATAATGAGTCAGAAGGGTATAGCTCTGAATATGTAGGCCTTTCTTGCCAATTTGAAACCAAGGTAGGAGTGCCGACCTATCGGAAGATGCCAATAGGAGTCTGTAGGTTCTATGGAGACAGTGTAGGCTCACTGGAGTATAACATCTATATTTACAAGATATTCAGCATCTGGAAATTGTCATTCAGAAGGAATTTATTTAGTGGGGACAGGTCCAGAATAGTTCAAAGAGTATTCGGATCTTTCTTGGGCATACAGAATAGCAACCCTTGAAAGTTCATGGATTTTGTGCAGCATATGACTCCATTATAGAGAAGATCCTGTACATAATCCTCCAAGAATGAGGTTGTGGGTTAGCAGAACCTCTTGAGCCAGGATGGTTTCTGTCTCTCTTTCCAGACTAGTCCCCTTGAAACCATGCTGTGAGCACAGGGATCGAACTCCTATCAATTTCTGAAAAGGTAAAGTCTTCCCCCTACCGATAGCTCCTCATTGTTATTGTGAAGGATCAGCTTCTTTAAATGCCTTGCCACTACTTCCTCGGCCTCTAGACTGACAACTCTATCCAGAACTTCCCATGACACTAGCGGTCTTCTTTGAGGTCTGCTAAGATGATATATAGTGGTGGCTCTCTCATATATAGTTGAAGGCTGGCGACTGTGATACATACTGCTTAGGAACCCTGTGCAAAATTTGGGGGATGGCAGCAACGAGGCTGTTGTGACAGGAAAGGATAACCTTCCTAGGCTTCTTACCCTTGGGTTGAGGTCCTTCTCTGGGGGTATATCTCCTTTTAGAGGACATACCCCTGTTTTGTATAAGGCTCTTATTTTCCTGGCCCACTCTATCCATGACTACCTTAATCAATTTCTTGGGGAAGAGATCTTTCTGCAAATATTGGAGTCGATTAGAATTGTAGGTTCATGCCTTATCATTGCAGTGGCTAGGACATGTTCTCTTCTGGCTAGGAGGAAAGCATGGAGATCTCTATGGAACATGGTTAGGTGAGTCTTTGCCAAGATCAGGTGGAGATCAGATTTAGAATAGTTTTCAATTAGCATCTACAGATAAAATTGTAAGGATAAAGAAGCAGATAGTCTCTCTTTAGCTTCCCATTCGTCATTTAATGGGGATTCGGGAATTCTAGGCAGTTTTTCATTAAACTGCTTGCTTCCGATGTCTATATCTAGTTTTCCAACAGTGAAAGTATGTTGGGCATCTTCCCAACAGTACGAATCATGAGGAAGGGCTAGGGAGACAAGTTTGCAGTCCTCTGGCACTGGCAATGGTCACCTCTCCACTACAGCATTCTTCACAGCCTCTAAGCTTATATTGGCAAAGAGAAAGACAGTATCCTTGGGAACTACAAAGGTGGCCTGCTTTGTGTCGAAAGAAGAAAGTTTGGTATTAGTAAATTCGGCCACTTTTAGCTCCTTAACTGAGCCTCGCTATGGTCCAGGATGATTGTTTCCTTAGGGATTGTATCATCCCTAATGAACGCTTCCGAGTTAAGCCTTACATAACAGTAAAGGTAACTATCAATCGAGGGGAAGAATTCTAAGTCAGAGACTGGCTTAGAACCCAAGCATTCACCGATGTGGAGGTATCCTTCACTTAAAGCCATATGCTCAGCATAATGCCAACGGTTCTTAACAGAGCATTCAGGCAGGATCGGAGATGATGGAGCCTGATAAGAAGGTGCCTTTTGTAAAGCTTCGTTTATCGACTGTAGTGACGCTTAAGCACGGACATGTTTGGAATGCAATTTTACCATGAAAGCCTTCATAGATATCATAAATTCCACTTAACTGGAAACAAAGGTTTATTCGTCGTAGAAAAATGTTGTCGAAATACATGATGGGGACTTAGATGAAGGGATGGGGGAACAGCAGGTACTTTTTCTTTATTAAATTTGATTGCGAGGATGTTCTTCAAAGCCTATCTTATATCCGTGTTAATGCTAGTGGATAGAATATTTATTCTAGGTTTGTAAGTATGCCCTCTACTTGAGTTTATAGTAGGCTCCCCTCCTAAGGATATCTGCATCTTTGTAATAACGATTTCTATTCCTGAATCAACTTCACCACTGACAAGCGCATACATTTCATTTGGGTAATGAATATTGATATAAGCTACTTCATGCTCCAAATTATGATATAATATTATACTATTTTGGAGCTTGTTTGTAAAATTGCCAGCATTATTTTTTTAGAAATATTTCTCTATTTCTCACAGATATCAGTGTTACAATATAAATTTCTCCAGCCATGACGACTAACAGATAACCAAAGTATTTATGATGTGTCAGGTATATTTAAAGCAAAATTAGCCTGAGAATTTTTATTAATGAACCATCTATCACATAATTATTCTTATTACCAGAATAAGGACATCTTTTAACTCGAAGATTAAAGTACAAATGGCAAATCTTATAGACTAAATATTTTGGGTTAAAAAATCAAAATATTTTTTCGTTAAACAAATGAGAAAATAAATATATTCAAATACCACCACCTATAAGCAAATACCCCAATGTAACAAATGAAAAACATTCTAAGTTTTTCAATTCAGATGGAAATAAAACAAGTTGTTTACCATTTCCAACCATCCTCCTCGGCAAATTAAGTAACTCTGGAAATAATATTGTATCCATACTACATTAGCACAACCAGATCTCGCAATGGGAATAGGAGTAGCATATATATTAATGCCTTTATTCCCTTTTCAAGTGCAGACCGCTCCAATTCGTGTAGACACCTCTTAAAGTAGTATCATTTTGCAAGTTCATGATAAAGTGAGTATCTCTTCAAATTGCCACATAAAATCAAAGCTTTCCATTGCTATCAATATCGTAGGAATACCCGTAGTTAAATAGGATTATCAACGCAGCTATGCATGGTACGCTTTCGGTGGGGAAACTCTCAAGTTTCCTCAAGATTAAACTTCCAATGGGATAATGGTTTTCGGAAATACAGCAAGATAAATTGAAGAGCCTCCTTCTAAAGTTCATGATATCACTGTATGGGTAGGCTTTATATGTTTATGCCTCAAGTCCATATGATAAAACATCAATTGAATTACCTCCTACTGCCAAACAGAGAGTCCCCTTCTTTAGAATCTGAGCCGTAAAGTTAGTGACCCTGAGTTCAAGAGGTGAGTACTGGATCCTGAGGAGGTTCTGTTGCACATTGATAATGAAACGGCAACTATATCTGACAACTCCTGAACAGCACAACCTCCTCCCCCTTAAGACTTCTTTTGGGTGGGGTGGGGGTTGCTGCATCATTTTAGCACGTGTATTTCAAAGCCATTAATGTCAAGTTTTCCGGTTTGCAAGAAGTGGACGATAATTCCTAATAAGGAACCTATCATAGTTTACTTTTCTCTTTTATTCTTTTACTTTCCTTGCAGAATATCTCCCCTTTCCTGATTTTCCCTTTAATTCCTTATAACTGCGTCCGAGCTTTTGCATTCTTTACATAAGTATGGGGTTTTCCTATTGCATCCAACAGGCTTTTATAAAAATGGCACCTGTTCTCCCTCTATAGAACCTACTAGCTGGATCCATTCATCAAACACATCTATTACATTTAAATGTATGATGGGGTTGCTCAAGTTTCCCCTATCTTCCTACTGGACGTCGTTCTGCCCTTCAAAGAAATTAAGGAAAGCAAGGGAGTACCTTTTGCTTTAAGCAGTTAATTTTGCATCTATTAGATTCTCCAGAGAGGGATTGGTGTAAGGCAGTGGCTTGTACAGGTGGAGAGGATCAAGCACACGTTTCTCCGCCAAATCTTTACGTCATCTTCTTGGGGAGGGGAGGGGGGGGGGGGGTGGCAGGTTCACTTTCTAACTTGTACTTGATCGATTGCATAATTTTTACGAAATTTTGTTGTAGATCTCTATCATCTCCTCACCCTGCGGCTTATCCCTCCTTCCATTTTTTTCTACATTTTTTTACTTTTTTTAAACACTAATTTCCCTGTCATCTTTGATAATTACCACCGTCTTCCACGGCATCAGACAGTACTCTTCCATCTCCCTAACAAATCCCATTTAGACTTGTTGCTAAATACCAAGGTACTGAAAGTACAGCAACCCCACTCTTCGATGATAAAATTTTTCTTTTCTCTTTAAGCGGAGTCTTTTTCCAAGCTACTGTCCTTTTTTCAGTCTTATATTTCTTTACCTTTTCTACCTATTTACTATCACGAGTTATATTTTCCTTCAAAATGTTGGAAAAGATCTCTGATAAACAGTCAAGATGCCTTCACTTTAACAAGGAATTAATTCAGCGATTTTCTCTGGAAGAGGCTATTTAAGAAGAGATGAAAATCCCCACGTTTGTTTATATGTGATCTCATTTCGAAGTCTCTCCAAGTAGCCTTTTAGCATCTTTACTACTTACCCACGAGTTAAAACACGGAGGGTAACCCCTCTACAATAAGAGATACTTGACTTCCTCCTTTTCAACTTTATTTCTGATAATGTTAATTGTGAAAGTTTCTGGTATGGCTGTAAAAACACGCTCAATTTTTTCCCCACCATGATCTTCCAGGAATAAGTCAATGGTATCTAACTCTTGTCTATGCTCCTAATTTGGGACATTTCTAGGTAGGATTTACCAGAGTTGGAGAAGCCGCACGTAATGATAAGTGCTATCTCACTAAAAATATCCAAATCTTCTGCTTTGAAACCCTTGTACATTTTAACTTAGAGTGTATTATAAATGTAGTGATTTAACTAGTTTGGAATAAATAAAACCTTTAAAGGGAAGTAGCAACCCTTTTATTTCCTCTCAGCAATACAATACATGAAGAAAGGCAAAATATGATTATACAAATGAAAGTATTATTATTATTATTATTATTATTATTATTATTATTATTATTATTATTATTATTATTATTATTATTATTATTATTATTATTATTATAGCTCCATCCAATTTCTCCCGTCACTCTATTATAGAGGAATTTCCATCGGTAGGAACAAAGTAGTCTAACTTTTTCTTCTCTCTTTTACTGTAAATTTTCATAACCCCGTGGAAGTGATTCTGGAGGCGGTTTCGCCAATTTTGGGAGAGAATTATTGACTGGAACTTAACTTATTACTTCCTCATCCTCCCCTTCCATATCTGGACGTCTTTATGCATAAGAACTGTATGGACAAAAATGATAAAATTCTAAATCAAAGGCCGAAACAAACTTTTTTCTTAGTGGTACTCCTCTGACCCCGTGCATTTCTAATTGACCTCAGAGTGAGATAGTTGACTCGATGATCTTTAATTTGGGAATACTAATCATACTTTTTAAGAGGATGTGTGTGGCATGGAATACTCAATTAATCTGCAAGTGGTTGTTAAGTAGCAAAGAACACATTTTAGGTTTCAACATTTCCACATCTGCTATGAGAGTACTTCCAGTTTCTGATTTTAAAAGCCCCGCTCCCTTTTCTCCCATTATCAAAAGGCGGATGATCAACATGGAAGTTGGAAAAATCCATATACAATTTCAATGGCTCATGAGCCAACTCAGGATTAAGATCAATAACTTCTAGAGCAAAAATGAAACTATCTGAGTCAGTTTAAATGGGCTCGACTTTATCACCAAAATCATTCTTGAGAACCTTATAAAAGAAATACTAGATATCAACCTTAGCCACTTCCAGAATGGCAAAACCTATCCAATTAAGCATATTGATTGCTCCCTTTTAAAAATGTGGCTGCTTTATTAACAATTTTACATTTTTCTGCATATTTCAAGGGGTTGAGTGAAGTCTTCCCAATGACAATGTTGGTCATTGCTTTGAACACTTTTTTTTTTTTTTTTTTTTTTTTTTTTTAGTTAAAAAATGTGCTGCAGTCCTTGCTTTGAGGTTAGTTTTGACAAAATCCCTCTTGTAAGCACATTAATTGAATTCATAGATTGGTTGCACAATCCCCAGTTCCCAACCTGAGTCCTTAGAAGGGGGAGGGAAATAATATATTCCTTTTTACTGTGATGGGTGTTTTTACACTTTACAGTCATTCCCCCTCTTTCTTGTTCATGTACCTCTTTACAGTTGGGAGATAAATTTCTAGAAGCAACTTTCTTGTAGGATAAGCGAAGGGGCAGTTCATCAGTTGCTCTAGCAACTTCTTTTGAAAGTACTTTAGTAGTGATGAGGAGCCAGTAGCCTTTATCCCCATTTCTAATAGCTTTATCAATAGCACGTGCTATAAGCAGATCCTATTCTTCATCATGAAGTTAATGATTTTGACCCATGGGGAGATATTTATTGATAACTGCTGCATACATGGAACTGAAGTCTATAATTAATAAAGTGTGCAAGAGCTTTGGTGGAAATCAAGGTTAGATGAGAGATTTATTTCTTGGTTGTTGGCTGTGAGTAACTGGCGCACCACAGAAGTAATACACCCCTGGACATTATGTCTGATTAGATTACACAGTTCCTCATCAGAAACATGATCCAGCCCAATGCTGCTTATCTTTAAAGCTGCCAAAAGGTGTAGGAGGGAATAGAAACATAGTGTGGTGAATCAAGGTCTTACCTATGATAAAGTATAAAACGCCACTAAATAAGAATATTCCCCAATAGAGCAGTGTCTACAATAAGGGGAAGGAGAAGAAAATATTTCACTGTTTTACAATCACCCACAGTCCAAACACGCTGAGCCCGTTATATTCCTTATCTGATAAATCACAAGCCTTTAGACTTGTAAATGGCTTATTTGGGGGGCAACTGTGTTTCCTTAAGTTTTGTAAGACTTTCTATATAGTCATAGCAAAAAGATGGTTTACCTAAATGACTTCAGCCCTTAATTTCACATCCTTATTACAACTTAACATTTCCTTTGTTAAGCAGACCTTTCTTCCACCTCTAAAATATTCAGAAGCTAAACTATCCAAGGAGGAACCTAGAAAGCTAGAGGAAAATTAAATTATCGACGGTCATTTGATGAGTTCGTAGTCCTTATTTTGTCATGATTGTGATTTTGAATCTATCTTCAAGGTCCATAAGGATAAGACCTGGGTTGTAACTCGATTTTTTGGTAAAAAACAGGGAGTTGCCCTTTAAGTTCGTGACAAACTGAATTACAATGCATAAAGTAAGCCTCAATGAGGTTGTTATTAGGTTTGGACTGGTCTTGTTGCCTGTGCTTGTCACAGCCGTGTTTGCATGTTGTCTACGCTGGGTACACACACACATGCTAAATAACGTAACACAACATGTTCTAGTAACAAAAGCAGCAGCACGGATGGAAACTCAAGCCCGCACGCGCACTGTGCACAATATGTACACAACGTGGTCTTTTCCACCAATTGTCGGTAACTTTGGTCATATCAAAGGGATCCGGGTCTGGATCAACTTTAAAATTTAATGTAGTCGTCCATGGCCTAAGGTCTATATTCGGTGAAAATTCTATCAAAATCCGTTCTGTAGTTTTGACGTAATCCTATCCACAGGCAACTGTCCAAGGATAAATAAATCGACCCGATCACTATACCTCCTTGGTAGATGTAATAATAGATTTTCATTTTTATTTATTAATGGCATTTTGTTGTCTAAAACAGCTATAGTTATTTCTCTACATTTTCACCATACCTCTATCAATCTGTCTCACTGCCTTCTGAGCTAAATATGTTGTTTGTTTTTAGCACTGAACTCTCTTTCACTTGAATGTGTCACCTACCTACTCCTCGGATGACAATGGACATTGTTATTAGCGAATCCTACTTCCTCACTTTAGGGGAAATTCTTTTTTTAGCATATGACTGTTAAGGTAGGGACAGTAATCGTCTCATAATCTATGGCACTAACAAAAGACTTCGATGGATGTGCAACAATCACCTCTGATTGACAGAAGGAACTTTGAAAAGTGCTCAATTTTTTTTCTTTTTTTTTAAATGTTTACAATACATGCCGAGAAACAGAGAAGCTATTCTATTAAAGTAGTGGTTAATGTTTATATTTCTTTTAATAACCTTATCGAACTTTTAACACTAATACTTGTTTCAAACTCGCTTTATAATACCTATTGGCTATGACACTTTCGACTAGAGAAAATATTTTAGAAGTGAATCGGTGAATCTAAATTTTGCTCTTAATGCATCACTTTAACTGAACCTCGTTCAATTGGCCTCGCTGAAAAATACATCCCTAAAGGGGACTTTCCTTAAACAGTTGGCTACAGTACTTATTCATATCCTCTACTACAAACCATTAGGTCTGTCCAACAAATGTTCACCGCCAATCCTTTACTTTCTAGAGCAGTTTCCCCTGCTAAAAAGCTTTACTGCAGTCCTCTTCTGTTCCTTCAAAAGTGACTAAATCATAAGCAAACATTAGGTCCCGTAGTTCTTCGTTTTTCCTTCATTCTGAGGACGAAGTGTCTATAACGACGAGAAACGAGAATGTACTCAGAGAAGAACTCTGATGGAAGCCAATCTCAACAGGGAATGCCTATGTCTCACAATATTTTGTCTTTACAGCGTGTCTTGTCCATCATATATCATCCTGACTAACCTAACCAACTTCTCCGGTAATTCTCTCTTTTTCAAACATTAGTACACCAATCTTCTGGATACCGTGTCATAAACCTTTTAATGATCGAGAAAACAACTGTAAATTTATCTGTTTTCTTCTAGATACTTTTCTTGGACTTTTCCCACTAGAAAGATAGGATCCACTGTATTTTTCCCTTTCATGAACCGAAATTGCTACTTTTGCATAACTATTAACTCTTAGCCCCTTTCTTCTACCACTCTTTCTGGTATCTTAACTACAAGATTCAAAAAGTTTATTACTTTGAGGTTTTAGAAGTTTGAAAGCCGCTCATGAATGGCAGAGGAAAGGGACAGTGACATTGCCCTATCAAGCAGGATAATGCCCTAGAGACTTACCATGTATATATGATCAGCACCCAAGCCCCCTCTCAATCTAAGCTAGGACCAAGGAGGGACAGCCTATGGCTGCTGATGACTCAACAGATAGTCCTATAGGCTTCCCAAAACCCGCCATCCTTAGCTCACAAGGATGGTGAGGTTGCAGCGACCTAAGAAACGGATGAGTTTGAGCGGGACTAGAACCCATATCTGGCGTTCACCACTCAGGGACATTTCTACATCGACGGCAGTAACCCAAGTTCCCATAGCTCAACATGCCTCCTTTTTATTCATATAATTTAATCATCCAACCATCTTCCCAGTATACTTGTTATTCCCTCTGCCTTAACCATTCCCTTTGTTACCTCTGGTTTTCCTGCAACTTTATTCACATTTCCTTTCTTTATAGCATTCTCAACTTCACTTTCTCTAATATTTACTCTTTATCATTATCCACCTCCTTATACTCTCTCGGAGTGTAGGGACCCAGAAGTGGTTTCTTTGATGAATTTCGCTCACAAGACGGTAAAAGAGCTAAGCACGGCACAGTGTAAAATCCGGACGTCGGATGCCGTCCGGGAGAATAGAAAATCGCTTGTATCACCTGTAAAGACACGAAAATACACCTCTTTTTTGTGACTGGTAATGTTCACTGATACTTTCTGTTATTTTCCGAATAAATGTTCGAAAAATATTGGTTTATTTTCATGTTATTGAGAATAATCTCAATCGGACGTCAACATTACACTAACTGGGTAAAATAGCGGGCAGTTAGATAGTGTAATGTTGACGTCCGATTGAGATTATTCTCAATAACATGAAAATAAACCAATATTTTTCGAGCATTTATTCAGAAAATAACAGAAAGTATCAGTGAACATTACCAGTCACAAAAAAGAGGTTTATTTTCGTGTCTTTCCAGGTGATACAAGCGATTTTCTATTCTCCCGGATGGCATCCGACGTCCGACGTCCGACGTCCGGATTTTACACTGTGCCGCTAAGCACACTGAAAAATACTACCATGAATGGCAAAGCACCACAAGAAGTTTCATTGCCAGATTCCGGTAAGAAAAGGGGTTTTTGAGAGGTTTGCGTGGTGGCAGGACATTCAAATGGTACCCTTTTAACTTGTAAATAAACAGCGCAATAAATGTATCATGGTATTTTTTCGATTATATCATTTGTTTTTTCCTTTTTTTCTATCTGATTAATAAACTGCATGGAAACTCAATTATATTCCCGCTTCATCGAGCACCGCCACCTAAGTTTTGTTTTAATTGAGCACGTGACATATAAAGTTTATTAGAACTTTATTTTAATTTTTCTTTCGTAATTGTTATGATATTTGCATTACTATACCATAAACCAGCGTGTTATTAATAATGCTTTCTTTATGATGGCGTCCAGTGTAATTCAATGAATATACTGCATTTTGGAAAAAAAAGTAAAAGTTATGAAAAACATAGAGACAAAAGTCATAGCAATAGTGATTATATCAAGCCTAACGTGTGTGTTTATTTATTTACATATCCTTCTTCTTCCTGGTATACACACACCATTTTGTTGTGATATTTACTGTGGAAAGAGACGTGTTATAGGTGATTTGTTATTCTTTATTATTCTTTTTTTTTTCAGTGTGCGAGTATTCACACACACACACACACACACTGATATTTTTCTGTGATATTTACTGTAGATACCAGCGGAAACAGACGTGTTACTTTTTATTATTGATTTTTTTTTTCTCCAGTGACCATAATTCATCATGGGGAGTTTGGGTAAGAAAAAAACTACGTCAAAAGAAACTTAAAAAAAGCCAGATAATTTCTCCCTTGACGTGAACCTGAACCTTCCAATTCCAATACACCACCTCCTCCTCCTCTTCTCATCCTCCTTCTCCTCCTTCTACAGTGATAGAAATTAGTACTGAGAAAAGAAAGAGGCTAACTTCCCAATTAAAATCCGTGGCAACGTTGGAAAAAAAAAAGTGCCTGATCACAGATGAAAGTGTTATGAGGAAATAGTGAACAATATGAATTGTTCTCATTGTGATTCTGAAAATATAAGTGTCCAGTTTACCCATAACTAAGAAGATACATTTATAGAAGTAATATCTGAGTGTAATCATATCATTATAGATACGAGAAAAGGAGCAGGACCCCTGCAGCCACAATTTATCCCTTGACATTGATATTGGTTTACTGCAGTATACTGCTTGAGATAGGGTATGTTGGACTTGTCAATTTTTTTTTTTTTTTTTAACCTTGGTACTTTTACTAAAGAAATTTATCTTCGGTATGCCAAGTATGTGACTAAGGAAGCTGTGCAGCTTTCCAAGATACATTCAGAGAGAAGTAGAGAGGTAGTGTTTTTCCTTTGCCAGGAAGAGTTAGGTGTGGGGCCAGACGAGAATGGGGTGATTTATGTTCAGCTCAATTATGATGAATCTTTGCATAGAAGGTGGCACGGATCAAATCTAGGTATGGCAGCAGTGGTCGACATTGAAACAGGATTAATATTAGATATTAAGACATTGAGTAAGATATGTTCATTCTGTCAAAAGAAAGCAGTAGCTTTAAAAGCAAAGAAAATATGTGAAAAAGGATATCAACGTTGGGAAACGGTCCATACTCCTCAGGGGCTATGGAAACAACAGCTGCTTTACAGATGTGAGGCAGATCTGAAGTTCACAGAATGAGGTATAAAACATTTATATCTGACGGAGATATTGCTGTTTTTGCAGCTGTCCATGGTATGAACAATGGCACTACACCGTATGGCGAAGGACACAGAGTACAAAAAGCCGAGTGCATAAACCACGAGGGGAAAAGAATACGTTCTACACTTGTTAACCTGTGCAAGGAGTCTTTAGTTGTGAGAACTGGAACTAGCAACAGAAAATAAATATCATCCTATAAAGGAAAAGGCAAACTTACAAAGGAAGTTTGAGACGGGCTCCATTTTTATTTCCAAAAATCCTTGAAAAGAAAACTTGGCACTAGTGCCCAAGAGATGAGAGATGCCATTCTCTCTAGTTATTATCACTGTTCGTCGAGTAACGAGAATCCGAAGCATCATTTATGTCTTCAGGGTAGAGACCGCTATTGTTTTTTTATAATTCAGGAACTGCTAAAGGTGCATCCAACTCACATGCAATTATACAAATATCCTTCAAACTTGAACCTTATCAGATTGAAGAATTGATGTAAATCTAGCAGACTTTGACAACTAATGACATGATGATGCGCTGCCTGAAAGGTTTTACTCAAAACAAAATTGAATTTCTCCATGCTCGCATTTGGCGCATTTTCCCCAAGCATCGCAATGCTACAACAAGAATGTTACATTTTGCTGCAGCAACAGCAGTATGCAACTACAATATGGGTTATGCAGCCCCTACGTGCCTATGGAACTTGGCATTGAACCAAGCACTAATTTTGAATCATATCTGAATAAAGAGGATAGCAAAACGGACATGCCCTATAAGAATAAGATGAGAAACAAGCGGCTGGAAAATCTTAATAAAGCTGCATTTTCTCGGAAATAAGTTTTTCACATTTAAACTTATATATCTCCGTTGATAAAGAAAAACATTGACCTCGTTTTTTATTAGTTTGTCAGTAAATTCTCTTGAAAATCGTCAGATACTTTTTTATGATGCATCTCTTCATTTCTATAAATTTTTAATAAAGTAATTTTTTATTTTTTTACTTTTGCCATATTTTCATATTTTTTTTCGAAGAATTCTTAAATTTCCACTAAAACATTTAATAAAAATGATTATATCTTAAATTAATGTTTCAGAAATTGCAATTGAATTAATATTTTTTGAGTTTCATCATTTTGAAAATTAATAAAAATCTGACCTTTTTTTGCAACATTTTTATTTTCTTATTTATGTGAACTTATTAAGAATTGGTGGCATATAGGTAGGTTATCATATTGTCCTTTGTGCCAAGTTTCAATACTCTGTGCTGATATTTGACAATTTTCACCAAAAACAAATGCTGGGTCCTTTAATCCTTATGAAAAATTGTGTTCTCCCGTCGTCAATTGACTTCCTTTTCCTCAATTTTTATACATTGTAATTCTATAACATCCAACATCCTGTATTTTTTTTTTTTTTTTACTTTGCAATTTTGTCAAATATTTTTTGCTACCATCTTCTCATGTGACTCCATCCTGATTTCTACCTTTCCATCCACTACAATTATTTTTTTTCCCTCTTTATCCGTCTCTATAAAAAAACTAGTTTGGTAATTGTTGTTTTCTTCCCGCCTTCTTGCTTTAATATTATTATTATTATTATTATTATTATTATTATTATTATTATTATTATTATTATTATTATTATTATTAATTCTATTATTGTTATGTATTATTGTCATAATGTACAGTATTACCTCAGATGTTACATGTATTGACCGCAACATTGCATCATATTGCATTGGTAAAACATGTTTAACCATTGTTCATAACTGAAATAATGTAATTTGATATTAGGGTTCAAGCATTTATTAATTACCTCAAAGATAGGATGTGATTCTTTTTACTTTTGTACTGCAGTAGGATTTAAGTCTTTTGAGAGCGATGCTCTTTATGTTACTTTTATGTTTTGGTTTGTAAGATTGTTTACAAGACGTTCGACACACAGTTGGAAGCCTAGAGCCACAGAGTAATGTAGACTCTTATTATACATTAAAGGGTTACGTATACACCTGCATTTGAGTCAACATATCATCATTCAAAACTGACGACACAGATGGGTTACCCCTGGATAATTGCTAATAATTATTCACTCATTTACAGATATGTAGTATTCGGAAATCACCAGACAATATACAACCAACATATCAAACTGGCGACGAGGATGGAATACCCCTGGATAATTAATAATAATTATTCACTCATTTACAGGTATGTAGTATTCTGAAATCACTAGACAATATTCAACCAACATATCAAACTGGCGACGACCTGATGACGAATACACACAGAGATTATAGAGAAGCAGAAGAAAAAGCCCATTGAGGATCCTCCATGCAGCCGACCAGAAGAATTTCATCAAACACAAAAATAAAACAAGAAAACAAGGTGATATTTAAAATTGGGTAGGATACAAAAAAGGTAGGAAGTTACAAGATGACTTTAGAACAGTAGCCTAACCTAATCCAGGTAAAAATTCAAAATGCCTGTTGACATTGAACATCCTGAACGAGTTAGCATCACTGCTGAACCCAATTATGTTGCAACATGATGGCAACAGTAGTGTGAGGAATTTAAGATTTATTTAGAAGCATTAGGTAATATGAAGGATGCCCAAAAGAAGGCATTATTACTTTATACAGCAGGTAGAGAAGTTGGGGAAGTGACTAAGACATTGCAGCCTACAGATGACACAAGTGAAGCTTCAATTAAGGCTCTTACCACATATTTTGCTCCTTAGGTCAATAAATTTTTTGAAAGGTATCAATTTACAGCACAGGCATATCAGAAAGAAAATGAAAGTTTAGATGCATTTGTGACTAGACTAAAGAATTTAGCTATTTCATGTGGATTTCTAGAGTTAGACAATGTTATCATAGATCAAGTTATTGCACATTGCACATCACAAGAGCTAGGAAAGAAATTTTTGCAAGATAAAGATTTAACATTAGAAAAGGTATTGATAATAGGCAGAGCTTTAGAAACATCGAATTGGCAAAGTAACACAATAGGCAGTTCTACAAGCAATAGAATGGAAAATTCTAAAATTAGTACAATATGTTCCAAATGGAGAAACAATGAAAATCAGAGAAGGAATATATCAAAGCCTAGAAAAGCACCTAACACTAATGTTCATAAATATCAGAATCAGGCTTATACATAAAGACAACAGGAAAACCCCAAGTGTTATAGGTGTGGTAAAACTGATCATCTTGCATACGAAGCAAAGAAATGCCCTGCTACTGGACAAACATGCCAGAATTGTAGAAACATGGCTAATTTTTCAACTGTTTGTAGATTCCCTAAACAGTATGCAAAAAAGAAAAAGCTACAGTTGATACTATTGGTCAAGAGAATAATGTGGAAAATGTTTAGGATAATCAGGATAAGTCAGAAACTGCTTTTGCGTTTCGCATAAATTCTGTCGACAAAAATGCAAAGAAACATATGGTAGAAGTAATCATAAATGGTAAACCAATTTTGATGCAAGTTGACACAGCATCCGATGTATCAATTATGTATGAGAAAACAGCTAAAAGCATTCCTAATATAGTATTAGAAGGTACAAATAGAGTTTTGAAAGGTTATAATGGTTTTGATATTCAGGTAATTGGTGCTTCGAACGTAGAAGTACAGTCCAAAGAACAGAAATTAGAGAGAATGCCATTAACAGTAGTAAAAAGAAAAGGACAAACTTTGCTAGGTTTGGATTGGCTACAGTATTTAAAATTAGATTGGCCTAGTATTTTGTAGGTTACAGGTAGACAAGATGAACACAAAAATGAAATGTCTGTGGATAATTTCATATCAGAGTTTCAAGATGTATTTGAAGATAAAGTAGGTACAGTAAAGAATGCAAGGGCAATTTTAGTTTGGAAACTTGACAGTGCTCTTAGATTTTGTACTCCCAGACCAGTACCGTATGCATTGAAAAGTGCAGTTGAAACAGAAATCAGGAGATTAGAAAATAAATGTTCATGGGAAAAGGTTACACATTCAGATTGCACCTAAATTCTGTCGACAAAAATGCAAAGAAACATTTGGAAGAAGTAATCATAAATGGTAAACCAATTTTGATGCAAGTTGACACAGCATCCGATGTATTAATTATGTATGAGAAAACAGCTAAAAGCATTCCTAATATAGTATTAGAAGGTACAAATAGAGTTTTGAAAGGTTATAATGGTTTTGATATTCAGGTAATTGGTGCTTCGAACGTAGAAGTACAGTCCAAAGAACAGAAATTAGAGAGAATGCCATTAACAGTAGTAAAAAGAAAAGGACAAACTTTGCTAGGTTTGGATTGGCTACAGTATTTAAAATTAGATTGGCCTAGTATTTTGTAGGTTACAGGTAGACAAGATGAACACAAAAATGAAATGTCTGTGGATAATTTCATATCAGAGTTTCAAGATGTATTTGAAGATAAAGTAGGTACAGTAAAGAATGCAAGGGCAATTTTAGTTTGGAAACTTGACAGTGCTCTTAGATTTTGTACTCCCAGACCAGTACCGTATGCATTGAAAAGTGCAGTTGAAACAGAAATCAGGAGATTAGAAAATAAATGTTCATGGGAAAAGGTTACACATTCAGATTGCACCTAAATTCTGTCGACAAAAATGCAAAGAAACATATGGTAGAAGTAATCATAAATGGTAAACCAATTTTGATGCAAGTTGACACAGCATCCGATGTATCAATTATGTATGAGAAAACAGCTAAAAGCATTCCTAATATAGTATTAGAAGGTACAAATAGAGTTTTGAAAGGTTATAATGGTTTTGAGATTCAGGTAATTGGTGCTTCGAACGTAGAAGTACAGTCCAAAGAACAGAAATTAGAGAGAATGCCATTAACAGTAGTAAAAAGAAAAGGACAAACTTTGCTAGGTTTGGATTGGCTACAGTATTTAAAATTAGATTGGCCTAGTATTTTGTAGGTTACAGGTAGACAAGATGAACACAAAAATGAAATGTCTGTGGATAATTTCATATCAGAGTTTCAAGATGTATTTGAAGATAAAGTAGGTACAGTAAAGAATGCTAAGGCAATTTTAGTTTGGAAACTTGACAGTGCTCTTAGATTTTGTACTCCCAGACCAGTACCGTATGCATTGAAAAGTGCAGTTGAAACAGAAATCAGGAGATTAGAAAATAAATGTTCATGGGAAAAGGTTACACATTCAGATTGCACCTAAATTCTGTCGACAAAAATGCAAAGAAACATATGGTAGAAGTAATCATAAATGGTAAACCATTGTGATGCAAGTTGACACAGCATCCGATGTATCAATTATGTATGAGAAAACAGCTAAAAGCATTCCTAATATAGTATTAGAAGGTACAAATAGAGTTTTGAAAGGTTATAATGGTTTTGATATTCAGGTAATTGGTGCTTCGAACGTAGAAGTACAGTCCAAAGAACAGAAATTAGAGAGAATGCCATTAACAGTAGTAAAAAGAAAAGGACAAACTTTGCTAGGTTTGGATTGGCTACAGTATTTAAAATTAGATTGGCCTAGTATTTTGTAGGTTACAGGTAGACAAGATGAACACAAAAATGAAATGTCTGTGGATAATTTCATATCAGAGTTTCAAGATGTATTTGAAGATAAAGTAGGTACAGTAAAGAATGCAAAGGCAATTTTAGTTTGGAAACTTGACAGTGCTCTTAGATTTTGTACTCCCAGACCAGTACCGTATGCATTGAAAAGTGCAGTTGAAACAGAAATCAGGAGATTAGAAAATAAATGTTCATGGGAAAAGGTTACACATTCAGATTGCACCTAAATTCTGTCGACAAAAATGCAAAGAAACATATGGTAGAAGTAATCATAAATGGTAAACCAATTTTGATGCAAGCTGACACAGCATCCGATGTATCAATTATGTATGAGAAAACAGCTAAAAGCATTCCTAATATAGTATTAGAAGGTACAAATAGAGTTTTGAAAGGTTATAATGGTTTTGATATTCAGGTAATTGGTGCTTCGAACGTAGAAGTACAGTCCAAAGAACAGAAATTAGAGAGAATGCCATTAACAGTAGTAAAAAGAAAAGGACAAACTTTGCTAGGTTTGGATTGGCTACAGTATTTAGAATTAGATTGGCCTAGTATTTTGTAGGTTACAGGTAGACAAGATGAACACAAAAAATGAAATGTCTGTGGATAATTTCATATCAGAGTTTCAAGATGTATTTGAAGATAAAGTAGGTACAGTAAAGAATGCAAAGGCAATTTTAGTTTGGAAACTTGACAGTGCTCTTAGATTTTGTACTCCCAGACCAGTACCGTATGCATTGAAAAGTGCAGTTGAAACAGAAATCAGGAGATTAGAAAATAAATGTTCATGGGAAAAGGTTACACATTCAGATTGCACCTAAATTCTGTCGACAAAAATGCAAAGAAACATATGGTAGAAGTAATCATAAATGGTAAACCAATTTTGATGCAAGTTGACACAGCATCCGATGTATCAATTATGTATGATAAAACAGCTAAAAGCATTCCTAATATAGTATTAGAAGGTACAAATAGAGTTTTGAAAGGTTATAATGGTTTTGATATTCAGGTAATTGGTGCTTCGAACGTAGAAGTACAGTCCAAAGAACAGAAATTAGAGAGAATGCCATTAACAGTAGTAAAAAGAAAAGGACAAACTTTGCTAGGTTTGGATTGGCTACAGTATTTAAAATTAGATTGGCCTAGTATTTTGTAGGTTACAGGTAGACAAGATGAACACAAAAATGAAATGTCTGTGGATAATTTCATATCAGAGTTTCAAGATGTATTTGAAGATAAAGTAGGTACAGTAAAGAATGCAAAGGCAATTTTAGTTTGGAAACTTGACAGTGCTCTTAGATTTTGTACTCCCAGACCAGTACCGTATGCATTGAAAAGTGCAGTTGAAACAGAAATCAGGAGATTAGAAAATAAATGTTCATGGGAAAAGGTTACACATTCAGATTGCACCTAAATTCTGTTGACAAAAATGCAAAGAAACATATGGTAGAAGTAATCATAAATGGTAAACCAATTGTGATGCAAGTTGACACAGCATCCGATGTATCAATTATGTATGAGAAAACAGCTAAAAGCATTCCTAATATAGTATTAGAAGGTACAAATAGAGTTTTGAAAGGTTATAATGGTTTTGATATTCAGGTAATTGGTGCTTCGAACGTAGAAGTACAGTCCAAAGAACAGAAATTAGAGAGAATGCCATTAACAGTAGTAAAAAGAAAAGGACAAACTTTGCTAGGTTTGGATTGGCTACAGTATTTAAAATTAGATTGGCCTAGTATTTTGTAGGTTACAGGTAGACAAGATGAACACAAAAATGAAATGTCTGTGGATAATTTCATATCAGAGTTTCAAGATGTATTTGAAGATAAAGTAGGTACAGTAAAGAATGCAAAGGCAATTTTAGTTTGGAAACTTGACAGTGCTCTTAGATTTTGTACTCCCAGACCAGTACCGTATGCATTGAAAAGTGCAGTTGAAACAGAAATCAGGAGATTAGAAAATAAATGTTCATGGGAAAAGGTTACACATTCAGATTGCACCTAAATTCTGTCGACAAAAATGCAAAGAAACATATGGTAGAAGTAATCATAAATGGTAAACCAATTTTGATGCAAGTTGACACAGCATCCGATGTATCAATTATGTATGAGAAAACAGCTAAAAGCATTCCTAATATAGTATTAGAAGGTACAAATTGAGTTTTGAAAGGTTATAATGGTTTTGAGATTCAGGTAATTGGTGCTTCGAACGTAGAAGTACAGTCCAAAGAACAGAAATTAGAGAGAATACCATTAACAGTAGTAAAAAGAAAAGGACAAACTTTGCTAGGTTTGGATTGGCTACAGTATTTAAAATTAGATTGGCCTAGTATTTTGTAGGTTACAGGTAGACAAGATGAACACAAAAATGAAATGTCTGTGGATAATTTCATATCAGAGTTTCAAGATGTATTTGAAGATAAAGTAGGTACAGTAAAGAATGCTAAGGCAATTTTAGTTTGGAAACTTGACAGTGCTCTTAGATTTTGTACTCCCAGACCAGTACCGTATGCATTGAAAAGTGCAGTTGAAACAGAAATCAGGAGATTAGAAAATAAATGTTCATGGGAAAAGGTTACACATTCAGATTGGGCTACTCCATTAGTACCTATTGTGAAGGAAAATGGTCAGGTTACGTTTTGTGGACATTACAAAGTAACGTTGAATCCACAACTGCAAGTAGCTCAGCATCCATTACCAAATCCAAAAGACATGTTTGCAACTATGTCAGGATGCACTGTTTTTTCTAAGTTAGATTTAAGACAAGCATTTCAACAGCTTCCCATGGATGAAAGTTTACAAGAATTATGTACAGTAAATACATCTTTAGGTTTGTTTAGGCCACAGAGATTACCTTATGGAGTTGCAAGTAGTCCAGCTATATGGCAACAAACTATGGATAAGATTTTTTCAGGAATGCAAGGAGTATTCATTTTTATAGATGATATTTCAATTGCTGGTAAAGACACAAGAGAACATAGAGAAAGATTGTGAACAGTTCTGAAGAAGTTGAAGGAACATAATATTAGAGTAAATAAGTGAAGATGTATTTTAGAAGTTGATTCAATGGAATACTTAGGTTTTGTAATTAATGGCAGAGTATAAAAACTGAAGAGAAGATTAAAGCTGTACAATCAACAAAAGTACCAGAAAATGGTTAGGAATTACAATCATGTTTAGGTTTAGTAACATTTTATGGGAATTTCATTCAGAATTTGTCTACAATTGCACATCCATTGTATAATTGGTTGAATAAGAGTGTATAATAGAAGTGGAAAAAAGAGTGTCAGGAATGTTTTGAAAGAATCAAAAAGGAAATAACATCACCTATATTTCTAGTACATTATCAAATGGATTTACCAGCTAAATTAGTATGTGATGCATCAAACATAGGTTTAGGTGCAGTACTATCTCATGTAATGTCAGATGGAACAGAAAAATCAATTGCATTCACTTCTAGAGTATTGAACAAGGCAGAAAGGAATTACTCTCAAATAGAAAAAGAAGGTTTAGCATTAGTGTATGGAGTTAAGAAATTTCATATGTATCTTTATTGTAGGAAAAAGTTCACACTTGTTACAGATCATAAACCTTTATTAGCAATATTGGGTCAAAAAGAAAGTTTACCTACGTTGGTAGCTGCAAGACAACAACGTTGGGCAATTACGTTAGCCACGTACCACTATGATATAGAATACCGTCCAACATCAAAGATGGGTAATGCAGATGCTTTATCTAGATTGCCAGTAGACAAAGCACCAGAAGAGTATGATGACAGTATTCTGTTAATTTCTGTATATGATATACCCATTACAGCAAAGGATGTAGCACACAGTACCAAGAGAGACCCAGTACTTAGTAAGGTTTTAGAGAGTTTAATGACAGGTAGTGACTTATGTGGAAAAGAGGAAAATTGTAAACTCTATAAAGATATATGGTATGAACTGAATGTAACACAAGGAAAGGTGATGAGAGGTTCAAGGGTAGCTATTCCCAATTCACTGAGGAATAAGGTTTTGTCTGAAATACATGCTGATCACCAAGGTATTGTATTTCAAAATCGATTGCAAGAACTTTTGTATGGTGGCCAGGTGTAGATAAAGATGTGCAATATTATATAAGGAATTGTATGAATTATGTTATGCAACAGAACAATCCTCAATTTGCTAAAATGCGCCCATGGGAGTTACCCAGTTATCAATGGCAAAGAGTGCATTTAGATTTTGCTGGTCCTTTTTTTAAATTATTTGTTTTTGATAGTCGTAGATGCTTACAGTGAGTGGTCAGAAGAAATTCCAATGAAGACAACAACGTCTTATGCCACAATAAAGGAGTTAATGCAATTTTTTTCTACAGTTGGAAGCCCAGAGCCACAGAGTAATGTAACCTATTATTATACATTAAAGGGTTACGTATACACCTACGTTTGATTCAACATATCAACATTAAAAAAACTGATAATGCAGATGGGATACCCCTAGATAATTACTATTAATTATTCACTCATTTACAGGTATGTGGTCTTCTGAAATAACCAGACAATATTCAACCAACATATCAATTATTATTATTATTATTATTATCATGTCAAGATGTATTGTATTTTTTCATATTAGATCTTGGAAAAGCATTTAAACAGCTTCCCATGAATAAAAATCATATGAATAATGTACAGTAAATATATCCTTAGGTTTGTATAGACCATAGAGATTACCTTATAGTGTTGTGTACCAACTGTGTGTCACACGATCGTACACAGTAACAAAATTTTTCTCTTTTTTATATATATTATCCTTTGTATCTTCGCTCTCCCCTCGCACTGACAGCGACCTGAATCAACATGTCTGTTTTTCTTACCGTTGACTGTTAACAGAACCGGTTGTCAGTTAAGCATGAAACTGCCTGTTATATTTTAGGCCCTTCTTGCCCGGAATTGATGTATATATAAACTGATGTTCTGTAATAGAGTTACTCAGTTGCTTTCATCTTGCCTTTCGGGTTACAGCCTCTCTCTGCCCGTTACATTGGTGACCCCGGAAGTCGACTCACTCCTCCCGCCTCTCAACCCCCGTCACTGGTACTATGAAGGACTCCACGGAAGTTGGCACCACCCCATTCAAACTTTCGTCATTCGCCAGCGGATAGGTGTTTGCTTGGTTTCAGCGCGCAGAAGTCCAGTTCCTTATCAAGGGCGTGACTCGCTCAACCACCAAAGCAGATTATGTTCTCGCAGCGATACCTGAGGACATCTTCCCAGAAATCTCTTGCTGGCTTTGTGAACAAGGAGACACTCCAATAGCGTATGATGCCCTCAAAACAGACCTTCTGCAGCAGTACTCGCTGTCGCCAGCCACCAGTATAGCAAAGCTTTCTCAGCTCTCTCAACAACCTTTGGGGGACCAGAGGGCTTCGCTTGCCCTCATGGAAATGACCAGTATCGCTCGCCTGCTACCTGCCGCAGACGGCTCTCCTTGTGAGGTGAATCTACTTCGTGCCCTTTGGGTACGCAGTTTACCCAAACCTGTATGTGTTGCCATACCCGATGTCGATAGTTTACCCGTAAAGGACTTGATGACCAAAGCCGACACCCTTATGGACAGAAACTTTACGACCTTCAAGACCTCCATCAACACCTCCACTCCTGATGAAGAGGACACCTATTCAACGTCAACCGAAGCTGACGTGAATGCCGTAAGACAAAATCGCCTACCCCGTGACATGCCGGAACAGCGACAAAGCCACCCATCACCCACCACTCGCTCGCACCCCAACCAATGACTTCTACAGCCACTTACTGCCACCTATCGTCCTCAGTTTTGCTACTATCACTCCAGATTCGGGGCTGCTGTAAAGAAATGTGCCAAGGATTGTCAGTGGCCAAAAAACGTGTAAGTAGGCAATTGCTCGTGGCGGTGGCCTCCGTGTTTCTAGTCTTTTCTTTTACATGATGCAGGAACGGGCATGCAATTTTTGGTAGACACGGGTGCTTGTGGTTCTCTTTTGCAAAGGAAACTCTTCAGGACACGACGTAGTCTGTCTAAGTATGCCGACGTCCCCCTGGTAGCTGCCAACGGATCTGCGATACCCATCTACGGTTACGAGAACCTCCCATTATCGTTTGGAAACGGTATATTTAATTGAAATTTTCTCGTTGCTGACGTCACATTGCCAATCCTGGGTGTGGATTGCCTCTCTCATTTCCCTCTTCTATTCGATGTCGCCCACCAACGATTGGTCAACGCAGACTCGTACTTATTGACACCTCTTCAACCCGCTCCCTCTAACCTCGCTCTCCACATCAGCTCACCCACGGATGCCTACGCCCACCTCCTCACGTCGTACCCAGAAGTTTTCCTTCCAGAACCTCGCCAAACGCCCACGGCTCCTGCCTAGCACGGTATTTATCACCACATCAAGACAACGGGACCCCTAGTTTTCACAAAATTCAGACGTCTGGTACCGGATCGATTGGCAGCCACCAAACAGATGCTAGCCGAAATGGAAGAAATGGGCCTTTGCCAAAAGACCTCCAGCCCATAGTCGTCACCCTTACACATCGTCCTGAAGAAAGACGGCTCTCTCCGTCCATGGGGGGACTGCAGGCGCCTGAGCATGCAAACAGAACCGGATCACTACCCCCTCCCAAACATTGCCGACGTGACCTCCTTCCTGCACAAAGCGAAGGTTTTCTCCACGCTCAACCTCCTCAAAGGGTATTATCAGGTGCCTATAAACCCCGAAGACATCCCCATGACCGCCATCACCACTTCGTTTGGTACATATACCTTCAATTACTCCTGTTTTGGCCTTCGTAATATTGGGGCCACTTTCCAAAGTCTCATGGATGGCATCTTAGGGGACCTCCCCACATGTGTATGTTATGTGGACTACATACTTGTGTTCTCTTCCTCAAAAGAGGATCACCTCCGTTAGCTGCGCATTGTGCTCGAATGCTTGCAACAAAACGGCCTTGTAGTCCGATACGACAAGTGTACCTTTGGCCCCAACGAAGTGTCGTTCTTAGGGCACCTCATCACTCCTCAAGGAGTCCATCCCCTCCCTGAGAAGGTAGCAGCCGTTCAGAACTTCCCCACGGCCTGGACCGTCAAAGCACTGCAGGAATTCTTGTGCATGATCAACTATTATCACTGTTTTCTGCCAGCCATTGCTGCCACTCTTGCTCCCCTCTACGCCTCCCTCAAGGGCCAGCCAGAAGACCTGAAGTGGGGTCCCCTTCAAGAAGCGGCCTTCTGCAACGCAAAGAATGCCCTATCGACCGCTGCTGCTCTCACTTTTCCCATCCCAAATGCCCCTTTCCTTCTCTCCACCGATGCCAGCGACATTGCTATTGGTGCAGTACTCGAACAGGTGACCAACGGCTCGTCCCACCCATAGGCATTCTTCAGTAGAAAACTGTTCAAGGCAGAATCTGGTTATTCTACCTTCGATCGCGAATTGCTGACGGTGCACTTGGCTGTCCGTCACTTTCGCCATTTCTTAGAAGGTACGCCTTTCATCATTCGTACAGACCACATGCCTCTGGTGCACGCCTTCACTCAACAGTCTGACGCCTGGTCCGCCCGTCAAAGCCGCCATCTCTCCGCCGTGGCTGAATATAATTGCACCCTTCAACAAGTCCCTGGGAAAATGAATTCCATTGCCGATGCCCTGTCAAGAAACACGTTGACCGCCGTTCAACTGGGATTGGGTTACAATGCCTTGGCTGAAGCCTAACGACAGGATCCAGAGTATCAAGCATGTAGGACATCCTGCACATCCCTCCTCTGGGAAGATGTACCCGTCGATGACTCCAACTCTACCCTCCTCTGTGACATCAGTACTGGTAGACCGTGACCTTAGATTCCTGCTCCCATGCTCTGACAGGTGTTTGATTTCATTCACTTCCTTTCACATCCCTCGTGCCGTTCTACTGCACTGGTGTTGAAGACAAAGTTCATTTGGCACTGCATTTCTAAGGATGCCAATGATTGGGTTCGCACCTGTACTTCTTGCCAAACTTCCAAAGTATATCGACACACGGATTCAGGAGTGGGCACCTTCCCTCAACCTCAGTGTCATTTCGCCCACATTCACGTCAACGTTGTAGACCCCCTACCCACATCACTAGGACATCATTCCCTGTTTACCGTCATCGACCGCTCCACTCGTTGGCCTGAAGCCATTCTCATGGAAACTACAACGTCCGACTCATGTACATCTGCTTTACTCTCAGGATGGATTGCAAGATTTGGTATCCCTGAGCAAATTACTTCTGACAGGGGTACCACTTTCACCTCTCAATTGTGGACATCATTAGCGAATCTCCTGGGTATCACCCTACATCAGACAACTGCCTACAACACTGCTGCCAATGGAATGATTGGACGTTTTCATCGCACCCTCAAAGCAGGTTTGATGTCCCGCTGCAAGAACTCCAACTGGTTTACTCAGCTTCACTGGGTCCTCCTGGGATTAAGGACCACTCCTAAAGATGCCCAGGACTTCTCCGCAGGTGAAATGGTGTAATGGTCACCCGTTGGTCGTCCCTGCCGAATTTTTTCCTTCTGCAACTTCCTCCAACGATCTCTAGTGCATATGTCACGTTGTGGAAAAAATTTACTCTATGCTGCCAGACTTACAAGCCCCCAGCGAAGCATCACATACTGACAGACTTGCACTCTGCAACGCACGTCTTCCTACGTAACGACATTAGCAAGCCACCGCTAACGCCCCCTTATACTGGCCCTTACCTTGTGATCCGACGCAGTTCGAAAGCATTCCTACTAAACGTTCGTGGCAAAGAAGACTGGGTCTCCATTGATCATCTAAAACCTGCTTATCAGTCCAACTATATGGCAACAAACTATGGAAAAGACTTTTCCACTAATGCAAGAAGTATTCATTTTCTTAGATGATATTTTAGTCTCTGGTAAAGATAGAAGAGAATATACAGAAGGATTATGGGCAGTTCTGAATTAGATGAAGGAAAATAATTTTATTGTAAATAAAAGCAAATATATTTTAGAAGTTGATGCGGTGGAATACTTGGGTTTTGTAATTTATGTCAAAGGCATTCTCAGGACTACGAAGAAAACTTTAGCAGTACAATCAACAATGCTAAAAAAAATGTTAAGAAATCACAATGATTTTTATGTTTAATAACATTTTAAGGGAATTTCATTGAGAATTTATCAACATCAGTACAGCCATTGTATAACTTGTTGAATAAGGCTGTAGAGTAGAATTGGACAAAATATTATTAGGAATCCTTTGAAAGAATCCAATAGGATATAACATCACCTAAATTTCTAGTACATTATCAAATTGATTTATCGGTAAAAATAGTATGTGATGCATCAAACTATAGCATGTAGATTTAGGCCAAGATTATCAAGGATAGTAGCATATAATTATATCGGCAAGTCTAACAGAAGACATCTGAGATTCCTGACGAAGTGATGCTGATTCCACAATCCTCTGAAAAGAAGTTTCTTACAATGATCTCATTACTTTATTTGATTTGTTTTGTTCGAATTTGCCATCAGGTTTAGGTGCAGGATTATCTCATGTAATGCCATATGGAAAAGAAAAACAAATTGCATTCGCTTGTTGAGTATTGAACAAGACAGAAAAGGGTTCCTTGCAAATAGAAAGATGAAGTTTAGCATAAGTATATGGAGAAAAGAAATATCATACGAATCTCTATGGATGGAAAATGTTCACACTTGTTACAGATCATAAAACTGTATTTGGTAACAGCAATACTACAACGTTGGGCAATTATGGTAGCCACATATCATTTTGAAATAGAATATCATCCTACATTAAATATGGCTAATGCAGATGCTTTATATATATTTCCAGTAGACAAAGTACCAGAAGAGTATAATGATAGTATATTGTTGGTTTCAGGATATAATATACCTATTACAGGAAAGGATATTGCACACAATATCCAGAAAGTCCCAGTACTTACGTTTTAGAGAGTTTAATGAGAATTAAGGACTTTTGTGAAAAACAACTAAAATTGCAAACAATATAAGGATATCTGGAGTAAAAAATAAAACCAGGCTGTATATTAAAGGGATCAAAAGTAATTATATTTAGTTCAATGAGGAATAAGGTTTTGTCTGAAATACATGCTGATCACCAAGGACTTTTGTTGGGTAGCCAGGTGTGGATAGAGATATTAAATTATTTTTCAAAAATTGTATGAATTGTGGTATGGAACCGAACAATCCTATTATCCCAGAATGCACCCATGGGAGTTATCCAGGTATTCACGGCAAAGAGTGCACACAGATTTTGCAAGTCCTTTCTTGGGTTATTTGTTTGTGAAAATTGTAGATGCTTACAGTAAGTGGCCAAAAAACGGATTTTGAGCAAAGCCAAGTGTACAGGATTTTTAAGATGGCGGCATCCATAAAACTCGCGTGGTCCAGGATCTGGGGTGGTTGATGGTCTGCCACAGTGGCTAGGTGTGATGGCAGGGCCTCTAAGTCGTTGAGAAAGATGGCTGGGATCTTATTCACACGTTGATAGTTCGTTTGGCGTGTAAATCACTCACTCGGTGCCACCATATTACATTTTAGGGGAGCCAGGAACTGAAGACAAACACGAAACTTAGAGGACAGGAAATCAACTACTTTATTAGCCGCTAGGTGGCGTACACAAAGTTATCAGTTAAGGTTTCACACGTGTATTCTGCAAGGCATCATACAACATCCCCCTTCCTTGGAAAGGAAAAAAAATATTAAAACTTGGTCAATACCATAAAATGAAAAACCTCTGGGAGAGTATCGTGTAAAGGACATAATTACCAAATGCAAAATTCTCTGGGGAATTATGTGGATAATACAAATTAGCTGAATGTGGTTTACAGGGTTTCAGTTCAAAATATTATCAGTAAGTATTTCTGTACCATAGTTAATACTTTCTAGATTCATTTGACAGAGGAAAATGATCATGATTTATGGGTAAGACATATTAAGGTCAAAAGTTCAATCAGTACACAATTCTTATATAGTAAAAAAAAACATAGTATTTACTGGCTGGATGGGGTAGACTGTCCATGCCAGCTGACTGGCTATCAATGATGGTTTATTCTGCCATCAGTATAAATAGCTCAGTGCCTGCACATTTATATTTGTGTGATAAGTCGTTGGGTAGGTTTCGTCAGTCTGTTAGAGTGGCGGGTTGGTTGTTGATTGGCTGCTGATGTTCGGCCTCGAGTTCGAGCAAGCGAAACCTTAGACGGTGTGGCGACATTTCCAGCGGGGATGGTCTGAGCTGCTGTTGTCTAGGGAAGAGTTTGCGGTTCCATTGGCCATGCGTCATCCTCAGTGGTGTTTCCGAGCCAAGCAGGGCTACTCGGGGAATCGGAGAATGTGACATGACGCGGACGCAAGAGCGCACGATTTTGACGTAGAGCTCGGCCGGTGTTTTCGCAAGTGATGGTGTAAGATCTTGGCTCTGGGCCATATCCAATGATGGTACCAGGAGACCACGTTTTGCGAGCGGCGTCCTGGTAGAAGATAGGTTGGTTCGGTAGGAGTTCAGGCAACTCCTTGCTGTGTTCATTGTATCGTTCTTGGCTCGCTTCCTGCCTACTTGCTTGATATTCGTCAAACTTGTTATCGCTAGTTGTGTGGTTGCATGCGGGCAGGGTTGTTTGTAGCTTCCGTTGGAAGAGAATTTCCGTGGGTGACGGGAGCTGAGGACCGAGGGGTGTCGTACGGTAGGCTAACATTGCCATATCTGTGTCCTCTGCAGATTTACGGATAAGTGTCTTCACGCTACGGATGGCACGCTCGATAAATCCATGGGATTTCGGATGTTATGGGGAGCTGCTTATATGCGTAACGTTGTACGATTTGAGCAAATCTTGGAAGGGTTGTCCGATAAACTGCGGGCCATTATCGGTGATAATCGTACTGGGTACAATATACCGAATAACGAGAATGTGCTGCTAGTCAGCTGAGCGACTGTTCTGCTTGTTGAGTCAACACTTAGTTGGTGAATGACGGGAAACTTGGAGTAGTAGTCGGTGATAATCACATAGTTCCGGTCATTTACGGTAAACAACTCCATGCCGAGGGTGTGCCACGGTTGGTTCGGGAGGTTTGGAGTGATGGCTTCCATGGGCTCCTTGGGTTGTAAGGCTTGGAATGTCTGGCATTGTTGGCACTGATTGACGAGTTGTTCGATATCACGGTTAATACCTGGCCAGAATAAACACATCCGCGCACGGGCCTGACATCGCGTGATGCCTTGGTGACCTTCATGAATAGTTTCGAGGTACTGTGTACGCAGACTCTCCAGGACCATGAGCTGTTCGCCCTTGATCGTACGACCATTTTTTGATACTGAGTTCGTCGCGATATGGCCAATATTTACGTATCTCGGCAGGCAAGTCTCTCTGCTTCTCGGGAAATCCACTAATGATATACTTCTGCACTAGTACAGGTTCGTCGTTGCTAGTTGTTGCGCCTCTGAGTTCCGCTAGCTTGTTGTTGCTGAACTGTACATAGCACACTTTGATATTCAAGTCTATCGGCTTGTCGGGGCTGTGTTTTGGGAGTCGCGATAAGCTGTCGGGCAAAGTCATCTCCCTCCCGGGTTTGTACTTTATATCGTAATCGTAGCGCTGAAGACGCAGGAACATCCGTTGCAGCCGTGCTGGGGCGGCAGTTAAGTTCTTCTTACTGATCATTTCGAGTGGTTTGTGATCAGACTCGATGACAAATGGTTTGCCGTAAATGTATGTATGGAAACGTTCGACACCGAAGACGCATGCCAATAGTTCACGTTCAATGTTGGCGTAGCGCATTTCGGTGACTGTAAGACTTTTCGATGCAAAAGCGATAGGTCGGCCATCTTGAAGTAGTGCCGCACCAAGGGCTTCTTGACTCTTGTCTACTTGGATTACAGACGGCTTTGACGGGTCAAAGTAAGTGAGAGATCCTGCTTGGCAGATAGGCTGTTTTACGGACATGAAGGCTTCGTCGTATTCAGGATGCCACTGGAAATCAATGTCCTTTTGAAGTAACTTGGGCAGCGGGGCGGTGTGGTCACTTAGGTTGGGTACGAACGATGCCAGATGGTTCGCCATTCCAAGGAATGATTATAGTTCACTGATGGAAGTCGGCGCTTTGAGTTGAGCGATGGCTTGGACCTTGACTGGGTCAAGTCGGACTCCACTTTTGGAATAGATGTTGCCAAAGAATTTACCTCTGACACGGATATCGCACATTTCGCGGGGTTGAACACGAGTCCTCTCTCTCTAGCTCTCTAGCCCTTGCAAGATCTCGTCCATCGCTCGCTGTAACAGATCCTGACTTACGTTGAGTCCAAAGGGGAGCCTTCAGAAGCAGTACCTCCCGAATGGGCTGTTGAATGTAGTCAGCAGCTGGCTGTCATGGTCGAGTGGGATGCACCAGTAGCCATGCTTTGCATCGAGCTTGCTGAAAACTGTTGCACCAGCAAAAACATGTGTTAGTTCTTCCACAGTCGGCGTGTGGTGTTGACCTCTCTTTAGAGCACTGTTGAGGTCTTTTGGATCCAAGCATATTCTGAGAGATCCATCGGGTTTTGTCACATATTTAATACTGGACACCCAATCGGTGGGTTCCGCTATGGGACGGATTACTTCAAGACCCACCATACGATCGAGTTCGCTTTTGATCTGCTCGCGTAGTTGAATGAGCGCTCGTCTCGGCGGGTGTCTTACTGGGTTTGCGTCATCCTTCAGAGTTAGTTTCTGCTCAGAACTGAATTTACCGATACCCTCAAACCGGTCAGGGAAGTGACTTTTCATGTCTTCCAATGAGGTATAACGCACACTGCTGTCGGATTGAGTAACGGCACAGTTAAGCGTGACTAGACCGAGTTTCGTGCACATGGGTAGACCAAAAATAACAGGACCATCGGTCTCGGCCACATAGAACTCACAGTTTGCCCATTTATTTTCGGCAAATTTGCACGGCAGTACAAGGGTACCGTGCTGGTGGATGAAGGTTCCGTTGTAGGCGGTGAGCGTCGTCTTGGACGGAGTTGTAGATGTCGGGATGCCATCCGAGTTGACATAGCGAGGGAATATGTTACGGAATGTCCTGAGTGGAAGGATGTTACTCTGCGCACCGGTGTCGACCTTCCCGCGCAAGTTTGTCGTGCGATCATGGTACAGCTCGATTTTTAGCGATGCGCAAGCTTCCGATCTGTTGGCATCATTGTTCACTGCGTTGAAAGACATGCTTTCAAAGTCACTGCTCAGGTCGTACATATTCACCGCGCTAACTTGGCGGTCAAATCGCTTTTGCGGCTTTGGGTGTAATTGGTTCGCATTTGCGCTTGACTGCGAACGGCTGTTTTGAGGTTTGGAGCATACACTAGACTTAGAACGGGCTCGCTTAGTGTTTTGACAAGCGTTTGCCCAGTGACCCGTTTTCGAACACAGTTTACACATATCGTCTATGGTGGGACAGTCCTTGCGGTCATGCGGTTTTCCGCCACAGAAAAAACAGTTTTTTGCTTTCGGACGGCTCTTGTGTCTCGACTTCGCCTTGTGAAGGGAGTCGATGGATTTATTGACGTGCCCCAATAGTTGTAGCTGGGCCTGCGTTACCTGAAACGTTCTCGCAAGATCGATTGCTTTGTCAAGCGTGAGTTGTTTCGGATCTTGGTCCAAGAGCTTTTTTCTTACTGCTACATGTGCTGTAACTTTGATAACCTGGTCGATGAGGTTATCTTCAAGGTTGTTTCCTTCAAAATTGCATCGTTGAGCCTGCACCTTGAGACGGTTGATATAGCTGTCAATCAGCTCCTCCTGCCGCTCTATGAGTTCACGCAGCTGGAAACGGGCGAGCCTGAAGTTTGACTTGGGCTCGAAGTAGTTAACAAACGCTTCCCACACATAGGTCGGACTGGAACATTGCTCATCCGTGAGGTGAGTCCAGTTGTCAAAAATCTCTACCGCTTGAGGCCCCATCCAGAGGATTATGTAGTTTACTATCTCTGGCCCCTGTTTGCAAGTGTACGTGGGAGTGGCAAGGATCAGTTCGCAATATCTTCTGAAAGTTTTGAATGAATGTGGCAAGTTAAACCTTGCCAATCAAAGCTTGGTGGCTTTATGCCCATCAAGTCATTTGTGAATACATATGTTGGGTTGCCCCCTACCGCACCTGGATCATCATCCCCCATCTTCAGGGACTAAGAATGTCACAGTTCACAGGTAAACATAAGTATAGAAAGGTCACTGAAGCCAAGTGTTCAGGTTTTTTAAGATGGCGGCATCCATAAAACTCGCGTGGTCCAGGATCTGGGGTGGTTGATGGTCTGCCACAGTGGCTAGGTGTGATGGCAGGGCCTCTAAGTCGTTGAGAAAGATGGCTGGGATCTTATTCACACGTTGATAGTTCGTTTGGCGTGTAAATCACTCACTCGGTGCCACCATATTACATTTTAGGGGAGCCAGGAATTGAAGACAAACACGAAACTTAGAGGACAGGAAATCAACTACTTTATTAGCCGCTAGGTGGCGTACACAAAGTTATCAGTTAAGGTTTCACACATGTATTCTGCAAGGCATCATACAACAACCTAGACTAACCCAACATGGGGAATTGAATTCCCCTACCATGAGGTTGTCTTCTTTGGGATCAGAATCGCCCAGGTAGGTAGTACATTTGGGTATTACCTCACCTATAGGACTCTTGCCCCTCCCCTGCTGTCCTTTTTGAGTTAGCCTAGCCTTTACATACCCTGGCCGTTGTTCTACATTCGACCCTATGGGTAGTCTGTAGAATTGGCCTGGGGTCTCCTGCCTGTCGCGGGCTGAGCCGGCTGCCGGCAGGAGCCCCCATCTGTCTTTGAGTGTTCTTCAGCTCTTCCTTGGACTGCCTTCCATATCCATCCTACCAATATGGATGGCATATGGTCGGATGGAAGCCCGAATCTAATTCCCCCTTCCATTTGAACCCTCATTCCGGATGTAGGCCGGCAAGGCTGAGCCTGTGCCTTCCTCCATCTTTCTTTTCTTTTGCCTTTCCCCATTCTGGGCCAACTGCCGGCAGCTTACAGCTGCCGGCAGCCATGTTGGACGCCTGCTGATAGTTAGCTCTGCCGCCACTTGCCTTGGGCGCCGTTGATCGACGACCAAAGGCAATAGGCATGCTCTGACCGGCCTCCGGCAACTGTGTTGTCTGCCGGCAGCCAGCAACCCAAAGTAGAGACAGTTTTTCGCCGGCTGCCGCCGGTTCCTACTTGATAGAAGGTCCCTCTGGCTGCCGGCGACAGAGCAACTGCCGGCGACCTGCCGGCAGACACGGCAGTCCTGGTGGCATGCCGCCGGCAGAGCAACTGCCGGCGATCTGCCGCCCATCACCCTGAAGGCAGTACTTGCCTTCTATAGCCCAGAACACGCCGGCACGGCAGTACTGGCGGCATGCCGCCGACAGTCATTGCCATAGCCCATACAAAATTTTTTCCATCCTACACGGTGCTCATGGGCAGCCCATTGTGAGACCATCACAATTAAGAGAGCGATTCTCTCTGCCCTCCTAATGGTTAACAACCATTACCAATTCCCCACTATTGAATAAAGAAGAGTGTTAAGAAGACACCTTATATCCAAGGATATTCTTCCCAAATTCATTAAGAATTTAGTATTCAATATTGAGGGAGGTCAAAGCAATGGGCTGGACAGGAGACACAGTAGGTGTCTTTTTCTTCATCTAGCTTACCCTATCCTAAGCTAAATATTTTTGAATAAATATGTATGATGAAATCTGAGAATTTCACCGAATACTTATATGCTTTTCTTTCTTTACAGGAGCATCCCGAGTGCGGGAACAACTTCTGCAGGGTCCGCAGTAGGAACTTCTGACGCCATGACATGTGCAGAGCCGACGCTCACTGCGCAGTCACGAAGGGATCTCTTAAATACTGGGACCCACAGGTATGTACTGTTTGTGACAAACTTGTTAAAGAGGCTTCTGATGATCAAAATCTACAGAGTCTAGGGATGCAGCAAGAGAGACGCTGCACAAATGGGTCAGGGGTTTTCAGAAGAACACCTCTGGCCCATTTCTTCCTAATGAGAAGATGAGGGCTTGTCTGTGCCATAGGGCATCTTCGGATGCAATTATTCCCCAGGCTCAACCCAAGATTCCCCTCGTCCAGATTCCGATAGAATCTGTCGTTTCGGATGCCTTGCAGGGCATCCAGCTTGAGGACAACATGTCAGTTGTCTCAGAGGAGACCGAGCATAATCTCCTCGTTGAAGAATTGGAACAGGAGGATGACGTACCCCCTGAAGGCGAGACCGAGAAAGCCAAAACGATTTCGGTTTCTTCTGCGACGGTGACCGAACCGGTGCCTTTGACCTCTTCTTCTGCCCCCCAATTGGATTCGATCACGAGCACGCTGCACTCTCTTCTTTCCATATTCCAGGATATGCAAAATAAATCGTCGGAGAAGGAGGCTTCTCTTCAGACGGAGATGCACCAGCTCGTGGCGACGCGTTTAGCCCCAAAGAAGCTAAACATCAAGGACCTTCCTGCTTTCTCTGACGTCAATCCTTGGAGGTATGCTGAGCATATGCCGATGTCAGGGGGGAAGATCTTCCTCTCCGAGAAACTGGGCACTGTCCCAGTGGACGATGTAGAGTTCTGGCCCAGCGAAGGGGCCTACCCGGATTGCTATGTCCGTCTGAGGATGGAGCCTTCGTCCAAAGAGGAGACAGAGCCAAAAGAGGTCATCGTTTTTTACCTCCCCAAGGCCCAGGCCTTGTTCTCAAACACCTTGAAAGAGAGGACAACGTCTTAGGTAACCGTAAAAGATTTGATGTAATCTTTTTCTACACATGGTATTCCAGATAGAAATGTAACAGATAATGGGCCATAGTATACTTCACAAGAGTTTAAAGAGTGTTGCAATGTAAACTGTATTAAGCATTAAGCAAAGTTTCATCCTTCCAGAAATGGAGCAGCTGAAAGATTTGCTCAAACATTTAAGCATAACATGAAGTGTGGAAAAGCATAAGCAAGAAACATATTTTATCCTGTATCAAAGTTTTTATTGCTTAATAGAATGACATCATACAGCACAATAGGCGTGACAACATCAATTTATATATAGAAACACACATGCACAGACACACACACACACACACATATATATATATATATATATATGTGTGTGTGTGTGTGTGTGTGTGTGTGGGTGTGTGTGTGTGTGTGATACCGTAAATATGCGAAATCCGTTAATACACATTATTCCTAGGAAATTTGCATAATAACGTATGATCATCATCATTTCCTCCCACGCCTATTGACACATATTTCAGCTAATATGCATAATTACTGAGAAATTCCCAAAAATATGCATGATTCTTTAAAATTACTGCTATAAACGTGGGTATTATACAAAAGGACAAAAAAGTTACCCTTATCTGATTGTAAGATGTTGCCGAATATATCCAACAAATGGTAAGCGACCTCCAGCATTCTTCACTCTTAGAGTTCGAAGACATAAATATAGTATCCTTGAAGGAAATAATATAAGTCTTGGATAAGAGCTGACTAGGACTAAAAGTGTCACAAAGGCTACTTTTCAAATATCTTCAAAAAGGAATAAGACTAGCCTTATGTGATGAAAGTTCTCGCTCAGAAAAAGTTTCCTTTGGGAATCTATACCCTTAACACTTGAAAGGTCAAGGTCCTTGACCTACCATTAAGGGCCAAGCAGTCAAAATAAAAAACTATCTAATTACCCAATAAAATTAGTTTATTAGTTTTGTTGCTACTTTATGCCAGTTAGTATACCACCATTTGCATTGAAATCAAGGAGGAATTACATGTTAAGGCTATGCTTAAATATATAGTTTTTACAATTTTTTTATTGTAGATAACTATAGGAATGAAAATAAAAAATCCTTTTTTTTTTCTTTATTGTGCTTTCTTTATAGGATTACATTTTCATAAAAAAATAAAGTTCTTCATTTCTTCCTCTAAATGAAAATGTACAATAATAGCAAAAAGTGATAAAAATACAAAGCAAATAAAAATTATATATTATGGAAACGTCCTGAAAATTGTAAATTCAGGTGTTACTAGGTATTAACCAAACAGCTTGTAAAATAAACATCCATATTGATTTGGGGAAATTTTTTTGCTGTTTTGATATGACCGAATTTGAATATTAGGGCTGTGATGAATAACATTTATATCCCCACTTCTTGCACAATCTATAAAATACAATTTGTTTAGTTACAGCAGTGCATTTTCCACATACATATTTCTCACATTTTTTGCAGGTCATCACGGTTTTGTTGTTTTTGCACGGGCGGATTTGGCATTGCTTCCGTTCCTTATTTGGTGTTCTACTCTCCTCTTCCAAAATCTCATCAGAATCTCCGGCACTTTTTACCAACTCTAGATTTTTCAAAGAATATGCTAATTCCTCTGCTAATCCAAGATTAAAATCATGACGCCTTAGTTTTTCCCCTGTGACCTCTGAATACAATATCCATGCATTTATACTTGCAAGATCAAGAATATTGTAAAATAAATGAACAGGCCAACGTCTGGAAGGGCACCTTGTGGAATAATTACGTGCCATTTGGTCAAGTACGTCTACTCCAAATTTTGTTGCATTGTAATACACAACAGTTCCTGGCTTTTTCTTCTGTCCATCTCCTTTTGAAACAGTGTGATGAAGTGAACTGAGTATAAAGACTCTTGTTTTTCTTACTTTGGTATATTGCCACGGCCGTATCCTTATTCTTCAGCAGAAGTGCATCATACAGTTGACCTTTCCATGACTTCATTTGAGATAGAATTTCTCTACGGGCTTTATTTATTGTGCCGACAATGCTGGTGGTTTTTGCTTTCAGAAGTTCAGCTAACTGAAGCGATGTGAAGAAATTGTCAGTTGTGACATTTATACCTTTCCCAGTGAAAGGTTCCATTAGTCTTAGCACATCATGAGTTGATAAGGGCTGATTTGCTGGTCGAAATTCATCTTTTCCCAAGTATGGGAAAGCATTCAGCATATACTTTGATTCTGTATCAGCAGCAATCAAAAACGTTATTCCAAATTTGTCTGGTTTATTTCCCATATACTGTAGAAAACCACACCGGCATTTTGAGGGAAAAAGTTGTTCATCAATTGTAATGTTCTCATGTGGCTTATAAGCAGCTTTGCAATTCTCAATGAATCTATCCCACACTTCAGAAATAAAAGCAAACTTATCTGTACGTAAACGGTCTGACCTCATTATTATGTCCAATCTTATAAACCGCATTAGCTCTTTGAATTTGTGAGTGGTATTGTATCCCTGAAAAAGTGTGGACCCCATTTTCTTGACCATAGATGGTCAATTGACTTATTCTTTCCCAATATCCCACGAGCATACATGATTACAATTACTGCTACAATTTCTTCACGAGATACTTTGTAATTATCGTTTTTCAGGCCTCTTCTGCCTTGAGCTTCAGTGCATTTCCTGATATATTCAATAATAAAATCATCCATAAGTATCAAAAAGGCACTCGTCTAGCTCCTTTTTTGTACAAGACGTTTTGCAAAAGAAGTGGGGCCAGGAGTTTCCCTCAGTATGTTTTGCTGAGAAAATCTTCCACAATCTTCATCTTCTTGAGATATTACTCTCCACACCGTACCACATTTAGCTCTAATCGTGTTTGATGATGAATCCTCTTCTTGAGAAGGGAGTTCCTCTGTAAAATGTGAGGGATAATGAATTCAGGAAGAAAAAAATACACAGTAGGCAAATATTTCAACAAAATAAAAAAAAAAAAAATATGATAATAATAATGATAATAATAACAACAGTAATAACAACAACAATAATAGCAAAAATAATAATAATAGATAATGGTAAAGCTCCTATGGCAAGATATATATATATATATATATATATATATATATATATATATATATATATATATATATATATATATATATATATATATATATATATATATATATATATATATATATATATATATATATATATATATACAAAGGACATGAAACAGAGAGAGAGAGAGAGAGAGAGAGAGAGAGAGAGAGAGAGAGAGAGAGAGAGAGAGAGAGAGAGAGAGAGAGAGAGAGATTCGATACTAACCTAAATTTGATGTTATCACTTCCGACTCCTCATCACCCTCAGATTGGCTGGCTTCGTCATCAGAACTTGATTCCCCTTCTTGTACAATGTACTCATCTTCATCAGATTTACTTTCCTCAACAGAATCTTAATCTGAATCCTTCAATAACTCTTCTAATATTTCATCACCATTCAACTTCCTACGAGACACATTGATAGTGGGAGAGCTAAACGCATACTTAAGCTAAGAAGTGTACGTTACGATGGAACTGAACATGTCTCTCCTTACGCGTCTTATACAGGTTTGGTCACTAGACACGGTTGAAGCTTGTAGTCAGGGCAGTCAAAATGACTCCTTGACCGTTTGTATTAGTGGGGGCTGCACTGAAAAAAGTTATATGGAAATTAACTAAATTATTTCACCATAATGAACTACTCACTAAGTTAGCAAAAGTCATGCAGCATCAACGGAATAACTATGGTAGTTAAGCCATGCTAATCATTTCAATTTCCAAAAGCAGTTGGAATGACTGCTTAGCCGTTCTAGTGTTTTAACTAATAAAGTAAGCATTTGAACTTTTAAACACTAAACTATTTTAGTGGCACAGCATAAATGCTTTAAATTTTGTATTCCTTAACTGGCATCTAGATTTCATATTGATTGACAAGATTGGTTTGAAATATTTTTTTTTTCTTTTAAAGGAACAGCTGTATACTATGAATTTGTATGCTTGTAAATTTCTCATTTCCTTAATTACGTAGAATATCTCCAACCCTGTCCATCTGCTATACGAAAAGATAGAAGGGTAGAAATCCCATAAAGTAGAATACGTCATCATAGGGGCGAAAAGGTTAATGTTGACACGATATATCACTTCATGATTACTATCGAACAAAAAATAATACTTGTTACTTCTGGACAGTTTTAGGTATTCTTTTATTTCCATTATCATCAAAATCATGCAAAAAAACCTTCGTCTTTTCGATATAATTGTAATGATTATACGTTATATATTTTTCCTAATTGATAACTGACGTCAAAATAAAATAATGTAACCAAAATGAAAGTTATTGTGACGAAAGTAATTATGAAATCAGTGGTCTTCCATCTACAACAAACCGTGACTGGGAGTATCAGTTTGTACTTTCATATGGCTCATGGTTACCCTGATACACTTCAAGTTTCTTGTAATACTACTTGACCCATACTGCACATTTCTTTTGGATTGCATGCTCTATCTTATATCCTGCTCTACATTCATGCCCATCAATTTTGGTGCTGCCTAGCTGTGAAATTTAAGCTGATTAGGGTTTTTTTTTCTTCATATTTTTAGGTGAGTAGTGATAAACTAAAATTAAAAGTCCCAGATGCAGCCAGTCACTGTTATTTTCATTACCTGGATCTAACCATATGTGAGGTTCAAATGACATGGGGTATTAAATCTATAATTCACATTTCCATCAACAATTCCAATACATTTTAGAATTGTGACAAGATTAATGTGTACAAAATGAATTATAGACTGTGATTTTTTTATACCTTTGAGTTCCCTAAGGTATAATTATAAACTATTGTGTAAATGTTAACAGAGCAAATTCCATTAATCTGTAGGCTCACTCCATTTCCATATAAGAGGCAACGGTTACTTTGATTAAATGATTCAAACCTTCTTGTTAGTTATTTTCAACTATAATGGTAATCTCAGATAAACCTAGTAACAAGGGAAGGGGTTGGGTAGAGTTATGATCTTAGATCCGTTATGGGTGTTTTTATTCTCCAAGCAAAAAAAAAAAAAAAAAAAAAAAAAAAAAAAAAAAAAAAAAAAAAAGAATCGGCAATAACAATCAAAATTTGGGAAATAGATGTGAAAAGAAGCTCACATAAAACATTTTCAATTACAATTCAAATAATTTTAAAAGATTACTTTATAGGGGAAACAGGCAGGAAAGTAGAAAAATATATACTTGATGCACTATTGGCGAGTTTTCTTCGTCTGCTAACATAACATTAGTATGGTGACCTTAGGCTTAAGAACGCCATAGAAGGAAGTCTGGAGTTCAGTTGAATCTGGCACAAGGACTTCACCGGAGGGGTGGATTCAAGATGAAAAAGCAAATCTTTTCTCCCAGTATTTAGAGATATTGCAAAAGGAATGGCAGACCACTGTCAGGGTTGGCTACTTCTTGTCACAAGCAAGAAGGGAAGGTTGCTTCTCTTCATCTCTTCACCCCAGACTGACAAGATTTTGGAGACAGGTGTATATTTTCTGAAGGCGAGTGAAAAACCTGGATCTAATTATGATGGGCAATCGTCATTTCCATATGAGTATTTTTTTTATATTCTGCATACTGACTGGCATCCTTACAAACAACCACTTTGTTCAAAACCTAGAATCTTCTAAAACGGATTATCTGTTGCAATCTGAACCGGATGTTGCGTCATATAACAATATTATGGCATTGGGCACCTTGTGATGTCATTTTCCATTAGCAGAGAATTTGGGCGAGTTTTATTTTGTCCCCCAAAACGCTGACGACAGTAATTACGATGATGATTTATTTGACCAAATACTAGCTGAATTTATTCTCGCTGAAGACACTAGTGGAAAGGATAAAGTTTTAATTTCAAATATATATTTGTTCAATGTTATTGGATTTACCCATGACATGTTGGATGGTGGGCCATGCAAACCAAACAAAACACTACTCCCAAAATGGTATATATTAGGAGGCCTAGAGTCAGGAATGGCTTCAATTCGTGATAACCAATATGCAAAAAAACCAGATAGGAAGTAATAGGCACTACAAAATGGATGCACAAAAACAAAAATAAAAAATCCCTATAAGAGTGAAATTGATGACGTAATGAAGGAGTTACATAAGCATATGGAAAGATTTGAGTAGCCATATAGAAGAGGAAAATTAGGTGATTAAACATGCACATGATGGGTTTTAAACCAGTTAGAGACACTCAGGGTGGTAAGATATAATGGATTTTACCAGAACTTTTGAAATTCTATATTGAAAAATTAGAATATACTTTGGAACTATTACTTTTAGGAGTGTTGATAGATGATCATAAATTATTTTCTATACAAATAATAAGGAATAATATATTAAACCCTTAAAACTGCCTTTTATGTATTTATTTGAAGCTACAAAGCAAAAAAAAAAAAAGAAAAGAGTGAGGAAAAACTAGCAGAAATTATCATTCAACATGTTCAGGAACAGTGGTTGAATAATGTAGTTGCAATGAAAAAGCACTGAAATATAGTATTTGGTAATACACTCAGGATGGTTTTGAAGTAACGGCTCTGCAAACATGGTGAAGGCTATATACACCTATGCAGTACCAGTAATTAGTTATCTTGCTGGAATGGTGGATTGGAGGAAGTCAGAGCTATGCAACATAGATCAATAAATTAGAAAGGTAATCAACATGTACCAAACACTGCAGCCCCAATAT
>NC_090744.1:68910066-68917566 GCF_036898095.1 Palaemon carinicauda | reverse complement strand
CACTCCTCATTGTTCAACAGTGAAGCGAAATGAAGAACTTTATCTAAAGACCATGAAATGGGCTTTGGAGGTGCTGAAGGTCTGAGCCTAACACAGGCTTTCGGAATTTTATTAAAAATCTCGTTAGCGAAGTCGACCTAGAAGGCATATAAAATGGGTCTTGTCAAAGCAGATTTACACGTTGAAATCATGTTAGCTGCTAACCCTTGACCATGGAGGTGGATGAAGAAAGATAAGCAGAAGTCCGTCAAGATCTCTTGCGGATTCTTCGCTTTGACCAAGGACACCCATTTTCTCCAAGATGACTCATATTGCCTTCTAGTAGATTTGCACTTATATTCCTCTAGGAAGTCTATGCTGTCTTTTGAAATCCTGAAACGCTTCCTTACCGCTAGGGAGAGAAAATCATGAGCTGCAGGGTCCGGGTTTTCTGTAATGAAGCGCAGACAGTCGACTTTTGGACTCGCTGGGTCAGAACTGGATCTGGTAACGGTAGAAACTTCAGCCGTAATCCCAATGCCAGAGGGAACCACACGCTGTTCGGCCACTTGTGAGCCACTATTGCCGCTACTCCCTTGAAGGATCTCAGTTTGTTGAGGACCCTCAACAGAAGGTTGTGAGGAGGGAATAGGTAAATCCTGGACCATCTGTTCCAGTCGAGGGACATCGCGTCCACTGCTTCCGCCAAGGGGTCCTCGTACGGGGACACGTAAAGGGGTAACTTCTTGTTGTTTTTCGTCGCAAAGAGGTCTATCTGCAGTTCTGGGACTTGACTCAAGATGAAGGAGAATGATCCTGCGTCTAGGGACCATTCCAACTCTATCGGTGTGAACCTGGATAGAGCGTCCGCTGTCACATTGCGGACTCCTTGAAGGTGAACTGCCGACAGGTACCACTTCTTCTTTTCCGCCAGTCGAAAGATGGCCAACATCACCTGGTTGAGTGTTGGTGACCTCGATCCTTGTCGATTCAAGCATCTCACAATCACCTCGCTGTCTAGCACCAACCTTATGTGGATCGAGCGACGCGGGGAGACTTTCTTCAAGGTAAGGAGCACTGCCATAGCTTCCAGAAAGTTTATGTGAAATGTCTTGAATAGATTGGACCAAGTCCCTTGGGCCTTTTTCCGATGAGAATGACCTCCCCACCCCTCCTTCGAGGCGTCTGTGTGAATAGTCAACGAGGGGGGAGGTGGCTGAAGAAGTACCGACTTTTTCAGTTGCCTGGCTAGGGACCAAGGCCTGAGAAGAGTACGTAGACGAAGCGGAACTGGTCTTCTCAGATCTCTTCGCGCGTTTGATGCATAACTTCTCCAAACTCCGGTTGCATCCTTTAGCTGTGCTCTTAGCACTGGGTCTGTTACCGAAGCAAACTGGAGAGAACCCAGCACTCTCTCCTGTTCGCGTCTTGATATCCTTTCGGAATCCAGAAGTCTCTTGACAGAACCAGCTATCTCCTTCCTCTTCTTCGCCGGGATGGAGAATCGGTGTGACACTAGGTCCCAGTGGATTCCCAACCACTGGAACTTTTGAGATGGAGAAAGTCGAGACTTTTTTCTGTTGATCTTGAAGCCTAGATACTCTAGGAACTGGATCACCTGCAGGGAAGCTTGCAAGCATTTTGTCTTGGATGCTGCCCACACCAGCCAGTCGTCCAGGTAGGCTACCACCTGGATTCCCTTTAGGCGTAATTGTTTGAGAGCTACGCTCGCAAGCTTCGTGAAGATCCTTGGGGCTATGTTTAGCCCGAATGGCATGGCTCTGAAGGCGTAGTGTCTTCGATATAGCTTGAACCCTAGGTAGGGGGAGAGTTGGCGATTGATTGGAACGTGCCAATAGGCGTCTGACAAATCTATGGAGACGGTAAATGCCCTCTTGGGCAGTAAGGTCCTTATGTGTTGCAGTGTTAGCATCTTGAACTTGCAGTTCACTATGAACTTGTTGAGTGGCGACAAGTCCAGAATGACTCTGAGTTTTTCTGAGTCCTTCTTGGGAACACAAAACAGCCTCCCTTGGAATTTGATGGACTTTACCCTTTGGATAACTTTTTTCTCCAACAGTTCTTGAAAGTACTCCTCCAGAACGGGGGTGGAGTGTTGGAAAAATCGAGGGCACGGGGTGGAGTGCTGTACCAGCTCCAACCCAGTCCATTCTTGAGTAGGCTGTGGGCCCAGGGATCGAAGGTCCACCGATCCTGAAAATTCTGAAGTCTCCCTCCTACCGGTATCATCTCACTTCGACTGCTGTCCTGAGGTCTTGCCTCCCTGACCGCGACCGCCCCTGAATCCCCTCCCCCTTGAGGGGCGTCTAGACGAGCCTCTGGCTGCTCCTCTAGGCTTTGCTCGAAAAATAGTTGACTGCCCTTCGAACGTTGGGTTAAATGCCGGAGACTGCGTCGACACGGCTTGGGGTACCCACTGGAATGTGGTCGGGGTTTATGCCACATTCTGGGGCACTGAAGGCATAGGCAATTGCTGTTGCTGCTGCTGTCTGAATGGCTTGGCTGGCCGAGAGGGTAGCCTAGTCTTCTTAGTCTTCCTCTTTGGTTGGGGACCCTCATCCGGGGAAGACTTTCTCTTGAGAGATAGGCCCCACTTCTGGAGAAGGTTTCTATTCTCCGTGGCGGCCTTATCTACAACCTCTTGACCGCTTCGCTAGGGAAAAGGTCTTTGCCCCAAATGTTGGAGGAGATTAGTTTCCTTGGCTCGTGCCTCACCGCAGCCGAGGCGAACACGAACTCCCTACAAGCTCTCCTCACCTTGACGAAGCTGTAAAGGTCCTTCGTCACTGTGGCCAGATGAGTTTTAGCCACTACCATGAACATCTCATGGACCTTGGGGTCACTTGCCATTGTCTCAAGAGTGGTTTGAAGAGACATTGAGGCAGCCAGTCTTTCTTTCGTCTCGAGCTCCCTTCGCAAAAGAAAGTCAGACAGCTTAGGGAGGTTCTCACAGAACTGACGTCCGGCAATATCAGCCTCCAACTTCCTGACTGAGAAGGTAAGATGGACGTCCTTCCAGTCCTTGTGGTCCATGGGTAGGGCCAGAGACAAAGGTTTACACTCCTCCAAGGAGGGGCATGGCTTGCCAGCCTCGACTGCTTTTAGCACAGCCACAAACCCTTTCTGCATAAAGGGGAAGGCTCTAGCAGGAGAGGACACAAAGGAAGGGTGCTTCTTACTCAAAGCAGGAACCTTTGAGTTTGTGAAGCCCCTCTCTTTCATCGAGCACGATAGCAAATCTTGAGCCTTAGCATGCTCCATAACTATGACCTCCTTCGGCTCTGTCTCCTCCTTTGAAGCTGGTTCCTTCCTCAGACGGACATAACAGTCCGGATACGACCCCTTGCTGGGCCAGAATTCCACCTCCTCAAGGGGAACTGAGCCCAACTTCTCCGACATGACGATCTTTCCAGTCGTCATCGGTATGTGCTCAGCATACCTCCAAGGGTTAGCATCAGAGCACAAGGGAAGGTCTTTTACGCTGAGCCTCTTCTGGGGCCCACGTGATGCTGTAAGTCTCCGCATCTCCAGCTCCATCGCAGCCGCATTCTCATTATTCTCCCTCTGCATCTGTTGGATCATTCCAACGATGGAGGAAAGGGTCTTTCCCAGATCTTCTGGGAGAGCGGACGATGTTGAGGGAATAGGTTCAGGGGCCTGAACCGGAGTAGCCGACATCTCGTTGGCCTCTTCCTCTGCAATGTCTGGAGCCTGATCTTCATCCTGGTCTTCTGCCAGAAAGTCCTCTTCCAGACGCTCGGACACCTCCGACATCCTGTCGTCCAACTGGATGTCCTTCAGGGCGACTGCGACTTCAGCATCCACAGGGATCTGAACTACCGGTATCTCCACTTGAGGCTGGGGAATCACTGCATCAGCTGATGCTCTGGGGAAAAGGTAAGCCCTCATCTTCTCGCTTGGAAGATAGGGCCCAGAGGTGTTCTTCTGGAAACCCCTTACCCAGGCAAGGAGCTTCTCCCTTGCTTCATCCCTTGACTCCGCCGTCCTAGGGGAATCAAAAGCCTCAGCAACCAGGTTTGTGCACACGGTACATACCTGCGGGTCCCAATACCGGAGATCACCTTTGGAGACAGCGCATGCTGCGTGCCTCATACACAAATCATGTCCGCAGAAGTTCTTGCTGCGGACGTTGTAGAAAACGCTTCCACACTTCGGATGGTCCTCCTGTAAAGAGAAGAAATTTCCATGAGTATCAAGTGAACTACGTTTCACTGGATATACATAGCTTAGCAAAATTAAACAGAAAGGAAACACAAACACTTGTGTTTCCCGCACAGTCAATTGTTGCAACCTTCCAGATGATAAAATCGTATGGTTAATCTGTCTTAACCCTGGATAGGTACGGTCCTCGGACACCCCTTTAAGGGTATACTCGGACGCGAACGACCCCGACGCCAAAAAAAATTCTTGAAAAATCAGTTTTTGCAGTAACCTCCTTTTTTCTTTTGCCAAAAAAAACTTCAATGAATGCTTAAAACAACTGTAAAGATAAATACTACTCATCTGCAGAAAAACTATTTATTATAAATATTTCAAAAAATTAAGTAGAAAAAAAAAAGACCTGACATAAAAATTCATAAAAAAAAAGTTTATACATATATACACAAATCCTTTTAGGAATTGATTCTTGAATGTTTAGGACACATCTTGATGTATTTTGGATGAAGTCAGACCCATGGAGGTGAAGATCTGAAATGAGAAAAAAAGGGTAACTTTTTTTGGCCAAAAAAAATTGTCCAAATTTCATGAATTTTTTTGGGTACCCAAATGAAATAGGAAGTGGCTAATTTTTTTAGGGAATAAACATATGTTATCCTAAAATAGAAATATGTAAAAAAATCTTCATTATTTTGTAAATTACATTTATATCAGGGGCCATATCTAAAGGTAATTTTTTGAGTACTTGGAAATCTCGTAAAAAAATACATATATTTAATATATAATATGATATTTATGCAGGTAAAAATATACCAAAATATCACAAATTCTATAGGGAACAAGAATATATATAGATAGGGCAACTTACGCTTCGGATATGTCCACAAAATGGCCGCCAACCACACTGACTCAGACTCCCTAATCTGCCACTTGAAATGTAGGAAGGGTATGTCAATTTCAAGGTGTTATTTACTAATCTAATTATTATTGGATATGCATAAAAATTGTATGGTGGGTTGCTGGATAATTGTCGATTATTTTACGACTATAAAATTAAAATTCTGACCCAAAAAAATTTTTTTGAAGGGAAATAAAATCGAAAAAAAAAAATGTAAAACAATATTTTAGCTAAAAAAATTTGATGATATTCAATCAAAAAAAAAGTAAACAAAATTTTCCGACAAATAAACATCTAGAGGAATCATTACTCTGTGATAGTTCCTTAGTACGTAGTAATTTTGAAAGAATTGGGAAAAAACGAAAAAATGGCAATCACCGGAAAATCGAACACATACCTATATATACGCCATATCTGGCTAAAAAAAAGATAGGCATGGGTAGCCAGATCATCTAGAAACACTTTCCAACACTATAAAAATATAAGTTTTGCGACACTACTTGCCAATTCCTTACGGTAACATGACTAAGCAAAAAAAATGCAAAACAAATAAAAAGGGGCACTCGTGGAAAAATGGCCATTCTAATATACGGCATTTCAGAAAAAAAAAATTTCAGCCACGTGCTAGGCAAACCATCAAGGCATATTTTCCGACAAATAAACATATAAATGAAATATTACTCTGTGATAGTTCCTTAGTACGTAGTAATTTTGAAAGAAATGGGAAAAAACGAAAAAATGGCAATCACAGGAAAATCGAACACATACTTATATATACGCCATATCTGGCTAAAAAAAAAATAGGCATGGGTAGCCAGATCATCTAGAAACACTTTCCAACACTATAAAAATATAAGTTTTGCGACACTACTTGCCAATTCCTTACGGTAACATGACTAAGCAAAAAAATGCAAAACAAATAAAAAGGGGCACTCGAGGAAAAATGCCCAACATTCTAATATACGGCATCTCAGATAAAAAAAAAAGACATGCACGTGTTAGCCCAACCATCAAGGCACACTTTCTAACACATAAACATGAAAAAAAAATCAATAATATACGGCAATTCCTTACTACGTAGTAAATTTTTACAAATATTGAAAAAAAAACAGAAATTGGCAACCGCAGTTAAATACCCAATATACCAATAACTACGTCGTATCTGACAAAAACAAAATCACGCATGGGTAGCCAGATCATCTAGACACACTTTCCAACATTAAAAAAGCAAAAGTTTTACGACACTATTTCGCAATATCTTACGGAAAAATGACTTGGCAAAAAAATTAAAAAAAATTAAAAAGGGACACTCGCGGTAAAATGCCCGACATTCTAATATACGACATCTCAGATAAAAAAAAAGACATGCACGTGTTAGCCCAACCATCAAGGCACACTTTCTAACACATAAACATGAAAAAAAAATGAATAATATACGGCAATTCCTTACTACGTAGTAATTTTTACAAATATTGAAAAAAAAACAGAAATTGGTAACCGCAGTTAAATACCCAATATACCAATAACTACGTCGTATCTGACAAAAACAAAGTCATGCATGGGTAGCCAGATCATCTAGACACACTTTCCAACACTAAACAAGCAAAAGTTTTACGACACTATTTGGCAATATCTTACGGAAAAATGACTTGGCAAAAAAATGAAAAAAAATGAAAAAGGGGCACTCGCGGTAAAATGGTCCTCGTGGTGATGAACGACATTTTAACTAAAAAAAAAAACATGCACATGGTAGCCAAACAATCCACCAAGACTTTCCACAACTGATAACCTATACAAGTTGCACCATTCTACGACAATTTCATAATACGTAATAACTTTGATAATTATGCAAACTACCTCAGAAGGGTAAACTCGGACGCGAACGACCCCGATGCGTCTCAGAAATCGGGGAAGGAGTACAGCTACAGCAATGCACATCTGGACACTACTAGAGCGTGTAGGGGAGACACCTCCTGCAGGTCGATCACCCACAAATTCAGTCACAGGGGTGAGTCACGTGAGAAAAACCTGTTTTTTTTTGACGCTCGGGGTCGCAAACGACCCACCGTACCTATCCAGGGTTAAAGCAACCAATGAAAAATTTCCAGAGGAAACAGGTGTAGCTCACACCTAAAAGATGATTTTAAAATGCCGGATAGTAGACAAGAAAGAACTCACTTCCTTTATCTGTAAGGCAACACCAAAGGGCTGTGCAAGATAACACAAAAGTGTTAGAAAACACAGTGTTGTAACAATACTATACTATAGTTTTCTCCCTACAGTATATACTATACTGAAGAATACTGGTTACAGTATAGAAGGTAATGTGCCGGCCGACACTTGCCGGCCGGCACGCATCATAACTAGATCTAAAGTATACTACTTAAGAGCTATAAGGCGGCAGAACGCTGGTTCAAATGCAT
>NC_090744.1:68892566-68905066 GCF_036898095.1 Palaemon carinicauda | reverse complement strand
CATACTTGGGATCAAACGTTTGACCCTTCTAATGAAAGGCTAGGTTGCCTCCAACCATGCCACGAGAGGCTATAAAAGAAGTCGGAACATAACTGCTAATCTGCAGTTCAGGATTTACGTGGCATGATGTAATCAGTGCAGTTACAAATACATGGGTTCTTACTTCTAAGCGTATTCCCTTACCCTGGGACATAAAATCTTGAATTGGTAATGTCAAACTCATTAAGACATTAAATCCTCTTGGATATGGATGGTCTTACTCTAAACTGCTTGAGATTGTCACTGCCTTATTCATGGAGAAGATGTAAAATACAGATGAAAACTGACAGGCGCTTCTGTAATGGAGACATCACAACATTCCGACGATAGTTCCATTTTATAATAATCATTGCCAGGAAAAAATACTTTGGTGATTAGTCACGTCCCATCGAGTTAACAGAATTAATGTCCAACCTTGAACACAAACATGTGCACCAGAGAGAAATTTAACTCTCCACAGAAAGGCAAAAAGAAGAACATTAAATGTGCATGAGCAGTTCCTTCCAGCATCCATCTCTACCAAAAGGGCAGGTCCTTCACCATTAATTTTAGCAAGCCTACCACTTGAAAATGAAATAAATAGAGCGAAGCAGAAAAGCAATCTGTGGTTATTGGCTCGTCTCCATGATACAGCAAATCAAATAGGAGGCTCATGGAGTGGCTTCAGCATCAAAACCAGAGATGATTGAATGGTTAAGCCAGATAATAATAGGGACTTACCTACATTCAATGTACCAGTGACAGAATTACCAACTGAGTAAGAACTTCTCTTCCAGTCTGTCTGAATTCAAGACAGACTTTGTCTAGACAAGATTGCTATAGTTACATATCAGGCTCTCTATACTAAAGCAACTGAGGTTGTCTGGCAACAACAGCCACATTTTAAAGTATCCAGTTGATGATGGGCAACATTCATATAATATGCAACAGGCTGTCAGTAAGAGGGAAATGGTTTTGAGATGCAGGACTAAGACACATTGCATTGGAATCTGGTTTGATAGCTGGTGGATCAATGGAGTGAGCTCTAGAGTGAACAGTACAAGAGAAGTGTTAGACTCCATGAATTGATATATGAGGCTCTAATGCGAATTGCATGGAAAAGTTCTACTGAATAGCTTAAAAGTAGTTGCACTTCTGAATTGTCTCTTCTAGAAGAAACTGCAGATTTTGATGCTGATATATGACAACATTTGGGCTGCCCCTTTGAAATGTCAAAGAATCCTGAAATTGTGGAGATGTTACAGTGACATTCTTAGGAATGAAAGGGGTTGACCTCTCATAATTTTGGATGATGTATGTTGGCATGGCATATTTTCAGCTTGGACTCATAAGTGAAATTCGAAAAGGATATTGGAGTTTGCATTTTGAAAGTATGCAGGAAATTATTCCTAGTTGTTTTGCATTGGATAAAATAAACCATGATCGTTACCTCTGAGTTAATTTAGCGATTTCGTCTCAACTCTAAGATATATATTGTGAGCTTCCTTCACATTTCCTCAAATAATTTGATAAGGCAAAAAAAAAAAAAAAACACACAATAAGTGCAAATCTAGGCTATAAAGCAATCTGATACACAAGATACAACATACTTAACTGTATGAAGATCAGCAAGTTCAGGAAAGTTTTCCCTGAGTCGACGGTAGCGATGGACTGAAGTCGGTCGTTACCATTTTCAAAATTCGTGAGGATAACACCAGAATGTCGTCGTTGAAACTTGAAAAGTCGACGTCAAATTCAAAAGTCAATGGAAATTTTGATAATGTGATAGCTCCTTAAAAGTGCTTATCCGAATTAATGTGCAAATTTTGACTGGATAACCTTTGCTATGTCTTAAAATTCATGAGCAAAACATCTTTAAAACCTATAATTGGATATGTTTTTTTTTTTTTTATTAAGAACTAGGGTAGGGTGTGAGCAATAATGTGTCAAAGTACCATACCAATTAATTTATTGGTTTGGAAGATATTAGCAATAAACCGTGGGTCCAGTCAGCTGAGATGCATAGTAGTATCTGATTCCTCATGTGTTGAATGCAGCTCGACAATCTATGTGACACCATCTTTTGATAATCTGGAAAGATATTCTCACTCAGATACCATCAATGTAACTTGACCAAGTTTTTCACTTATGCACTCCTGTTTCCAGTTTTCAGCAAGGGATACAGTGAATTTATATTTGCTTTCTGTGCTAGCCAAGATTCTTGGAGGAGACTGCCTCCTGCCAAAGGATCTGAGCTTTCAAAACTGCGTGGTGGCTGGGTGGAGCAAAGGTCTGGCTTGCAAGATAGTGGCAAATCTCAAGTTCGAGATAAGGGGAAATTTTCATTCACGCCACGGCAGATGTCCATAGATAAGACTCAAATAGGAACTCGCTCTGTTAATGAAAAGCTTAAAAAAAGATTTATTGTGTTCATCAAAGGGTCACAGAGCCAGACAGTGTTCAAATGTGTTATATCCTATATGACTAATCATATGAAGTTTTGTGTTACAGCAATTTTGGAGGAAAGCTACAAGCAAAGGCGAAAGCAAATAGTATTGTGAAGTCAGATGAGCAAAGGCAACAGTACAAGCATTGAAGTTAAAGGTGTAGTTTCAAGTACAAAGACTACAGGTACAAATATTCTTTGGCTTTAGCTCTAGCTTAAGTCACGGTATCTAATGATAATAATTCCAATTCAAATGTGTTTGCTGTTTTTTCGATCCTGTATCACAGACTTCATTTATTACTTCCAAGTTAGCTAAGGCACAACAGATAAAGACTTTTGAGAGTCAACAATTTGTTTTACAAAGTTTTCAGTCCTAGCCAAAGGAAGGACAACTTCATGTTGTAACACCTCTAGTTTTCTTAGATAGGATTAATAAGAAGACGAGAGTTGTAATTTTTGATGAATTACCAAGTAGTATTTCTGCACCTGGCGTGCATAAGGTTTATAAAATGCTGCAGGGTCAAGGTATTAAAACTGCAGATGAAATTTTATCCGACACCGTTTCAGGGATTGAATTAATGATCGTTGTAATTGTTTTGCTGATTTTATTGGTAGTGTTACCAAGTATGAAGTTTTTGGAATGTTTGAGACACCTGGTAGCTGCTTTCCATTTGGTAAGATTCCCATGCAATTTTCCAATAACCCAGAAACATGCATTATAACTGATGTTATTAGCAGATTAACGACCAATGTCTCCCTTTCATGATAAGGATTTTATTGAAAATAATAATGATGCAGTTCAAAAGCTATGGGAATTGAAATCGATAGGCATCAATCCATCTGCCCTATCTATAGAAGATGATTATATTTACAGAAAGTATGTTAATGGTGTTGAGTATCACAATGGACAGTATTTTGTTGGTCCTCCCAGGAAGGAAAACTGCCCTCTACTGCCCAACAACTATAGAATGGCTTTAGGTCAAGTCCGTTCATTGAGGAAAAATTTATATAAGGTTCTTGGACGTTTGGATACATATCATGATATCATTCAGGATCATTTGAAATGGAAACTTATTGAGAAAGTTACTGATGCATTGTTGGTGTTAATACACATTGTAATCCATATCATGGGGTACATGGGGATTTGGAAACAAGCCCCTAATGATAGTATATAATTTTAGTGGTCGAGATGGAATGGGTAATCCTTCTCCCAATGATTGTTTAATCAAAAGACCATCCCTGACAGAAAAGTTAGGTGATGTTTTGGTAAAGTTTAGAATCAAGGATTTTTCATTTAGTGCAGATATTAACAATGCTTATTAGCAGGTAGGCCTGCAGAATGTTTATCGAGATTTTGTAAGATTTCTGTGGTTCCGAGATCCGCAGAACCCAGAAGCAGGTTTAGACACTTATAGCTTTGCTAGTGTGCTGTTTGGTAGCTCATCATCTCCATTTTTGTTGATGGCAATCCTTGACTATCATTTCAATAGGTCAGCTAGCCCTTTAAGAATTTGATTGCCAAATCTTTTTATGTTGATAATCTTCAGGGTAGTATGTCAAATGAAATAGAACTGTTCAAGTTTCATGGTGAGGATAATAAGCAAATGAGGAGTGCCAATATGCTCCTTAGGACTTGTATTACTAACAATGTGAAAGTTAAAACTAAAATTGAAGAAGATAACAGTTCTTCAGTTCTTGGATTGAATTGGGATGTCAATTCAGACATGTTTAGTCTGAAGACTGCTGAATCCTCTTTTTTCAGATGTAACCACAAAGCACAATTTACTTAGTGTGGTCTCAACAATTTTTCATCTGTTAGGATTCCATTGTTCAGTAGTAATAAGAGGTAAAATGCTTATTCAAGCTGCTTGGAGGACCGATATCTCATGGAATGAGCCATTAGGTGAAGAGTTTTTAGATAGTTGGATGGAATTATATGAAGAGTTCAAGGCACTTAGTGAATTTTTAGTGCCTCGCAAGGTTGTATCTCAAGGAGTATGATATGTTTTGCAAATTTTTTTTGACACCTTGGCTAAAGCCTATGGTTGTTTAGGCTATTTGGCAGGAAATGGAGAAAATAATCTTGTTATGGCAAAATGTATGGTTTCCCCCTTTAAAGCAATTTTTTTTTTCACAATTGGAATTGACATCAATTAGATTAGCAACTTAATTAGTCAATTAAATTCACAAACTTTTAAGTGATATTGATATTACAACAAGTGTTATTTGGTTTGATAATGAGACAGCTATTCACTTGGTCAGAAATGATATTCCATAATTACTAATGTAAAAAACAGAGTGACTGAGATCAGAGAAGTGCCCCAAATATATCAAATATATCATGTGTCTACTAGGGAAAATCTTGCTGACTTAGTGACTCGTTGAGTCATGGTTAAAGACTTAATGTCAAATTCTTTATGGTTTAATAATGGCCCTGCTTGGATACCTTGTGAAAGTTTGTGTCCAAGTCAAAGGGATGAAGTTGTAGTTCATGAAGTAATAACAGAGTGACAACTTGATCTAGTTAAGGTTGAATCTTTGTTTGAAGTTAAAGAATATTCTTCTTTTAAAGATTTTCATGGTAACGAATTATGTATCACAGTTTCTAAACAAATTATTACTCAAGATATCTCCCAATCGAGTGACAAAGATAACTTTACCAGATCCAGCAGTTTCTTGACTGAGATATAATCAACTTATATATGTTTGTTTACTTGTAAAGTTACAAGAGCAGTTCACCTTGATGTGGCATTAGTTATAATGGCAAAATCATTCTTATTAATTTGTCGTAGGTTTTGTGGTACCTGGTGTGTGCCTAAGCAGATAATATTAAATAATAAAGCATATTTTAAAGCAACTGCCAGATTTCTTGAAGAAATATCTAGTGATCCTCATACACGAGAATATTTTAGTAATCGTAGTATTGTTTAGAAATTCATCGTTCCCAGGGCATCTTGGCAGGGTGGATTCTATGAAGAGATGATTAAGGTTGTTAAGAATTGTTTCCAAAAGGCTTTATATTGCAAAAGAATGGTTTTAGATGAACTTCAGACTATAGTGCTTGAGATTTAGTCTCGTGCCGTAATAGACCACTTACTTATATCAACGTCTCTTTTATGGTAGATCAATTGAATCTATGCCACCAGTAGTTTTAGAGGATGAATCTGATCATACTTACATGGACCACAATCAATTAAATAAGCCGTTTTCCCTATTGTCTTATATCATTTCCAAGTTTGAGAAGGTATGGAAGAATGAATATATAATTTCCTTGAGAAAATGTTATTTTGTTTCTGATAGAACCACAGAATTGAATAATCTTCAAGTTAAGGCTGTTGCTTTGGTCCAAATTTAATCTGCAAGAGATGAATGACCTTTAGGTAGAATTGTCGAGCTTCAACCTGATTCAAGAGTTAGACGTTTTGTAGACGTGAACAAAGGTCATGTAGGTACACAAACAGTTGAAAAGTTTGTACATTTAGAGGTTAGTGAGTCAGTGTATGATGATATGAATATTAATTTTCCATGTTCTGAAGATATTCATCCCTATAATCAAATCATTGCAGCACGTCCTCAACAAGCAAGCAAAACTAGAGCTACAGTAGAGAAGAGAGCCCATAAAACAAGGAGTTCTACGAATTAAGTTTAGTTCTTTAGTTAGAAATAACCTTCTTTTCCTTTGTTTAATTGTTTATTTGTTGTGGCTTCGACCCAAAAATGTCATAAAATGTCACATTCTTTTTACATTTTCAATAAAGGGGAAGGTAATTTGTTTATCGTTAATCATATTATTGAGAGTTTTTGATTGATGATTACTGATTTATTTTCCAATTGTAAATGATAATTTTACCCATATTTTACAAATGGACAAAATTTCCCTGCTTTATTTCCAGCCTTTATGTCTGAGTAGCGTCACCATCACTTACTTAAAAAAGATGGCTTTTAGAATGGACGTCCGGAAGTCTTTCTGAGTTCGATTTTTTTTATTTGATGGCGAACAATAAATTATCAATTTCACATCCAATCCTGAAGAAATATAACTATGAGTATTTTATATATGTTTTATTTTGCATGTTTGGCCAAATATGTGTGGGGAGTTATATAAAAGCGCTTACCTGTAGTATCGGCGTCAATTACCTTAGATGCCAGGATGCCAGAAAACTTTAAATCAGTCAATTACCTGTAGTAGATTAGTGTCTCTGCGTTAAGTGAATACAAGTGAGAGTTAAAGAAAACAAGAGCTAATTTCTGTACTCTGTAACATAATTTCATTGCATAAATTCCTACTGCAGATGTTTTCTTAGAGAGAAAATTAGGAACTGCAAATCACATATTTTTTTATTGGCTATCAGAATGATTTCACCAAAACACGTGTGTGATTAGGTTTATTATTTTGGTTAGGTTAGAGCAGCAAAACACATAGTATGTGATTGGAGATGGTAGGAATGACGATTATTGCGACAATGAGGTTGAGGTTTTAATGGTTGTGCAGCAAATCACAGAATATGCGATTGGAGGTTGCATGAATGACGAATGTGATCAAGTTTGTTATTTGGCATAGTTTAGAGCGCGTGGCACAAAAGGAAGAGCTCTTTCCTTTTTTAGCATGTCAGGAGAGCGTTTATACCTCCGAGAACATCAATAAATTTAGCAAATGACTCAAAGGTAAGTTGTTACTCTTTTTCAGCGAGACGTACCTTTAAAATAACAATTAACTTATATTTTCTTTCAGGTGTGTTGACTACTAAAAGAATTACATTATATTCACTCGTGTGTAAGAAATAATTTTCTTATCACCTTGACTGTAAATTATACAAAAAACATCACCAAAAATAAAATCTTAATATTATTTTTAACATAGAACGTGAGTAGATAGAGCCATAGAGTTTTAATAAAGATTCAAGGATAATCTTATTCCCTATTCTGGGACTTGAGGATTGTTTTGACACGGGGGCGTTATAAAGTAACAAAAAAGGGTTTATCTTCTTGAAAGTGAGCAGAGAAAAGGTTTTTAATTTTAAGTAACTGAGCCATTACAAATAACGTGGTGTAGGGTATAAATAGTTTGATTCATTCAGCGAATACAGCAAAGGATTATCTTTTCAGGTTTTATAGAAAATTACTTGGACATGACAGTTAATAGAGCGTAAGACAACTGTGGTTTGATTCATTCAATGAAGTAGGCAACGGTTTGTTTTATTTGGTTTATATAAAGGTTATTGGGGATATTACAAATAACGTAGCGTGAGATATGCATTATTTGATTTATTTAGCGAAGAGATCAAAGTTTTTATCTTTTTATGTTTTATATAAAATTACTTGGACATCGCAGATAACAGATCGCAAGATATAAATGTTTTGATTTATTTAGTGATTAGCGCAAAAGTTTGGTTTTGAATTTTGTCTTTTAAATGTTACTAAGATACCACAAATAACCGAACGTAAGACGTAAATGGTTTGATTTATTTAGGAAATATAGCAAAGGATTATCCATTTTCATTTAAAAAAAAAAAAAAATAATCTTGGACATAACAAATAACGTAGCGCAAAATATAATTATTTTTATTTATTTAGTGAATAGAGCAAAAGTTTGGGGTCTAATTTTGTATATCTTTTAAATATTACTGAGACATCACGAATAACCAAAAGTAAGACCTAAATAGTTTGATTTATTTAGCGAATAGAACAAAAAATTATATTTTCCTGTTTTATATGAAAGTTACTTGGGTATCACAATGAACGTAGCATAAGACAAAATGGGTTAATTTATTTAAGCGAGCAGAGCAAAGGATTTTTATTTTATTTAGAAAATTTTTACTGGGACTTTACGAATAACAAAGTGTAAGACATATTGTTTTGACTTTCAAATAAATAACGGGGTGTAAGGAAAGGGAGTAGAATGATCAAGTGAAAAAAGGGAGGTGAAATAGATTTTGGCATTTCAAACCTTTCAGGATGTGGTTTCAATGGTGACATTTTCTTATCAGAAGCGTGTTGGTTTCTTAAGGGCTGCGATTTAGGTAGCTTCCTGGGTGTCTTGAGGCTATCTGGTTGTCGGATGTTTTGTGCCACGTGATTTCGCAGGTGGCACCTTCTCTCAAGCGGCGTGTTGGTTTCTTGAGGCTGCAAGGTAGGTTTATTGAGGGCTACAAAGTAGAATCCTTGAGGGCTTGTATCTTCTTACATTATATCCATTAATTTTTCACGTGACAAGAGTTATTTTCTTTAGTTCATTATGACTAGTTTTTCTTAGTTTCCCTTTTTTTGAGTACAGTGGTGTCTATTTAACTCCTGATCTGAAATCCGGTTCACACCAGACCAGTTAAAGATGTGTAGGAATTGGGAGAAGGCACTTGAAGAGTTTTCAGTTCGTTAGTTTTGGTAGAATTATGTGGAACATTAGCTCGACTTATTATATTAATCCTAGATACACAATCACTATCGCAAGTATTACATAAAGTCGCAGTGATGAATGACTTATTAATTTAGTTCATTTGATTAAAGCATGTTTAAATTAATCAAAATAAATTGTCCTCTGCGTAGGCGTTTAACTGGTTCTCACTTAACACAAAGAGAATGTTATATCAGTTGTTTTTTACAGCGATTAAACTGCTCATTTGACACAATAGTTCATATAGTGTAAGTCGTATGTGGTTTGGATTCTTCTTTACGGCTATTAAACTACTTCCCACTTGAAGCAATAAGATTTAAAAAATTTTAGTCGTATGGTTTTTTCTTCAAAGTGGTTGAACTAGTTCTTGATATGATGTTCATGCTACGGTGGATATAGCTGTTCTACTTTCCCAGTCTCCGGTAAATCCGAGTTCAGGTATGGGAGGGGGGGGGAGGAATTGGCCCATGGATGTGTTCATGGGCCATGGTGAACAAAATGGCGTCCTGTCTGTAATGATAAGACACTATTGGGTAGAAAATACCAAGAAAAAAGGATCTAAAGATTTTAAAATCACGTGCCAGGAAAGTTAGTTTCAGGGAAAGCAGCTGTCCTAGGAATGATAAGCTGATTACAGAAAAAAAAAAGCGTCGGAGCAGAAGGATTTAACCCTTTGCCTGAGGGGACTGGATGGGTTCTTACTTATTTCATATGGTCATGGGTCGGGTAAAGGGGTATGAGAGATAAACGGTGTTCGAGGATTTGGTCCTATGAAGGGAAGGGATATAGGTTGTAGCACATATAGGCAGCTTCAGTTAGTTGAAATACAGGTAGAAATTTACAAGGGATAACCACCGTTGGGGAATTTGGTTTTCGAAAAGGAGTAGCGATTTGATTGAAATGTTAGCAATCAAGCGAAAATAGGTTTTAATGGTAAATGTTGATACCATAACTGGACACACGAATTTCTCTCGGAAGATCTGACAATCCAAGCAGCCTGAAGAGCTGTCATTTTTACGAGATTTTGGTATATGGAGATTCAGGTGTCATTGGAGAAGGTAATCTTATATGGGCATAGGGGGTCAGTTAATCTGGCAAATAGCAGGTTGGCCAGGACACCAGCAACCCATTGAGATACTACTGCTAGAGAGTTATTCGATCCTTTGGCTGGCCAGACAGTAATACATGGAATTCCTCTCTCTGGTTACGACCATTATTTTCTTTGCCTACACATACACCAAACAGTCTAGCCTATTCTTTACACATTCTCGTCTTTCCTCACACACCTGGCAACACTGAATTTACCGGACACTTCTTCTTCGGTCAAAAGGGCTAATTGCTGTACTGTAATTGATCAGTGGCTAGTTTTTTCTAGGTAAGGGTAGAAGAGACTTTAGCTATGGCAAGCAGCTCCTCTAAGAGAAGGACACTCCAAAATCAAACCATTTTTCTCTAGTTTCGGGTAGTGCCACAGCCTCTATATCATGGTCTTCCACTATCTTGGGTTAGAGTTGTCATGCATGAGGATACACTCGGGCCCTCTATTCTAAATTATTTTATTTTCTTCCTCTGGTTATTTTTTTTTTTTTTTTGGTGGGGGGGTGTCGGGCAGGTTTAATCAAAGGGCATAGATGCCTGGTAGTTTATCAAGAGGTTGTCTTTTACTTAGCTGATTCTTTTTTCTTTTCTTTTTTTTCTCAAAACCATCCTTACTCTCCTCCCTTCAGTTGAAGTGTCTATCCTGGAGAGTATTAAGCCATGCATTGGTGTATTGGCTCCTCGATGTTGACCAGTTTTTCAGACTTTTTTTACAGTCTACGGGATTGACCAACCACTTTCTTTATATTTATGTACATTTTGTTTTTGTTATCATTCATGTTAATTTAGTTTTTAAGTAAGATGTACCTTTTTTATTAAGATTAATTCTTATGCTGTCTGGAGACATTAAGTAAAATCTCGGACCATGATGTCCCAGATTTCATTAATGTTTTCTACTATATTGCAATATTCCTAGTCTTCATGCAAATATTCAAGACCTTACAGCTGTGTCCAGAAAGTTATTATATTCCTTTGTGCTCAGAAACTTTGGTTTCTTATATAAGGCACTCATCTGAGCTCCTTATAAGTGGTTTTAAGAAGCCAATAGCTGGAACGTGATGCCATCCCTAGGGCCAGGGGAATGGTGGTGTATATTAGGACTGAGTACACTGCTTTCCATAAGTCTCTGCGATTAATGTGGATGTCATGATATTCTGGTAATAAAAGTTTGTGGCAGGCATAACAAATTCTATTATTGTTCAATCTACCGGAATCAAGACATTGCTGATTCTATCTTTGATTGTCTTCTTACCATTACGGCTAAGATACAAGAATATGATAGAAAGGCCTCATTTGTCTTTGTTGGTTTTTTCAATGCTCATCATAGGAAATGGTTAAATTCGGTTTTTCCTACCGATCACCATGGCTTCGAGGCTTTAGTCTTTGCCTCTGAATCACGCTGTGAGCAAATCATAAGTAAAGCTACTCACAGGTCTGGTAACTGCTTGGACCTCGTATTCACCGACTCCCGTGGCGGTATAACAAGTAAAGTTGGTTAACCAGTTGCGATATCTGATCATGTCTTGATTTCATTAGACGATTCATACTCGATTCAAGATTTAAATAAAATCTAAAGCAGACTGGAATGGAAGTTTGCATGGTCTCTTCGGCTTTATTGGTCACAATTGTATAGCAGTGTTGATTCTGTTGTCCCTTTGAATGAGAATCTAGTCAACATAATTGATTGGTGTGTCCCTTCTCGTGTGCCAAGGTAGAGAGTGAAGGACAACCATGGTTCAATGATGATTGTAGACATGCTTATTTTGAGAAGCAGGAGGCCTATCATCGGTGGAAGGGTAACATATCAGATTTTACCTGAAATAACTCTACTCAGCTTAGAGCTTTTGCTCAGAGTGTTTATGCTTCAGCTAAAAAGCTACATAATTTAACCATAAAAAAAAAATTCTAGTACATCCCAGGAGCATAAGTGGTGGACTACCATTAAATCTACTCTCTTTGATGTAGTTGCAACAGCTCCTCCTTTACTTAAAATAGATGGCTCTGTCGCTAACTGTCCAAAAGAAAGGAAAACCCCTTTGGCTGGTGTGTACGACAGTAAGCAGAACAATGATAAACTCAAAATTCCTCATTTCTGTTGTCCTAAGGGTAAACTAACTAGTTTAACTTTTCAATCTCGTGATATTAAAGCTCTTTTGAGGGACCTTGAGGCTTATGGAGGTATTTTGCTTTTGTTTATTTATGAAGACTGCAGATTTCCTAGCTCCAAAGTTGTATGTTATTTTGAGGTAGTTAGCAAGAAGTGGAACCTTAAGCACTAGTTGGAGAAATGAAAACGGCACTCTACTATTAAATGTGTGTGTGGGAGCCCAAGTCCAACTGATAACCGCGCAATTCCCATAACTCCTATATTATCTGAAGTTTTTTAACATCTTTTCGTGAAACTTCTTAAAAAGTTTGCTTAAGATAATCATCTGTTCCCTAGTACTGTATTTAGAAAGGGCAAGGCATGGAAAACCTGGATGGAAGTACAGAACAAGCTTCAAAAAACAGATAATGATGGAGACATGAGTATTCAAGATGTTGTGG
>NC_090744.1:68867566-68890066 GCF_036898095.1 Palaemon carinicauda | reverse complement strand
TATATATGTATATATATATATATAATATATATATATATATATATATATATGTATGTGTGTGTGTGTGTGTTTATACACACATATATTTATATACTATATATAAAAAAATACATATATATATATATATATATATATATATATATATATATATATATATACACACATTATATATATGTATATATATATATATATATATATATATATATATATATATATATATATATATTGCGATGTTCCTTTATCTATTCCAGTAAAACCTTGAAAACATATTAACAATTATTTTATGCGAAATTAATATTTAAGACAATAAAAAACTTGGTCATAAACTTTATTAATAGAGGCCTCTCGTAATTACCTATATTTATTGAATTCTAATATATAATGATCTAGAATATGTGAATGTGCATCAAGACAAAATCTACAATGTATGCCATCACCATCAATATATTGCTAACAATAATTAAACTTCAACCTCATTTTCATAACAAAAGTATCAAATTTTGAAAGCACATTGCCATAAGTAACATTAGTATTTTAGTAACAAACAAAAAACAATGCCCAAGAATGACGCTGCCCTCTTCCAAAATCTCTACAGCCTTTCCTGTTCCCAAAACCTCTCGTTTCATTCTCGTTCCTCTTTATATTCCATTAAGGCTCATAGAGGGTGTCATATCAATGCAAGGCTTTCGTGTGGCATCCTTGGTCAAAACACCAATATGAGATATAACCTGCAATTGACAAACTAACTCCTTACAGAGAGAAACCACCTCGCTGCTAGTGATTGTTTTTCTATTTCTTCTTCTTCTTCTTATTATTATTATTATTATTATTATTATTATTATTATTATTATTATTATTATTATCAGGTAATCTACAACCATCGTTGGAAAAAAAGTGGATGCTATAAGCCTAGCGACCTCAACAGGGGAAATAGACCATTGAGGAAAGGAAACAAGAAAATACATAAATTACAAGAGAGATAATGTACAATTAAATAAAATATTTCAAGAACAGTAACAATAGAATTGATTTTCCAAATATAAACTATAAAAAACTACCTTATAAAAACAAGAGGGAGTGAAATAAGATAGAATAGTGTACCCAAGTGTAACCTCAAGCAAGAGAGCTTTACCGCAAGTCAGTGCAAGACCATGTTACAGATGCTATGGTACTAACTAAGGCTAGAGAACTCTGGTTTGATTTTGGGTTGCCCTTCTCTTAGAAGAGCTGCTTACCATAGCTACAGAGTCTCATCTACCTTTAGCAAGAGGAAAGGAGCCACTGAACAATTACAGTGGTGTAGTTATCACCTTGGGTATAGAAGAATTGTCTGGTAATCTCAGTGTTATTGGGAGTTTGAGGACAAAAGGGAATATGGAAATAATAAGCCAGAGTACTAGATGTGTGTAGGCAAAGGAAAAAATCACCACTAATCAGTGAGAGGGAACCAATGTAGTACTGTCGGGCTAGTCAAAGGATCCAATAACTTTTTAGTGGTAGTATCTTAACGAGTGGTTGGTGCCCTGATCAACCTACTCCCTATAAGGCTAACAAAGCACTCTGGGAGTCAACAAATACAAGTATTTCCTTCAGTTTTACTTTGAGTCTCTAATGTACGTACAGGATGTAACTTTGCAACCGTAGATGATGTTTCATCTTCATCCATGATAAAACTATTTTTATATTATTCACGAATAATCTAAAGCACAACAAACTTTATTACCTTTTACAGAGCTATCATAATATATATATGAATGACATTACACTGGGGTAACGTTTTCCTTTTACCAATAAGGCATTGTCTTAACTCATATGTATTACACTCACTTTTTTATTTTCCAAATTAGTCATGCGTATCTTTAACGTACAATACAATCATGGCTGTGGACATAACACTCTTTTCAATTGAACACATTATTTAACAACATCATATTAAAACCATATTATATATAGAGTTTTTCAAATGACATGTGGGTCTGTTCCAGATTCTAAAGTTATCAGTCATCATTTCAATAGCCTCTTTTAAAATCTCTTTCCCCCTCCTATACTTCGGACAACTATTGCACAAACTATTTCTTGAGCTCTTTCAGAGATACTTGGAATATTCAGCTAAATTTTCATGATCTCAATGCGCGTGGTCAGGGTACAACCTAATATTACTTTATGCACATTGTTTGACTGTGTTTTATATTTAATTGCTTGAATTCCCTCTCTCTCTGGATACTCTCTCTGGATAGCAGACTAGCACTGGGGCGGCACAATCAATAATTGAATGTACTGTGCTGATATGTAAAACATTGGTAATGCAGTTATACCGGCACCATTACCTCAGTTAGCTAATAACTGTAAAGGTCTTCGTCTTACCAGACAAATATTTCTAACGTAATTGACCTGATCCATACTTTTTCAAAACACAATATTCACACATTCCTTCTATTTACAACTGCTTCCCATTAAATGATATCTCTTTTCCAATTAAAGAACGTGATGAATTTTAATTTCTATTCTCATTAGTAACTAATCCCATGTGTAAGCATAAATTATGAAGCTCAGTTGAAGCCTCTTTCAAAACAAACTCATTTGTGCACTGGATCATCAATTCATCAGCGTATATCACAACTTCTGTACCGGTAGGAAAAGTGTTTTGCAGTCCGATCCATAAGAACATTAAACAAAGTTGGACTTAATAATCCCCCCTGTGGTGTACCCAATTCCAAATCCATTTCTTCAGACTCAGGCCCGTGAATCTAGACCCTAGCCTTCCTATCACTTAAGAATCTTTCAGTCCACCCTAGCAATGATCCCTTAATATTTTTATCTAAAAGCTATTCGATTATGACATCTTGATATGATCTGCCAAATACTCCTTTGAGATCAATAATTGTCATGCACACTTAAAACAATTTATTGTACTCTTCCCCTTCATAAAACCATACAGATTTAGAGAGAATTGATCACCAATAGCAAAATTTAGTCTATTAAGAATCTTCCTTTCTAGTAATTTGTATTTGTAAGATGTTAAAGATATTGGTTGATATACCGCATTACTCTTTAGTACAGGTACAAGTAATGCCAATTTTCCTTTAATAGATATTTCACCATTTTTCAAATCAAAGATTGATCAAATCAAGTGGTGGGCTATCTTCCATCATTATGAAACAATTAATTATTTCATGTTACTCCATCTTCCCAAGGAGCAGTCGATATATAACTTTTTAAATCCCAACAATAAGTCATCTCTTGTAATTGACAAATTAAGGTGCAATTAAGAATTCTAAAAATGAGAAAAAAATTTATAATCATTAAAAAAATAATTAATGTCAATTATACAAAGGTGAAATATTAGTTAAAGAAAAAAGCATGTGACAACGCTATAAAACGCATTGTTAACTCGTGAACTTTATATACATAATCATTAACATCATCTGCAATATCCTTTTCCTTTCTCCTGTACCAACTGTGTGTCACACGATCGTACATAGTAATGACATTTCATTTTGTGTATATATCATGATTGTATCTTAGCTCTCTCCTCACACTGATAAGGACCTGAAATAACATGTCTGTTTTTCTCACCGTTAACTGTTAACCAGTGCGGTGTCGGTTAAACATAAAATTGCCTGTTATGTCTTTTATGCCCTTTTTGCCTGAAGTTTATGTATATATAAACGGATGTTCTGTAATAAAGTATCACTACTCCCGCCTTCCAGGCATCCCACCCCCCCACCTCCACCCCTCCGTCACTGGTACTATGGCGGACTCCACGGAAGTTGGCACCAACCCATTAAAAATTTTGTCATTCGCCACCGGAGAGGCATTTGCTTGGTTTTACCGCGCAGATGTCCAGTTCCGCATCAAGGGCGTGACTCGCTCAACCACCAAAGCAGATTATGTTCTCGCGGCGCTACCTGAGGACACCTTCCCGGAAATCTCCGACTGGCCTTGTGAACAAGGAGATACCCCAATAGCGTAAGACGCCCTCAAAACATATCTTCTGCAGCAGTACTCGCCGTTGCCAGCCGCCCGTATAGCAAAGCTTTTTCAGATCTCTCAACAACCATTGAGTGACCAAAGGGCTTCGCTCGCCCTCAGGAAAATGACCAGTATCGCTCGCCTGCTACCTGCCGCAGACGGCTCTCCTCGTGAGGTGAACCTACTTCGTGCCCTTTGGATACGCCGTTTACACGAACCTGTATGCGCTGCCAAACCCGATGTTGATAGCTTACCAATAAAAGACATAATGACCAAAGACGATGAACTTATGGACAGCCACTTCACGACCTTCAAGACCTCCATCAACACCTCCACTCCTGACAAAGAGGACGCCTATTCAACGTCAACCGAAGCTGACGTAAATGCCATAGGACATACACGCCTACACAGTGACGAGCCGGAGCGGCCACAAAGCCACCCATCACCCACCACTCGCTCGCGCCCCAACCAACGACTTCTACAGCCACTTACTACAGCCCGTCGGCCGCAGTTTTGCTACTATCACTACAGATTCGGGGAAGCCGCGAAAAAATGTGCCAAGGATTGTCAGTGCCCAAGAAACGTGTAAGTAGGCTATCACCCGTGGCGGTGGCCTCCCGTGTTTCTAATCTCTTCTTTTTCCATGATGCAGGAATGGGCGTGCGATTTTTGGTAGACACGGGTGCTTGTCATTCTCTTTTGCCAAGGGAACTCTTCAGGACACGACGTAGTTTGTCTACGTCTGCCGACGTCCGCCTGGTAGCTGCCATCGGATCTGCGATACCCACCTACGGTTACGAGAACCTTACATTATCGTTTAGAAACGGTAAATTTAATTGGAAGTTTCTCGTTGCTGACGTCACATTGCCAATCCTCGGCGCGGATTTCCTCTCTCATTTCCACCTACTGGTCGATGTCACCCACCGACGATTGGTCAACGCAGACTCGTACTTTTCGACACCTCTTCAACCCGCCACCTCCAACCTCGCTTTCCACATCAGCGCACCCACGAATGCCTACGCCCACCTCCTCATGTCGTACCCGGAAGTTTTCCTTCCAAAATTTCGCCAAACGCCCACCACGGTATTTATCACCATAATAAGACGACAGGACCCCCAGTCTTCGCAAAATTCAGACGTATGGCACCGGAACGAATGGCAGCCGCCAAACAGACGTTCACCGAAATGGTGGAAATGGGCCTTTGCCAAAAGGCCTCCAGCCCATGGTCGTCACCCTTACACATCGTTCTGAATAAAGACGGCTCCCTCTGTCCATGCTGGGATTACAGGCGCCTGAACATGCAAACAGAACGGGATCACTACCCTCTCCCAAACATTGCTGACGTGACCTCCTACCTGCACCAGGCGAAGGATTTCGCCACGCTCGACATCCTGAATGGGTATTATCAGCTGCCTATGAAGCCATAAGACATCCCCAAGACGGCCATCACCACTCTGTATGGTACATACACCTTCAATTATTCCTGTTTTGGCCTTCGTAATGGTAGGGCCACTTTTCAACGTCTCATGGATGGCATCTTAGGGGACCTCCCTTTCTGTTTATGTTATATGGACAACATACTTGTGTCCTCTTCCTCAAAAAAGGAACACCTCCGTCACTTGCTTATCGTGCTCGACCGCCTGCAACAAAACGGCCTTGTAGTCCGATATGACAAGTGCACCTTTGGCGACACCGAAGTGTCGTTCTTAGGGCACCACACCACTCCTGTAGGAGTCCATCCTTTCCTTGAGAAGGTAGCAGCAGTTCAGAACTTTCCCATGCCCTCGACCGTCAAAGCTCTGCAGGAATTCTTGAGCATGATCAACTATTATCACCGTTTTCTGCCAGCCATTGCCGCCACTCTTGCTCACCCTCTACGCCTCCCTCAAGGGCATACCAAAAGACCTGAAGTGGGGTCCCCTTCAAGAAGCGCCCTTCTGCAATGCAAAGAAAGCCCTATCAACCACTACAGCTCTCACTTTTTCTATCCCACGTGCCCCTCAACTTCTCTCCACCGATGACAGCGACGTCGCTATTGGTGCAGTACTCGAACAGGTGGTCAAGGGCTCGCCCCGCCCATTGGCCTTCTTCAGCAGAAAACTGTCTAAGGCAGAATCAGGTTATTCTACCTTCAATCGAGAATTGCTGGCGGTGCACTTGGCTGTCCGTCACTTTCGCCATTTCTTAGAAGGTACGCCTTTCGTCATTTGCACAGACCACATGCCTCTGGTGCACGCCTTCACTCGACAGTCTGACGTCTGGTCCGCCCGCGAACGCCGACATTTCCCCGCCGTGGCTGAATACAATTGTATCCTTCAACACGTCCCCGGGAAAATGAATCCAGTTGCCAATGCCCTGTCAAGAAACACGTTGGCTGCCGTTCAACTGGGATTGGATCACAATGCCTTGGCTGAAGCCCAACGACAGGATCCAGAGTATCAAGCATGTAGGACATCCTGCACATCCCTCCATTGGGAAGACATCCCCATCGACGACTCCAACACCACCCTCCTCTGTGACGTCAGTACTGGTAGACCGCGACCTTGGATTCCTGCTCCCATGCGCCGACAGGTGTTTGATTTCATTCACAGCCTTTCACATCCCTCGTGCCCTTCTACTGCACAGCTTCTGAATACAAAGTTCATTTGGCTCGGCATTTCCCAAGGATGCTAAGGATTGGGTCCGCGCCTGTACTTCTTGCCAAGCTTCCAAAGTACATCGACGCACGGATTCAGGAGTGGGCCCCTCTCCTCAACCTCAGCGTCGTTTCGCCCACATTCACGACGACGTTGTAGGCCCCCTACCCACATCACAAGGACATTGTTACCTGTTTACCGTCATCGACCACTCCACTCGTTGGCCTGAAGCCATTCCTAAGGAAACTGCAACGTCCACCTCATATACATCTGCCTTACTCTCAGGATGGATTGCAAGATTTGGTATCCCTGAGCCTATTACTTCTGACAGGGTTACCACTTTCACCTCTCAATTATGGACATCATAAGCGAATCTCCTGGGCATTATCCTACTCAGCTTCCCTGGGTCCTCCTGGGACTAAGAACCACTCCTAAAGACGCCCTGGACGTCTTGGCAGCTGAAATGGTGTATGGTGACCTGTTGGTCATCCCTGTTGAGTTTTTCCCTTCTGCAACCTCCTCGTGGGAAAACTTACTCCATGCCACCAGACTTACAATCCCCCAGCGAAGCATCACATACCGAAAGACTTGCACTCTGTAACACACGTCTTCCTACGCAACGACACTAGGAAGCCACCGCTAATGCCCCCCTTACGCAGTCCGAAAGCATGCCTACTAAACATTCGTGGCAAAGAAGACTGGGTCTCCATTGATCGTCTAAAACCTTCTTATCTCCTGCCAGATGACCCGCCTACAGTTCGCCTCTCTTGATCAGGCGCCCTATTTAACATGTACAGTATGTCATTTTTAGGGAGGGAGCCATGTACCAACCGTGTGTCACACGATTGTATATAGTAACGACATTTCATTTTGTGTATATATTATGCTTGTATCTTCGCTCTCCCTTCGCACTGATAAGGACCTCAAATAACATGTCTGTTTTTCTCACCGTTAACTGTTAATCGGTGCAGTGTCTGTTGAACATGAAATTGCCTGGTATGTCTTTTATTCCCTTTTTGCCTGGAGTTTATGTATATATAAACGGATGTTCTGTAATAAAGTTACTCAGTTGCTTTCATCCTGCCTTTGAGTCACAACCTTCTCTCGGCTCGTCACATTCCATATCAATAACATGCATTTCAATAATAGTAATCGAGGAAGAACCAGCCGATATTAAGGTACAATGACAAATAACGAATGAAGATGTTTTTTCGAAGTCGGTACACAAGAGTTAACCATTACGGAGAGAGAGAGAGAGAGAGAGAGAGAGAGAGAGAGAGAGAGAGAGAGAGAGAGAGAGAGAGAGAGAGAGAGAGAGAGAGAGAGAGAGCGCACCTTCAGCTAATTAAGTTGATAATAATTGGACCGAGTCGAAACGAAAGGCTCTTCAGTCCGACCTTAGATTTTAATGATAGAAATCGTTCAAAATTCTTTTTTGAAAAATTTAAGCGAATGAATATAATGTTTATCAACAAATTGGAATAGCTGTTTGACAGGACCCAAATACAAACACATAAATCGGAATCATTCACCGAGAGATAATTTTGGGAATATAATTCGAGGGAAATAAACATACAAGGTTATTTTGACATGAAATGGCTACAATAAATATCATATATTTAGACCCAATTTTGTAACCAATTTGTATGTTTATGTGGATCATAGAAAAAAAAATGAGCTATGAGAATGAATTCATTGGAATGTAGCCACTAAATATGAAACTGCAAGCTCATGTAATGAATTACGTGGTAGAGGGTATGGAGAAAGATTAGTGAATTTACCCACGTAGTTTATGATAAATGAAATGCAGACAAATTGCCAAATATATCATAAACTTTGGTCTAAATACGTTATATCTGGTGTAAGAGAATTTACGATACACTACTGTAACCCAGTTTTTATATTCCTATCCTATAGTTTGTTTCAATGATATATATCAAGATCACTTATTTTATTTTTTTTTCTGTAAAATAATCCTTTGCCGAGTGCTGGCGTCGACTTGAGAGTCAGGAATTTTCTCATAAGAACGCAAGTAAGAGAATCGTCACAGCGATGATAAAAACAAAACCAAGTCATGTGATTCTGGACGCAACTTTAAGGTCTTGAATATTTGCATGAACCCACGAACATTGCTATACAGTACACAACATTGATGAAATCTAGGTCGAACTGGTCTCAGATTTCGCTCAATGTCTTTAGACAACATAAGAAATAAAGGTAACAAAAAAGATACATCATACAGGAAAATTAAATTATCAAGAATGATAACAAAAACAATATGCATAGAAATATCAATAAAGAAATTGGTCAAACCAATAGAGTATAGAAAATAAAGGCGGAAAAGGTGGTCAGAATAGAGTATCTGACACACCATACAAGGCTAAATACCCTCCAGGATAGCCACTTCCATTGAAAGGAGGACAGACTGTATGGATGGTTTTGAAGAGAAAATTATCAGATAAAGAAAAGACAACCTCTTGATAAACCAAAAAGGCATCTAGGGCCATCTTATTAAGCGTGCCAAAACACCATTTTGAAGAAACAAGAGGAAGAAAAAAAAAGCGATAAAATAGTATGCCTGAATGTACCCTCAAGCAAGTGAACTCTAACCCAAGACAGTTACAGACTATGGTACACAGGCTATGGCACTATCCAAGACTATAAAAAGATTATTTGGTTTTGAAGTTTCCTTCTCCTAGAAGAGCTGCTTACCATAGCTGAAGTGTCTCTTCTGCCCTTTCCCAGAGGAAAGTAGCCAATGAATGATTAAAGTACAGTAATTAGCCCTTTGAACCAAAAAAAATAAGGTTGGCAATCTCAATATTGTCATGTCTATGAGGAAAGACGATAATTTGTAAAGAATAGGCCAGACTATTCGATGTACGTGTAAGCAAAGACAAAATGAGCCGTAACCAGAGAGAGGGATCTAATGTATTACTGTCTTACAACTCAAAACTTCCATTAATTCTCTAGCGGTAGTATCTCAACCTGTGGCTGGTGCACTGGCTACCTACTACCTGTGTTGAACAAGTGATGTTGATAAGTATTATTTTCTTAAGGAGAAAGACGATAATAAGCATAAATGAGTAAGAGTAGAAAATGGAAGAGCGGTAGAAAAGGCATTAGTTGATCATGTGGTGATAACAAGAATGTTTTTTTGGCAGATGTACACGTATTGTTGATTGGGCTAACGGTATGTCTGATAAAGATAGGAGCAAGGGACATAATTTGTCATTTGTTTTTAAATACTGAGAATAAAAAGTGACTCACCTTTTTGTAATTGAAATGCCGTTTTTATCATATTTTCTTGCTTACTGTAATAAACGTATGATTTTTGTAGAATAGAATATAAGCCTAAGAATACTTTATATTTGTATATGGCGTTACTGAACACTGAATCTTTGCGACTTTGAAATAGAATGGAGGATACCCTTGTTGTCTTATGTAATGTAGTCTTCATACTCTCTCTCTCTCTCTCTCTCTCTCTCTCTCTCTCTCTCTCTCTCTCTCTCTCTCTCTCTCTCGTGGCCTTGACATCTTCGCAGACAATATAATCAACTTGGTAGAATATGAAATACAGTAAATTGCATGAAAACAAATTCTCTATTCTATCGCTTGGTACAACATCTTTTAGAATTTTCCTTCCCGATTTAACCAAATTATACCGTTAAATTATATGATCTTCAGAAGATCATACATTAGTATTTTTATTGTTGTTGTTGAGCAGGTTGTTTTAATTCTCACATCATTGTTTATTTGTTAAATGCCTCCTTATATCTAGTGTATATGTTTCTGTCTATTTTCTAATGATTTTTTCGTAATTTATTCTACATGTTTCCGATTCTTTTCCGCAATGTAATGCTTTCAATATTGATGTCATGCACTTTTATTAACCTCCTTGTCAATGTGGGGTAGCATAATAATAAGAGTGGTAATGATAAACTAATAATAACAACACTGTTTTATACAGCACAAGTAGGCATTAATGCTTGGTAATTAATTGTAAATAAAAAAAATTCCGAATTTGTTTAAACTCCATGCTGTTCAGATGATAGGAAATTATTATATCAACTCAGCTACAGAAGGGTTGGGGGGCAATGTATATACAACTGTATAACTGTAATTGAAATAACATGACATACATACATTTTCTCTTCCACCCAAAAATTCATGATTCTATGGTGGAATAACTATAATTCGAACCATATGCAATAAGCTATACAGTGTCTCTCCTTTTATCCTAGTTATTATTATTATTATTATTATTATTATTATTATTATTATTATTATTATTATTATTATTATCATTATTGAATACTATGGCTGCATCGGCAGAATTCAATTTCTTGTCCAATTTCTCGCTGACCTGACCAAATTCGAGCGCCTCACGAGCAACCCTGTTGAAGACATCAAGAGGGAGGCAAATCGCACCATCAAGGCCATTAATGCTGCAACTAACGCCGTACACCTGCCCATGATTTCGGGGGATTATGAACCTGGTTACCTCTACGGCAATGTTAAAACCCACAAACAAGGCAACCCACTTCGACCTATCATCAGCCAATGCCCTACGTCTGCATACCAGCTGGCCAAGAGACTGAACACGATTTTGACGCCATATGTCCCCGACCGCCACTGTGTGGCCTCCTCTGCCGAATTTCTAGACAGGATCAAGGACGTCCACGGCGAGGGAGTCATAGCATCGATGGACGTCGAATCTTTGTTCACTAATGTCCCTGTTGACGAAACCATTGACCTTATCGCTGATAGAGTCTACAGGGACGAGACAACTCCGGAATTGAATATCCCAGAGCAAGACCTTCAGACCCTCCTTGCCATCTGCACAAAAGAGGGACCCCTTTACCACTCATCGTGGGCACATATACTTACAAAAGGATGGCGTGGCGATGGGCTCGCCCTTGGGCGTACACTTTGCTAACTTCTACATGGGAGTAGTAGAGGAGAGGGTATTCTCCCAACTCGAGTGCCCCCTCGCTTACTTTCGTTATATTGACGATACTTTCGTCAAAGCTACTTCTACCGAAGCCATCGAGAACCTAAGGAGGACCTTTGAGGACAACAGCGTCCTCCACGTCACCCTTGAGAACAGCGTCGACAACAGCCTCCCGTTCCTGGACGTCTTGATTTCTTTCACCAACGAGGGATTCCAGACCACTGTCTACACTAAGCCCACAAATCTCGGCATGTGTTTAAATGGCGAAAGTGAATGTCCTGCCCGCTACAGGGCCTCGATCATCAAGGCCTTTGTCACACTGCTCGTCATAGACTGACACCCCCAAGGAGCTGGAAAGGGCCGCACAGGTCCTCATCAATAACAGCTACAGCAACAAGCAAGTCCAGCGTGAAGTGAGGACAGCTATAGACAAGTGGTATGGGTTCTCTGCAGTGGAAGGGTCGGACAGCGCCAGCCAGGGGTCCGACAGCACTAGAGATAGGTCCGACACCTCCACCAATGGATCTAGAGACATCAAACTTTACTACAAGGGCCTCGTGCACGCAGAATATCAGCGGGATGAGAAGGCCATTAAAGACATCATCAATAACAACGTGTCACCTACTGATGAGACCACGAAAGTGAAACTCATCATCTATTACCTGACTGAAAAAACCCGCAGCTTGATCATGAGGAACAATCCAGCGCCCCCTGATAACGACCCTCTGAAGAAGACAAATGTAGTCTACTCTTATCAATACCCAGTCCGAGGATGCCCCGGCAAATACATCGGTATGACTACAATGAAACTTTCAAAGAGGATTTCGTGCCACGTCCAGCAAGGTGCTATAAGAAATCATGCTCTACAGCGACATAACACCCAAATTAGCCGGACAGACATCGTCGCCAATACCAAAATTATCGGCAGCGCCCCGGACAGCAGGCGCTTACGAATATTGGAAGCCCTGTTAATCCACAACGAGAAACCAGCGTTGAATACGACTCAAGAGATGTTCCTCCTACCATCCTGTCGACATACCAACGCTAGGAACCAAGAACAAGACCCTCAGAAGGATGACAACCCCCATAAATGGAGAAATCGTCTGACCAAATGCTGATTTTGGGGGTAAGCATGGTCCGGAATTCCAGTCTGCTGAGCGTAGGAATGGGCCGCCTGACTTTGAGCCCGTCTCGGCACATGCCTCAGCCAATCAGGGAGCTCGGATACCTCTCTCAGCCCAGTCCACTGAGCGAGAGAGGAGCCTGCCTGACTTTTTGGCTGGCTCGGCGCACGTCCTGACCAATCAGGATCCAGGATTCCTTCCTACCTCTCAGCCTGGGAGGCTGAGCCGAGCTCGTCGTACATCTGCCACCCGAGCCTATAACCTCCGCTCAACCAATCAAAATTCGAGGCTCCTCTCTACGAACCAGAGCCAGGATATATAGGGACCCAGATCCAGCAGGAGCCTCACTTCTCGCCTGAAGACGGAGCAAGCAGTTCCGAAACGCGTCGCGATCCACTCCTGACTTTACCTGTTGTAATTTTCGAGTATTACTTGTACTTGTATCAATTACATCCAGCCTTAACCTGCATTGTATTCTTCACCCATCTGATGAACTTCACCAACTTGCTAGCTGAATGTAGCAACCCTAAATAGAGAATTGTCCGTAGAATCGAGAAATTGGACAAGAAATTGAATTCTGCCGATGCAGCCATAGTATTCAACTCCACCTGTTTGAAGGAGGGTCTCCTACCAAGATATTATTATTATTATTATTATTATTATTATTATTATTATTATCATTATTATTAGCTAAGCTACAAATCCTAATTGGAAAAGCAGTATGCACCAAGTGCAAGGGCTCCAACAGGGAAAAATAGCCCGGTATGGAAAGGAAACCAGGAAATTAATAAACTATAGGAGAAGTAATGAACATTTTAAGAACAGTAACAACATTAAAATAAATCTTTCATATAGAAATTATAACAAATTAGAAAAAAGAGGTATATAGTCTTTGGTACTACCCAAGACTATGAAACAAATCGTTTGATTTTTGAGTGTCCTTCTCCTAGAAGAGCTGCTTACCATAGCTAGAAACTCTCTTTTAACCTTACTCATAGGAAAGTAGCCACTGAACAATCACAATGGAGAAGTTAACCCAATCAGAGAAGAAGAATTTTTGGATAATCTCAGTGTTATAAGGTGTATAAGAACAGGAGAATGTGGAAGTATAGGCCAGACTATTCGGTGTATGTTTAGGCAAAAAGAAAAAATGAGCCGTAACCAGAGAGAAGGATATAATGTAGTACTATCTGGCCAGTCGGAGGGCCCAATAGATGTAGTGGTAGTATCTCAACGTGTTGCTCGTGCCATAAGTATATTTAGATTCCTCAATGACTAGTTATAAATTAGAAGAGCAAGTTACCATAAAAAACAGGGCAGCATTTAACTGTTCTTTAAAACCTTATGATGAATTACACACGCTTAATAAAGTCGCTTACCCTAGTAGGCTATACATTTAATGGGCCCAATACAGAAATTACTCTTTTAACTTAGAACAAATAAATGTGTAATGTCTAGCAACGTCAAGCAAACTCTTTTGGTGATTAAAAAAAAAAGTAAGTGGAAGAAATAGTTTTAGTTTCCTCTATAGACAGAGAAAGAAAATCGTAGCTTATCGGTATTAAACAATGGCTTTTGGTTGCATTTCATCACCTTTTATACTTGTTTTTTCATGAAACATCGCGTAGAAAGTCAGCCTGATAAGTGTAAAGAAATATTGACTTATAACTTTTATATAGACAATATTGTTATAACTGATAATATCATTAATGTGAAGTAAACTTTGCATACTCTAGCGTATGATAGGATGGAAGAAAGAGGGTTTATTTCAAGGTTTTGGCACTGAAATTCAGTAGAGTTGAGAGAAGAAAAGGCAACTAATAGTAAAATTGTTGAACAATCTTTCGAGGAAGATAAAGTATTGTGTTATAGATTCAATGTAGATAATGATTCTTTTAGTCATGTTCCTAACAGAATATACAGTACTCATAAGCATAAATAAAAATGCTGTTGCAAACTTATAATATATATGATCCTTTGAATATAGTTCTTCCTGCAACAATAAGAGGCAAAATTTTAATAAGACAAATATGGCAACGACACTAGCAAGCCTCCGCTAACGCCTCTTTCACGGGCCCTTTCCTCACGACCCGTCGCATACCGGAGGCTTTCTGCATCAACATTCGTGGCAAAGAAGACTGGGTCTCCATTGATTGCCTAAAACTTACATATCTCCTACCAGATGACTCACCTATAGTACGCCTTCCAAGAGCAGGACACCCTATTTCACATGTATGTCATTTTTAGGGGGGAGCCATGTAACGTATGTGTTTCATACACACTCGTACACTGTAATGGTTTTGATACTTAATTTTATCACTCACTCATTCCGGTACTGTTAATAAACCAACTTGTATAAACCTGATAGCTCATGTTTGATTTGTTTGAGTTTTGTGACGTTCCTGCTCGCAAGCCCTAGTATTTAAGCTCATTTTCCGTGTAATAAAGTTTAGTTGCATTCACTTCGCCTCTTAGTTACACCCTAATGATTCTCTCGGAGAATAAGAAATTAAAGTCAAAATTCATCTAGTGAAACTGTTATGAGATTGCCAAAGAAACCAAGTCTTCAGCGAATCTTACAACGAATTAGTCTTTGGATGCCCTTTGTCCGTAAATTATAGAATGAGAATTCATAATTATATTCTTGATTTACATTACTTGGAAATTTTTTCTTCTATGTTTTGTCCTCGAATTATATATTGCATAAAATATAATCTATAGAGGTAAAAGTGAGGAATAGTCAGGGTAATGAAATGTAAAGCCGGGTGAAGAATTGCCTGATGATACCAATCTGACACATGATCAAATGTTGTATGAAGATTTGTCAGGTGATTAAATGACGGGTGACGAAATGTTGTAAGGACAGTGAGACAAGCGTCACCAACATCAACTGATAGTTTATTCAAACATGCGTGGGAATATAATACAGGGTGCGGACGGAAAGGTAGCATGGCATAGGCGCCCATTCAGCTTGAACTTCCCACCAAAATATGTGTTTTCTCACATGAACAAATACACGAATTGCAAGTAAACAGAAACATGTAATGAAATAATACATATGTCAAATTGTAGCTCTGAGGGAGCGGAATACATATATATAGGAAGCCTTGATGTGGCGAAAGGAGAATTTAAATAAATCGACAATTTGTTGAATTTCTGGACGACAGAGGGAGCGGTGTCCTTACAAGTACTCCCCCCCCCCCAAGACATCGGGCGGCGTAGAGGGCTAATGATTAATCTTCGTATCTTTTCGGGCGTTGGAGGGTTCCTCTTGTTTTTGAACGGAGGGGCGCGTCGGCGGTCAGCGTAAGGATCTCTTCCTCTCGTCGTCGTTTGTTGATTTTTCTTTCATTGGGCACCTTGTTTTGAGGTGGCACTCTGGATCTGCCAGGTCCGGCGGAGGCAGTGTCGCTCCCTTCGAGGAACGCTGGTTTCACGCGGTCTATTGAGACCCAGTCTTCTTGGCCATGCTCGTCGAGAAGGAAGGCTTTTGTCGTCTTCTTAATTACTCGGTAGGGGCCTTGATAAGGTCTGGTTAGTGGTTGTCGATGGGCGTCGACACGAACGAAAACGTACCCGCAGTCATCCTGGTTCTTTGGCTTGAAATGCTTAGTTCTGTCCTGGTAAGTTTTGAAACATGGCCTGAATTTCGTGGCGATGTCCCTAAGATGATCCAGCTGCGTGTCGTCTGTTGATGAGGGAAAGAATTCGCCAGGAACTGCGAGCGCCTCCCTGTAAACCTTTTCGGCGGGCGAAGGCTCGCTATCTGCGCGAGGGGCGGTGCGAAGGCCGAGAAGTACCCAAGGAAGTCGTGATTTCCAGTCCCTGTCGGTGCAGCTCTCCATCAGGGACGCCTTGAGGGCGCGATGAGTTCGTTCGACCATGCCGTTTGCCGCGTGGTTGTATGCCGTGGTGCTGTGGAGTGTCGTCCCCATCAGCTTTGCCAGAGCGAGCCATATTTCTGAGAGGAAAGCGGGGCCTCTGTCTGTCGTGATGTTGTCAGGAACGCCAAATCTGCTTACCCAGCTTGACAAAAGGGCTTCGGCGCATGCTTGAGTCGTAGCTTCGGTCATCGGCGATGCCTCCAACCACCTCGTGGAGCGATCGATGATTGTAAGCAGGTAGCGAGCAGTTCCGGAAGGCGGCAATGGTCCCACGACTTCGATGTGTATGTGACCGAAACGTCTTTTTGGTTGAGGAAAATCACCTACCCCCGATTCGGTGTGACAGCTGATTTTGCTTGATTGGCAGTTTATGCATGTCTTCGACCATTCCCGGGCGTCCTTTTTGATTCCTGGCCAGACGAACTTTTCAGACAGAAGGCGAGCGGTGGTGCGTCCTGAGGGGTGTGAAAGTCCATGGATGATGTCGAATATTTTTCTTCTGCAGGAGGTCGGTATCCACGGGCGTGAGCGGCCGGTGCTGGTGTCGCAGAGGATAGTTACTCCTGCTGGTCCGAGGGGCATCGCAGTTATCTTGAGCGTGGATGGCCCCGTCAGGTGATCCTGTGCTTCTTGGTCGGTCCGCTGTTCGGATGCGAGATTGGCGTAATCGATTCCCAGGTGGATTTCGTCGATTTCAATCCTTGAAAGGGAGTCCGCGACTGGGTTTTTCTTTCCCGGAACGTAGCGTATGGTGCACACGAATTCGGCGATTGTTGCGAGATGACGTTGTTGTCGAGAGGACCATGCGTCTGTCGATTTTGTGAAAGCGTGTACGATGGGTTGATGGTCCGTCGCAATTGTGAATGGTGTGCCCTCCAGGATGTGCCTGAAGTGGCGGACGGCGAGGTAGACTGCGAGGAGTTCCCTATCGAAGGTGCTGTATCTTGTTTCGGCGGGTTTAAATTTCTTGCTGAAGAATGCCAGCGGTTGAGGAGAATCATCGACGAGTTGTTCCAGCACAGCCCCACAGGCAACGTTGCTGGTGTCGGTCGTCAGTAGCAGGGGCGCGTTGTCGTCGAAATAAGCCAGGGTAGTGGCTTTTGCGAGGGCATCCTTCGTCCAGGAGAATGCCTGTTGTTGGGGAAAACCGCACTCAAGTTTTTTTGCTTTCCCTTTCAGGACGTCGTCGAGGGGTGTTAGGGTCTGTGCGACGTTGGGGATGAAGCGCCTGTAGTAATTGACCATCCCCAGGAACTCCTGAAGTTGGCGGTTGGTTGTAGGTATCGGGAACCTTTTGATGGCGTCAACCTTGGTTGTCATGGGTTTTACCCCGCACGAGGATACGCGGTAACCAAGAAAGTCCACTCCTTCCGCGCCGAACGTGCACTTGTCGAAACGTACGACCAGGCCGTTCTCTTGTAGGCTTTTGAGGATGGTGCGGACGTGCCTCCGGTGTTCCTCCTTGGTTTTCGAGAATATCAGGATTTCATCGACGTAGCAGACGCAGAATGGTAGGTCGCCCAGAATGCTATCCATTAGTCATTGGAAGGTCGCCCCGGCATTGCGTAGACCGAAGGTTGAGTATGCGAAGGTATAGGATCCGAACGGCGTTACAATGGCAGTTTTCGGAATGTCCTCCGGAAATACGGGGACCTGGAAGTAAGACTTGAGAAGGTCCATCTTGGTGAAATATTTCGCGCCGTGCAACGCATTCGTTAGGTCTTGCATGTTGGGCAGAGGGTAGTGATCGGGCGTCGTGATGAGGTTTAGGCGCCTGTAGTCGCCGCAAAGTCTCCAGGACCCGTCAGGCTTTTTTACCATGTGTAGGGGAGATGCCCAGGGGCTCGATGCTTTCTTACAAATACCCATGCGTTCCATATCCTCAAAGGCGCGTTTGGCATCCTTCAGTTTCTGGGGCGGGAGGCGGCGGAATTTGGCGTGAGTAGGAGGACCTATCGTCGTGATGTGGTAGTAGATCCCGTGCTTGGAGGGGGAACCTGGCGAGTGTTGGAGCTCGGGCTTGAAAACGTCAGGAAATTCTTGTAGGAGGTCGGCGTAGGGGTGCGTCATTACGGCGGATACGGACATTGTTGCAGGGCCGTCTTCTAGGGCGCGAGACTGGCAGGTTCCCGTGTCGATGAGACGTTTGTTAGCAACGTCGACAAGGAGTCCGTGGTGAGCGAGGAAATCCGCACCGAAGGGGGGGGGGGCGATTGACGTCAGCAATGGTGAAGGGCCAAGAATGCGAACGGCCCATGATAGATATTTTCAGGGTCCTTGTCCTATAACACCTTATGGGAGATCCGTTGGCAGCGACGAGTGAGGGAGCGTTTTTGTTGGGACCACGGTCTAGGTCGGACTGGGACGGTGGGAACGTTGACTGCATTGCGCTGGTGTCTACCATGAGTCTACGGTTGGAAACGGTATCGAGGATATAGAAACCATTCTTGTTTTGGTTTCCTGCGGCTGCGATGGTGGTAGGTGGATTCTTCTGGCGCCATCTTCTAGGGAAATTGCATGGTGCCCTACATTTCTTGGCGTCGCTGCTGAACTGTTGGTGGTAGAAGCCCCATGCTGGGTTAGTCCTAGGGTTCGGTCGTATCAGTTGCAGCGGTTTCTTTCTTGCTAGAGCGTTGATCTCGTCGTCCTCAGGGGCCATTGCTGAGGAGTCTATGGAAGAGCAGCTGCTGAAGGAGGAGAACGAAGACGATACTGATGATGCTCCAAGGCGAGATGCTTAGGAGGCCACGTGGAGCTTCTGAGCCTTCGACAGGAGTTCGTTCATCGGAAGCGTGTCGGCGTCTGTCAATTGGGCCCTTGCGTCCTGTGGTAGGCGTCGAAGGAAGATCTTACGAGATAGGCTAATTTCACGCCGTCGGCCGTTACTGTCTGTTTCGGGGAGCATAAGCAGGCCGGTTAACTCGTCCCACGCCTCGACAGGAGAGGTGTCACCCATGGGCTTGCCGGCGAGGTCCAGGACTTTCTGTGCCCTTGCTGAAACGGAGAGGGAGTAGATACCAATGAGTTTCGTTCTCAGGTCGCCGTCGAGCCGTGGGGAAATCTTGTCGAATACCTCTTCTGGGATGGAGGTGAGAACAATGTCGGCCTTGGCGCAGGAGTCGCTGAGTCTAGCGTCTCGGAAGAGTACGTCTGCTCTCAGGAAGCAGGAAGCGGTGTTGTGTTGAGAAAAGGGCGGCAGTTTGACTTTGGATTGGAGGCGAGGCCACTGGGTGCGATGGGTGTGTTGCTTCCGGCATTGTGGTCAGACGACGAGTCGGCGAAGAGGTGGGAAGTTGATATGTCAGTTAAGCTCATCCTACTGCCTTACATGCACCGAGGTGTGGGAGAACCAAAGGCTGAAGCTCACGCCTAAGGTAACGGAGTAAAGAGAAGGTAGCACGGCCGTAATAAGTCCGTTAATGGCAAGGCCAAAACCGCTGATACTACTTCAACTCCGGGGTCACCAGTTGTAAGGACAGTGAGACAAGCTTCACCAACATCAACTGATAGTTTATTCAAACATGTGTGGGAATATAATATAGGGTGCGGACGGAAAGGTAGCATGGCGTAGGTGCCAATTCAGCTTGAACTTCCCGCCAAAATATATGTGTTTTCTCACATGAACAAATACACGAATTGCAAGGAAACAGAAACATGTAATGAAATAATACATATGTCAAATTGTAGCTCTGAGGGAGCGGAATACATATATATAGGAAGCCACGGTGTGGTGAAAGGAGAATTTAAATAAATAGACAATTTGTTGAAATTCTGGACGACGGAGGGAGCGGTGTCCTTACAATGTCACTAACTCTTTGGATTAGGGATTAGTTGATATGTATGACCGCAAAGATTATCCAATTGGTTACACTTGTCTTACATGCACCCTGTGCACTGTGGACTGTTACCAGACATGTCCACTAACACATTCTTGCTTTCCAAATATTTAATTAATATGTACACTCGCCTGCAAAGGGATCGCTACCTTGTTCGCTCAAACGGTTGTCAACCATTTTCTTTATTATATCGTACACATTTAATTTTTCTCCTGTGTATATTTTTATAATTATATACACGATGATTTATTTTTTTCACAATGAAGATCATTTTCATATTTACATAATTCAAGAAAAACCAAAATCATCATGAAATTTTCTGTTCTTTTAGGGACGTGAACAAATTAGAATGTATCGTAAATTGAAAGGCATGAAATTACTCTCTTATTTAATTATTATATGTTCATATACCATTATGACTATTACCTTATATTAATTTGGTGTAGTTTTTCATATAATTCAGCCAGTCTTTTTCTATTTTTTTTTACATTAGAATATCCCTCATTATTATAGATTTTACTTTGATCGATTCTGCAACTATTACGTTATCCAGATTGACGTAAAACAGGTGAAAGCTAGTAACTCAGCTGATTAGGCAAAATAAGGTACAGTTTTTATACATTGCTATGACTCATAATAGAAGAGAACATTGTTCTTTAGCAGTGCGCAGTTCCATCTTAAATATGCACAAGGCCAACATACCGAAAATAGATATAGCGCGACATTAAACATACACAAGACAACAGCATATCGATGGGTAAATAGGGAAGCTGATTTGGGAACTGTGAACCGAATGCACGGGCAAGGTAGACCTAAACTCACTCACTACCCAGGGAAAGGACAAACTGATTGTCGATTTTGCTCGTCGTCATTCAATAATCAATACAATAGGTATTGAAATGGAACTAGATCTGCATGTTTCGACGGATAGTATCCGAAGATTACATAGAGCTGCCATTCACCACTTCAAATCCGGGAGGAAATAATTTCGACAGACAGACACCGCTAAGAAAGGCTCTCTCTCCTATGGAATAAAACCCCATGGCCGATGAATTCTGGAAAAAAAAGTGATTTTCTGTTGAACTTAAGAAAAAAAATATTTTCATTGGATGAACACGGCAGCCTTCACTGTTGGCGCCAAGGGAATACTAGGCAAGATTCAAACAACTATTTAATGTTTGCGAATTTTTATCATATGATTTAAAAATGCTGCAATACCGCATCATAAAATAAGGACTAACGTCTGAAAGATTTCCTGTCTTAATATTTACATAAATCCTAGGCCTAATGGTATGAGCAATGCACACAAACACATATTTAAATGTTATACCTAATACAGTAAGCAATACACACACAAATATAAGTGTATATATATATATATATATATATATATATATATATATATATATATATATATATATATATATATATATATATATATATATATATATGTACATATATATATATATATATATATATATATATATATATATATATATATATATATATATATATATATATATATGTGTGTGTGTGTGTGTGTGTGTCCCATGACAACGGATATTAAAACATCGGAACATGGGTTTTTTTCACTTTATTACAAAAAGGTTTGTGAATACACTGTACACAGCCAATACTCTCAGGCGAGTACCTTGCTTGATGATCACTCTAATGGTACTGCCTACCCCTCGGCAAGTAATGCAATGTTGCTCTAACAATATGCTGAATTGTTGGGTTTTGTGGAATTCTCCACTGTGATGGAAATGTACTGTAGTGTCACGAATAGGCTTACCATAAGTCATACATCAGACCTCACATACGTGACCTATAACAGAGTTCAGTGGTCGCACACCACAATTTGTGACAGTCATGGTACTCTTAAAAAGGTCATTAATCCTATGTATAAAACACATATTTTGCATACAAGGATTAGGACATTATTCTTCCCCCACCCCCAGGCTCCTCACTCCGGTCAGGAGGTGCGCACACTCCCTCTCTAGTCTATGATATATGGAGGACACTCCGACCGGGAATAGGGCATGAGATGCACTAGATAGACAGAAATGCAACATAAAATTTATACATAGAAATAAA
>NC_090744.1:68850066-68852566 GCF_036898095.1 Palaemon carinicauda | reverse complement strand
GTGCTGGTACTGGGTACATTTTCTTTCGAATAGGCTCTGTTGACGTTAATTCAATCTTGTGCATTATGGTAGAAGTACAACCTGGTATCTCCGAGAAGACTTCTGAAAAATTATCCAGTACTTCTTCTAGTTTCCCTTTTTGTTCTGGAGTTAAAGTTGGACAGATATCTAATTCAGAAGTTATTTCTTCTTCAACACAAGGTATAGGATCTTCGATGTCTTCGCTCAAAACTATTACATGAGAGGTTACACAGCAATAATCTGAAATTGAACTATTCAGATTTTCATCAGCCACTGATAACACATTCTGTGACCTGTAAAAATATGCCTTCAGCAAGTTAACATGAAATGTTTTTGGCTTACCTTTCACATCGATTATGTAATCAACACTATTGAGTTTCCGCAGAACTTTAAATGGTCCTTGCCATTCAACTAACAACTTATTGTGTTCTGTTGGCAGTAATAGTAACACCTCATCATTGACTTTAAACTGCCTACGAGTACTTTTCTTGTCAAAGTACGTACTGTAGATTTCCATTGAAGTCTTTATATTTTCCTGGGCTATTTTTGAAGTTTCCTCTAGCCTGTTTCTAAGATCAAAAAGAAAAGAATAAACATTTTGGGTATCATTAAAAAGGCCAGTATTAGTCCATATCTCATTCAATATTAGTAGTGGTCCCCTTACTTGGTATCCATAAAGGAGTTCAAATGGGGAAAAACCAAGTGTGTCAGAAGGAATCTCCCTCATAGCAAACAGGGCACAAGGTAAATATCTATGCCATTCTCTAGGTTGCAAATGACACAATTTCTTCAATATAGATTTGAGAACAGAGTGTTGCCTTTCACAACGACCATTGCCAGCTGGATGATACGGAGTAGTAAACAATGGTTTTACTCCCAGCATTTGGTACACATGTTCCATAAGTTCTGATGTGAACTGCTTTCCTCTATCAGATATTATTTCCTTTGGTATTCCTACCCTAGAAAATATTTGCATAAGAGCATCTGCAACATCAACAGTGGTTATGGTCTTCATAGGAATTGCTTCAGGAAATCCTGTAGCATAATCAATCATTGTTAAAATAAACCTGTGACCCTCAGATGTGCTTGGATTCAGTGGACCCACTATGTCAATTCCTACTCGGCTAAAAGGAATGGAAACTACTGGCATTTTTACCATAGAGACCCTTTTATGTCTACCTTTACTTGTGTTCCTCTGACAGTTATCGCAAGATCTACAATATGCATACACATCTGTACACATTCCTGGCCAGAAATATAGTTCTCTGATTTTTTTTAGGGTTTTGCGATGACTAAAGTGTCCTGCTACAGGTAAATCATGAGCCAATTTAAGAACAACCTTTCTAAGTTTAAGAGGAACAACTAAATAAAATTTATTGGCAATTCTTGAATTGTTTGCATTTATAATTTCCTTATACAAAACTTCATTTCTCCGTACATACCTGTACTCCACTTTTGAGTTTTTTGTTATGGTGTTGGCTTGACAGTCTTTCCTGATCGATTCCAGGGTGGCACATTCATTTTGCAATTTTATAAAGTCAATAGGAGTAGTCTCAAGGGCTTCTACATCAGGAAAAACTAATGGGTGAACAACTTTCCTTGAAGCTGAACGAGTTGTTATATTGACGTGTTCAATAGCTTTACCTTTTTCTGTAGGCAGATGGTTTCTTCGAGGTTCCTCATCAATGGAGTTCAAAGGGGGGCAGTCTCCATCTTCAGGAAAAAGAGCACCTTCAATGTTACCTAAAAGTACTGTACAAAACTTAATTGGGGCAATAATAGCATTAACCTTTCCAGTAAACCATTTACATCCAATATAAACTGGTAACACAGGAAAAACATTTTCCCTTCCTAGATAATCGATTAATGAGGATTTTGGCAATTCCCTCTCATTCAAGTTAGGAAACAGGTCTTTGGATACAATACATGTAGAACAGCCAGTATCACGTAAAATGGTAGAAACACGAGAACCATTAACCACACCATGAGTAAATGGAGCTCTAGAGTGAGTTTCTTTAGAAGCATAGCGACCAACCTTATTTGATCCTGCTTTGTTCGATGAAGTGCCAGGAGTAGAAGTCATTGCAGCTTTACCTTTAGGACAGGATCGTGCCATGTGTCCAGCTTCACCACAAACATAGCAAAGTGGTGTTGGCCTTTGGGTGACAACTGGAGATGGTTTAGGATTTAGACTTTTCTTTTGGGTCTGCTTATCCCCAGGATAACATCTATGTGCACCTGCAAATCTGTCTGCTGCTTCGGCAACATCTTTAGCTTTCCATAATTCCTGCTCCTTAATAAAAAGTCTGATGTCATGTGGTAAGACAGTGAGAAATTGATCAACAACAATAAATTCTCTTAAATTTTCAAAAGAATCATCAACATCACTTGAATGAAACCAATAATCAAAGTGTCTAAAGAGTTGAGTCATAAATTGAGAAAAATTAATCTTCGAGCTCATCTTAGCAAATCTGAATTC
>NC_090744.1:68831188-68839566 GCF_036898095.1 Palaemon carinicauda | reverse complement strand
AGTAGAGTTGCAAGATTATTTTGTAGAACGTGGCATGAAGAGGCAAAACCTCATTAATTGGAGGTAAGAGTGTTTATGGAAGTGGCCGAGAAAAACATCTGACTGATTGCAATGATTACAGAGTCATCACACTTGCGTCTCTTGTCATGAAAATATTTAGTATGCTTATTCTAAATAGTTTAGAGAGAAAGGTTGATGAAAAACTGAGAAATGAACAAGCAGGCTTTAGAAGAGCTGGAAGTTGTAATGACAAAACTTTCATTTTAAGACATGTTGTACAGCAATGAGTAAAATACAGATATCAACTTTTGATGGCATTTGCGGACTATAGGGTTTCTCTTGGATATGTAAATTTGATTGTTCATGAGCATAACAAGTATAAAGTTAATTTCAGTAGAGTCCTATCAATTGAATTTCTAGTTAAAAGTGGAGTACTCAAAGGGAATGTGTTATCTCTTGTTTTATTTATCCTCCTCATGGACTTTTTAAAGCATAAAACTGTTGGGAATGGTGGAGAAGGATTGGGCTGGATTGGTAGTGGGAAATTAGCTGACCAAGACTATGCTAATGACTGCCCCTACTAGCAGAATAGTACAGGGTTTGCTATACTTGGTCACCAGCATGCATGAAATACCACATGAGTTTGGGCTCAGGACAGATAGAAGAAAGACACAACTGATGAGACCGGAATATGCAATGGGAGATGAAATATAATTGGAGAGGTAATTGATAATTGAAGTAGAATCACTTAAATATTTAGGAACTATTTATCTCTAATGCGGGGCCTTTGGAATTAGAGTTTAATGGAAGATTACAAAAAGCATATCAGACAATGGATAAGTTAAGTAAAATTTGGAAATTCGGCTATATATCAGTTTAGTGAGATAGATGTTATTATATGGACATGAGTCGTGGTATGACAATGTAAAAATATCCAACAGATTTAGTTGATTTGAGAACATGACCCTCGGAAGATTATTGGTTGTTAAATGGCCGAACAGGATTAGATTTGAAACTAGAAGAGAGATTTCTCGAGCACTATTAAAGTAAAGTAAATTTTCTATTAAAGTAAATTTCTCATTTGTTTAAGTCAACCTTGTTCTAGTTTTAAGTGGTTTCCACTATAGCTTAAAGTAGTTTTAGAGTAGTGTGTTATTGATTGTTTCTCGCCTACTCCTCGCTTAATTACCTTGTTTTGAACTATAGTGTTAATAATTGTATTTTGTTTGCCCGAGTGATGAAAAAAGAGTGTTGATGTCGGAGGTGGGTGCTCGGACAGAAGACAGTTTGGGCTTGAACACTCTCCCATCCACAAACATTAAGCTGCATTGACCATTGAAAATTTTCCTGACGACCGCTTTTCTATTGAATTTGGACCACGGCTCTGGAAAAAGATTGACGGATTCTCGTCTTGGTTTATCGTCTGCAGGTGCTCTTGTCACCTGCGACTTGAGTGTTGCCTTGCTTTTGGATAGTGTATTCCAGAGACTGGCCGGTGTTACTATCACTTGCGACTGGAGTCTGCCCCGCCGTTTCCTGACATGAGGGAGATCCCAGGGAATTGGCAGAGTTTCTGGCTACCTGGTCCCAGCTACCTATTGCAGCTGCAGCGATGTTGGGAGCTTGCTAGCTTGTGAGGTGGCCCATAGGGAGGCCGTTGCCAGGTAAGGCAGATTATCTCTGTTTGCTTGTTAGCGGATTATTGGACCTGGCATACTGTGCCTGCCCTGCTTATTGAAAGGAAGAGAGGATGACGTCTTAAGTTGTGCTTCTCCCCTCATTTATTCCCAGCGATGTTTGGAGCTTGCTAGCTCGTGAGGTGGCCCGTAGGGAGGCCATTGCCAGGTAAGGCAGATTATCTCTGTTTGCTTGTTAGCGGATTATTGGACCTGGCATACTGTGCCTGCTCTGCTTATTGAAAGGAAGAGAGGATGACGTCTTAAGTTGTGCCTCTCCTCTCATTTATTCTTACTAAGAAGTGAGGAGCCTTGTATTTATTTTTGTATTTAGGTTAGTGTATTCATGTGTATATCTTGTTTCATTTTTCTTTTGTCGTGGTAACCATAGGTACGGTTATCCCGGTGAAATTAGTTTTAAGGCAGGTTTGCCAAGTTGTTTTATAAAAGGGAAACTAAGTATAATTATTTTCATGTGCTTAGTAGCTAAGACTTCTTTTAGTCTACTATTTAATTTAAGGTTAATGTCTGGTCTGGCCAGCTAAGTTTAAGTATCCTATTAGGTTAATTATTTATTTTTACTCTATCATTGTTTGAGCCTTAGCTCATTAATTATAGGGAATCCTGAGTGTTTCAGGTTCATGTGTATTGGTTATTTTTGATTGTCTGGTAGTGGTATTTGCAATGTCAGACAAGGTTGACTTTTATATTTGTTAGATTTAAGTATTAAATATTGTAAAGTTTATTGAGTGTTTTGTTTCTGCTGACCTTTAACCCTGAGTTACATTTTTACTGACAACAATCATTGAAAGAACTTTAGTTACGCCTCCCAGGGGTCGTAACAAAACTGGCGACCGTGACAGGATTGTTCTCAGGTGTGCTCAGTGTTTTGGTCAGTTGAATGTCACTTAGTTTATTTTTCAATATTTTTGAAGTGATTATATTATATTACCTTTCTCCCATGATATATTTATTACTATGGAGGATTTTGTATTTGATCCGGCCGAATTTTTAGGTTCGGTCGACTGTATTAAGCATTTGCCGGTGTTAAGCAGAAAACATTTAGTAGTATGTGCGCAATGGTTAGATCTTCCGCTGAAGCCTGCGGGCTCTAAGAAAGAAGTCCTTTTGGCCATTCGTGATAGGATTTCTCACGATTTAGCGGAGGCCGAAAATTTAATTGAAGGAAGTAGAGATGATAGTGAAGGGGAAGGTAGTATTTTTGAGGCCTATTCAGAGTATAAACCTGTGAGCCTGAAAGAGGGGCTAACGTTATTTGATGATCCTCCACGCACAGGTATTATTTTTGAAGGTCCCTCCGATATACACAAAGGTAGTTGTTCCACCAAAACCATTTATCCTAGGCCTGAGGAACCTCTAGTGTCGGTTCCTGTGTTGGGAGAATCCAAGGAGGAAGTAGAATTTAAATTAATTAGCAAACAGATTTAGTTTAGGAAATTAGAATTTGAGGAGAACGAGAGGGCAAGGCGTCACGAGTTAGAGATGGCTAATATTAAATTGCAAATGGCTAGGTTGCAGGGGACCAATATGATCAGTTCCCCAAAGGGAAATTATAATGACAGGTTTAATTTGGGTGCCGCCCTGAAGTTGGTGCCAGTGTTCGACGAAAAGAGCGTCCCTGAGTTCTTCAAGGCATTTGAGCGAGTTGCTACTTGATTGTCTTGGCCCTCGGAAATGTGGACTGTATTGATCCAATGCAGGTTAGTGGGCAAGGCAATCCGGGTGTATAATGCCTTGGAGGAAGGAATTGTTAGGGACTACCTGAAAGTCAAAGCACTGGTCCTTAAGGCATATGATTTGGTACCTAAGGCCTACCGTTTAAAATTCAGAAATGACAACAAACATCCTTCCCAGTCATTTGAAGAATTTGCGCGGGTTAAGGAGAACTAGTTCGACGACTGGATAAAGAGTTGTCAGGTAGTGTCGTTTGCGTCGTTGAGGGAAATGTTGCTCCTTGAAGAGTTCAAGAAGGCTTGTAGCAAGGAGTTACGAGTTCATCTTGAGGAGGTTAAGGTAGTGAAATTGAGTAACGTCGCCCAATTGGCCAATGAATATGTGTTGACTCATCGTTCGGGGGCCAGTAGCTTTAGTTATCCGGGTAGAACTGATCCATCTTCTCGGGTATTTAATACTGTAAATAGAGTAGAATCTTCCTCGCCTATGTCTAAAAATAATGCCAATTCTTTTTCAGGTGGTAATAAAGGGGGCATATCTGGAGGGCCTCCTCCTCAAAGTAGTTTTGGTAATACAGGTATGCCCATGTCCAATACCCCTAATAGGTACAATAACCCAGGTTCTGGACATCTAAGAACTTGCTTCTGGTGTAACAAACCAGGACACTTCCAGAACCAGTGCCATGCCCGTAGGAGGTACCTGGAAAGAAATGGGCAGAATCCCGTATCATTGATTTCCACCAGTTTTGATGTTTGTGATAAGGGTGAAAATCCGCCCATAGTTAGCAGTAGTGTAGACAGTGTTAATAATCCCTCCGCTAGTCCTAAGGTTGAATGACTGAATTTTGACAAATATATATGGCCGGGTAAGATAATCCTTGAATCAGGCCACATCAACGTGAAGTTTTTAAGAGACACTGGCTCAGCTCGGTCTCTGGTGTTAGGTACCTCTTTATCTGGTTTGAAAGCGTATTCAGGTAATTATGTTGTTCTGGGAGGGTTCCTGAACACTGTTGTCTCTGCCCCATTGGTGGAGGTTAGGTTATCTTTCCCAGGATATGATGGGGTTACCGAGTTGGCCGTTGTTGAAAATCTCCCTATCCATGGTATTGACGGCATTTTGGGAAATGACATGCTTAACAGGGAAGGTCGTGAATTATTTCCCATTTTGTCTGTCGAAGCTTATCCTGTTTCGGTAACGACCCGTGCCTTGGCCAGAGCTGCTGAATTAGATAAGGATGATGATTTGTTACTGAGTAGTTTAGAGGTAGATGTAGAAAGACAATGGTCAGTAGATGAAATGAATAATCCTATTGTTATTAATGCTTTGAAACCCGACTGGGACCGTTCAGCTTTCATTAAGGCTCAGAAAGCTGAATTTAATTTTGACTTAGGGGATATTAATGACCTGCCTAGGCCTCGGTTTGGGTTGATCAATAATATATTGTATCGATTTAGTAGACCTGCATCTGATGATCCGAGTAAGACTTATTGGATCGAACAAATGGTAGTCCCTTCTCAGTTTCAGGAATCAGTAGTTAGTCTCGCTCATGATAATTTCTTTTCAGGTCATTTTGGGGTATGGAAAACTTTCCAAAAATTGGCCCAGTATTGTTGGTGCCCTGGGATGAAATTATCAGTAAAACGTTTTGTGAAAGAGTGTGAAGTTTGTCAGGTAATAGGAAAACCCAACCAGATTATTCCGAAGGCCCCCTTAAATCCTATTCCTGCTATAGGAGAGCCTTTTTCAGAATTGGTAGTAGATGTGGTAGGTCCTTTACCTAAGACAAAAACGGGTTTTGAGTATATTTTAACGATTATGATATCCCGAAGCTTGCCCGCTGAGGAAAATAACCTCTAAAGTAGTTTTTGAAAAACTAATTGAATTTTTTTCCCGATACGGTCTACCCCGGGTTATACAGACTGATTGTGGAACTAACTTCACGAGTAAAATGTTTAGGGGTAAATATGCCGAACTGGCCATTCGGCACATTACGAGTGTTCCATACCATCCGGAGAGTCAGGGTGTGGTGGAGAGGTTCCACCAAACGTTTAAATCTATATTAAAGAAAAATTGTTATGTCCATGGCAGTGAGTGGCACAAGGAACTTCCGTTAGCCCTGTTTGCAATTAGGAATCATCCCAATGCCTCCACCGGTGTAGCCCCCTTCAACCTAATTTTTGGTCACAAAGTCCGTGGTCCTTTGGACATTTTTTGTGAAGCATTTGGTGCCGATCGAAGGGGGGGAATAAAGGTAGGAGAATTTGTGGATGATTTAAGGAAACGCATGGTTAGCGCATGGAAGTTTGCAAGGGATAATTTAGGTATTGCGCAAAATAGAATGAAGGTTGTTTATGACAGAAATTCTAAAGCTTGTTCGTTTGAACCGGGGGAAATGCTGTTAGTTTTGAGTATGAACCCTGATAATTTTCTTGAACCTAGATATAAGGGTCCGTGGAAAGTTTTGAGGAAGTTGTCTGAGGTGAATTATGAGATTGAAGCTCCCGGTTCGAGCAGAAAGTGTAGGATTTTCCACATAAACAGGTTGAAAGCCTATCATGGTAAGACTGATGTTCCCTCAAAAGTTGTACACGAGCCAGTAGCTGTAGCTGTAGAAATGCCTCCTCAGGATTCGAAGGATTTATTGAATCAGGTTTCCTCCGATGCACTGTTTAGTAATGTACAGAATTTAGGAATGGTAGAGGAAAGTTTGAAGCATGTAGATCCTCTTCAAAGAAAGGATATGTCCAATTTAATATATTCTTTTTCAGATTTATTCAGAGACTCTCCTGGTAGAACTAGTTTTCTTTGTCATGACGTAGATGTAGGTAGTGCTTACCCTGTTAAACAAAGTCCTTACCGGTTAAATCCGGTAAAGAGGGATTTAGTTGAGAAGGAAATTAAATATATGTTAGAACATGACCTCAATCAGCCTTCTGTTAGTCCTTGGAGTTCCCCTGTTGTTCTTGCGGGCAAAGCTGACGGGAAGTTCCGCATGTGTGTGAACTATCGTAAGGTTAATGTCCACACCAAAAATGACTCCTTCCCCTTGCCGCGTATTGATGACTGTCTCGACCAGATAGGTTCTGCCAAATTTATTACCAAACTAGATTTATTGAAGGGTTACTGGCAGGTTCCGTTATATGATCGAGCCCGCGAAATTTCGGCATTTGTAACTCCTTTTGGGCTGTATGAATGTAAGGTTATGCCCTTTGGGATGAAGAATGGCGCGTGTACTTTTCAGCGGCTTATGAATAGGGTCATTTGTGGTTTGAAGGAACCGAAATTTACATTGATGATTTGGTAGTATACAGTAATGACTGGAGTACGCATATGGTGCGGTTGCGTAAGGTGTTTGAGGCCCTTAGGTCGGCTGGGTTGGTTATTAATTTAGCCAAGTGTGAATTTGGACAGGCCAAGGTTTGTTATTTGGGTCACGAGGTTGGGTTAGGTCAAGCAGACCCGAAGCAAGCTAACCTCGAGGCTATTATTAATTTGAAAAGGCCATGTAGTGTTAGAGAGGTGAGAAGAGTTCTGGGAATGATAGGGTATTATCGCCGCTTTGTGCAAAATTTCTCAGACCTTGCTCAACCTTTGACTAATTTATTAGAGAAGGGAAGAAAATATTATTGGACTGATCAGTGTGAGAAAGCTTTTAATAAGCTTAAATCTATTTTATTGTCTAAACCTATTTTGACTTCCCCCGATTTTCAGAAACCATTTGTAATAGCGGTAGATGCCAGTGATGTAGGATTAGGTGGTGTCCTTTTTCAGAGGGATAATGAAGGAGAGGTACACCTCATATCTTATTTTAGCCGAAAATTATTGTCAGCTGAAAGACGATATTCAACCATTGAAAAGGAGGCTTTAGCCCTGGTCCGTACCCTATTACATTTTAAGCCGTATGTTACTAATTTTTCTTTTCCTGTAGAGATTTGGACTGATCATAATCCTCTGGTGTTTATAGAGCGGATGAAAGGGGCCAACCAGAGGATCTTGCGTTGGGCTTTGTTACTGCAGGAATTTAAATTAGTAATTAAGCATATTAAGGGTTCTGAAAATAAAATTCCTGACGCACTCTCACGGAGTGGATAGGCCAGCCTTGCCTCCCTCGTACGCTGCCCTGCTCGTATCTCCAGTGAGTTAGGGTAAACACCCCTTCTAGTATATTTTAAATTGAGGGGTGTTTAGGTGAATATCCTGTCTTGGTTAGCGAGATTTTTGTAGGTGTTGTCCTAATTAGACATTGGTTGGTGAAATTTTGATAAAGATATCTCGTGTACTTGTTGGTGTTGGTTAAAATTAAGTGATTTATCTTGTATGTTGTCCTGGTTGTTTAATCCTAGTTTAACTTTTCATGTTAATGACCTTTGTATTATTGTTTTTGTACCTGTTTTTCAGGTTGTGTATTTTTGGTAATTTAAAAAAAAAAAAAAAAATTCTTATTTCGGGGAGGAAGGTATTAAAGTAAAGTAAATTTTCTATTAAAGTAAATTTCTCATTTGTTTAAGTCAACCTTGTTCTAGTTTTAAGTGGTTTCCACTATAGCTTAAAGTAGTTTTAAAGTGGTGTGTTGTTGATTGTTTCTCGCCTACTCCCCGCTTAATTACCTTGTTTTGAACTATAGTGTTAATAATTGTATTTTGTTTGCCCGAGTGATAACGAAAGATTGTTGATGTCGGAGGTGGGTGCTCGGACAGAAGACAGTTCGGGCTTGAGCACTCTCCCATCCACAAACATTAAGCTGCATTGACCATTGAAAATTTTCCTGACGACCGCTTTTCTATTGAATTTGGACCACGGCTCTGGAAAGTGATTTACGGATTCTTGTCTTGGTTTATCGTCTGCAGGTGCTCTTGTCACCTGCGACTTGAGTGTTGCCTTGCTTTTGGACAGTGTATTCCAGAGACTGGCCGGTGTTACTGTCACTTGCGACTGGAGTCTGCCCCGCCGTTTCCTGACGTGAGGGAGATCCCAGGGAATTGGCAGAGTTTCTTGCTACCTGGT